>NW_025316695.1:900000-1194370 GCF_910594005.1 Cervus elaphus | reverse complement strand
AAAAATGCGAGGAGCAAAAAAAATAAAAAAAAGAAAGAAAGAAAGACCAGGAGCATGAAAAGGTGTGAAAAATGCGAGGAGCAAAAAAAAAAAAAAAAAAAAGAAAGACCAGGAGCATGAAAAGGTGTGAAAAATGCGAGGAGCAAAAAAAAAAAAAGAAAGACCAGGAGCATTAACAGGTGTGAAAAATGCGGGGAGCAAAAAAAAAAAAAAACAAAGACCAGGAGCATGAAAAGGTGTGAAAAATGCGACGAGCATGAAAAGTGGTGAAAAATGTGAGGAGCATGAAGAGGTGTGAAAAATGCGAGGAGCATGAAAAGGTGTGAAAAATGCGACGAGCATGAAAAGTTGTGAAAAATGCGAGGAGCAAAAAAAAAAAAAAAAAAAAGAAAGACCAGGAGCATGAAAAGGTGTGAAAAATGCGAGGAGCAAAAAAAAAAAAAAAAGAAAGAAAGAAAGACCAGGAGCATGAAAAGGTGTGAAAAATGCGACGAGCATGAAAAGTGGTGAAAAATGTGAGGAGCATGAAGAGGTGTGAAAAATGCGAGGAGCATGAAAAGGTGTGAAAAATGCGACGAGCATGAAAAGTTGTGAAAAATGCGAGGAGCAAAAAAAAAAAAAAAAAAAAGAAAGACCAGGAGCATGAAAAGGTGTGAAAAATGCGAGGAGAAAAAAAAAAAAAAAAGACCAGGAGCATGAAAAGGTGTGAAAAATGCGAGGAGCATGAAAAGGTGTGAAAAATTCGAGGAGCAAAAAAAAAAAAAAAAAAGACCAGGAGCATGAAAAGGTGTGAAAAATGCGAGGAGCAAAAAAAAAAAAAAAGAAAGAAAGAAAGCCAGGAGCATGAAAAGGTGTGAAAAATGCGAGGAGCATGAAAAGGTGTGAAAAATGCGAGGAAAAAAAAAAAAAGACCAGGAACATGAAAAGGTGTGAAAAATGCGAGGAGCAAAAAAAAAAAAAGAAAGACCAGGAGCATTAACAGGTGTGAAAAATGCGGGGAGCAAAAAAAAAAAAAACAAAGACCAGGAGCATGAAAAGGTGTGAAAAATGCGACGAGCATGAAAAGTGGTGAAAAATGTGAGGAGCATGAAGAGGTGTGAAAAATGCGAGGAGCATGAAAAGGTGTGAAAAATGCGACGAGCATGAAAAGTTGTGAAAAATGCGAGGAGCAAAAAAAAAAAAAAAAAAAGAAAGACCAGGAGCATGAAAAGGTGTGAAAAATGCGAGGAGCAAAAAAAAAAAAAAAAAGAAAGACCAGGAGCATGAAAAGGTGTGAAAAATGCGACGAGCATGAAAAGGTGTGAAAAATGCGAGGAGCAAAAAAAATAAAAAAAAGAAAGAAAGAAAGACCAGGAGCATGAAAAGGTGTGAAAAATGCGAGGAGCAAAAAAAAAAAAAAAAAAGACCAGGAGCATGAAAAGGTGTGAAAAATGCGAGGAGAAAAAAAAAAAAAAAGACCAGGAGCATGAAAAGGTGTGAAAAATGCGAGGAAAAAAAAAAAAAAAAAAAGAACAGGAATATGAAAATGTGTGAAAAATGCGAGGAGCAAAAAAAAAAAAAGAAAGACCAGGAGCATTAAAAGGTGTGAAAAATGCGGGGAGCAAAAAAAAAAAAAACAAAGACCAGGAGCATGAAAAGGTGTGAAAAATGCGACGAGCATGAAAAGTTGTGAAAAATGTGAGGAGCATGAAGAGGTGTGAAAAATGCGAGGAGCATGAAAAGGTGTGAAAAATGCGACGAGCATGAAAAGTTGTGAAAAATGCGAGGAGCAAAAAAAAAAAAAAAAAAAGAAAGACCAGGAGCATGAAAAGGTGTGAAAAATGCGAGGAGCAAAAAAAATAAAAAAAAGAAAGAAAGAAAGACCAGGAGCATGAAAAGGTGTGAAAAATGCGAGGAGCAAAAAAAAAAAAAAAAAAAGAAAGACCAGGAGCATGAAAAGGTGTGAAAAATGCGAGGAGCAAAAAAAATAAAAAAAAGAAAGAAAGAAAGACCAGGAGCATGAAAAGGTGTGAAAAATGTGAGGAGCAAAAAAAAAAAAAAAAAAAGAAAGACCAGGAGCATGAAAAGGTGTGAAAAATGTGACGAGCATGAAAAGTGGTGAAAAATGTGAGGAGCATGAAGAGGTGTGAAAAATGCGAGGAGCATGAAAAGGTGTGAAAAATGCGACGAGCATGAAAAGTGGTGAAAAATGTGAGGAGCATGAAGAGGTGTGAAAAATGCGAGGAGCATGAAAAGGTGTGAAAAATGCGACGAGCATGAAAAGGTGTGAAAAATGCGAGGAGCAAAAAAAAAAAAAAAAAAAAGAAAGACCAGGAGCATGAAAAGGTGTGAAAAATGCGAGGAGCAAAAAAAATAAAAAAAAGAAAGAAAGAAAGACCAGGAGCATGAAAAGGTGTGAAAAATGCGAGGAGCAAAAAAAAAAAAAAAAAAAAGAAAGACCAGGAGCATGAAAAGGTGTGAAAAATGCGAGGAGCAAAAAAAAAAAAAGAAAGACCAGGAGCATTAACAGGTGTGAAAAATGCGGGGAGCAAAAAAAAAAAAAACAAAGACCAGGAGCATGAAAAGTTGTGAAAAATGCGACGAGCATGAAAAGTGGTGAAAAATGTGAGGAGCATGAAGAGGTGTGAAAAATGCGAGGAGCATGAAAAGGTGTGAAAAATGCGACGAGCATGAAAAGTTGTGAAAAATGCGAGGAGCAAAAAAAAAAAAAAAAAAAAGAAAGACCAGGAGCATGAAAAGGTGTGAAAAATGCGAGGAGCAAAAAAAAAAAAAAAAAGAAAGAAAGAAAGACCAGGAGCATGAAAAGGTGTGAAAAATGCGACGAGCATGAAAAGTGGTGAAAAATGTGAGGAGCATGAAGAGGTGTGAAAAATGCGAGGAGCATGAAAAGGTGTGAAAAATGCGACGAGCATGAAAAGTTGTGAAAAATGCGAGGAGCAAAAAAAAAAAAAAAAAAAAAGAAAGACCAGGAGCATGAAAAGGTGTGAAAAATGCGAGGAGAAAAAAAAAAAAAAAAGACCAGGAGCATGAAAAGGTGTGAAAAATGCGAGGAGCATGAAAAGGTGTGAAAAATTCGAGGAGCAAAAAAAAAAAAAAAAAAGACCAGGAGCATGAAAAGGTGTGAAAAATGCGAGGAGCAAAAAAAAAAAAAAAGAAAGAAAGAAAGCCAGGAGCATGAAAAGGTGTGAAAAATGCGAGGAGCATGAAAAGGTGTGAAAAATGCGAGGAAAAAAAAAAAAAAGACCAGGAACATGAAAAGGTGTGAAAAATGCGAGGAGCAAAAAAAAAAAAAAGAAAGACCAGGAGCATTAACAGGTGTGAAAAATGCGGGGAGCAAAAAAAAAAAAAACAAAGACCAGGAGCATGAAAAGGTGTGAAAAATGCGACGAGCATGAAAAGTGGTGAAAAATGTGAGGAGCATGAAGAGGTGTGAAAAATGCGAGGAGCATGAAAAGGTGTGAAAAATGCGACGAGCATGAAAAGTTGTGAAAAATGCGAGGAGCAAAAAAAAAAAAAAAAAGAAAGACCAGGAGCATGAAAAGGTGTGAAAAAAGCGAGGAGCAAAAAAAAAAAAAAAAGAAAGACCAGGAGCATGAAAAGGTGTGAAAAATGCGACGAGCATGAAAAGGTGTGAAAAATGCGAGGAGCAAAAAAAATAAAAAAAAGAAAGAAAGAAAGACCAGGAGCATGAAAAGGTGTGAAAAATGCGAGGAGCAAAAAAAAAAAAAAAAAAAAACCAGGAGCATGAAAAGGTGTGAAAAATGCGAGGAGAAAAAAAAAAAAAAAAGACCAGGAGCATGAAAAGGTGTGAAAAATGCGAGGAAAAAAAAAAAAAAAAGACCAGGAATATGAAAATGTGTGAAAAATGCGAGGAGCAAAAAAAAAAAAAGAAAGACCAGGAGCATTAAAAGGTGTGAAAAATGCGGGGAGCAAAAAAAAAAAAAACAAAGACCAGGAGCATGAAAAGGTGTGAAAAATGCGACGAGCATGAAAAGTTGTGAAAAATGTGAGGAGCATGAAGAGGTGTGAAAAATGCGAGGAGCATGAAAAGGTGTGAAAAATGCGACGAGCATGAAAAGTTGTGAAAAATGCGAGGAGCAAAAAAAAAAAAAAAAAAAAGAAAGACCAGGAGCATGAAAAGGTGTGAAAAATGCGAGGAGCAAAAAAAATAAAAAAAAGAAAGAAAGAAAGACCAGGAGCATGAAAAGGTGTGAAAAATGCGAGGAGCAAAAAAAAAAAAAAAAAAAAGAAAGACCAGGAGCATGAAAAGGTGTGAAAAATGCGAGGAGCAAAAAAAATAAAAAAAAGAAAGAAAGAAAGACCAGGAGCATGAAAAGGTGTGAAAAATGTGAGGAGCAAAAAAAAAAAAAAAAAAAAGAAAGACCAGGAGCATGAAAAGGTGTGAAAAATGTGACGAGCATGAAAAGTGGTGAAAAATGTGAGGAGCATGAAGAGGTGTGAAAAATGCGAGGAGCATGAAAAGGTGTGAAAAATGCGACGAGCATGAAAAGTGGTGAAAAATGTGAGGAGCATGAAGAGGTGTGAAAAATGCGAGGAGCATGAAAATGTGTGAAAAATGCGACGAGCATGAAAAGGTGTGAAAAATGCGAGGAGCAAAAAAAAAAAAAAAAAAAAGAAAGACCAGGAGCATGAAAAGGTGTGAAAAATGCGAGGAGCAAAAAAAATAAAAAAAAAGAAAGAAAGAAAGACCAGGAGCATGAAAAGGTGTGAAAAATGCGAGGAGCAAAAAAAAAAAAAAAAAAAAGAAAGACCAGGAGCATGAAAAGGTGTGAAAAATGCGAGGAGCAAAAAAAAAAAAAGAAAGACCAGGAGCATTAACAGGTGTGAAAAATGCGGGGAGCAAAAAAAAAAAAAACAAAGACCAGGAGCATGAAAAGGTGTGAAAAATGCGACGAGCATGAAAAGTGGTGAAAAATGTGAGGAGCATGAAGAGGTGTGAAAAATGCGAGGAGCATGAAAAGGTGTGAAAAATGCGACGAGCATGAAAAGTTGTGAAAAATGCGAGGAGCAAAAAAAAAAAAAAAAAAAAGAAAGACCAGGAGCATGAAAAGGTGTGAAAAATGCGAGGAGCAAAAAAAAAAAAAAAAAGAAAGAAAGAAAGACCAGGAGCATGAAAAGGTGTGAAAAATGCGACGAGCATGAAAAGTGGTGAAAAATGTGAGGAGCATGAAGAGGTGTGAAAAATGCGAGGAGCATGAAAAGGTGTGAAAAATGCGACGAGCATGAAAAGTTGTGAAAAATGCGAGGAGCAAAAAAAAAAAAAAAAAAAAGAAAGACCAGGAGCATGAAAAGGTGTGAAAAATGCGAGGAGAAAAAAAAAAAAAAAAGACCAGGAGCATGAAAAGGTGTGAAAAATGCGAGGAGCATGAAAAGGTGTGAAAAATTCGAGGAGCAAAAAAAAAAAAAAAAAAGACCAGGAGCATGAAAAGGTGTGAAAAATGCGAGGAGCAAAAAAAAAAAAAAAGAAAGAAAGAAAGCCAGGAGCATGAAAAGGTGTGAAAAATGCGAGGAGCATGAAAAGGTGTGAAAAATGCGAGGAAAAAAAAAAAAAAAGACCAGGAACATGAAAAGGTGTGAAAAATGCGAGGAGCAAAAAAAAAAAAAGAAAGACCAGGAGCATTAACAGGTGTGAAAAATGCGGGGAGCAAAAAAAAAAAAAACAAAGACCAGGAGCATGAAAAGGTGTGAAAAATGCGACGAGCATGAAAAGTGGTGAAAAATGTGAGGAGCATGAAGAGGTGTGAAAAATGCGAGGAGCATGAAAAGGTGTGAAAAATGCGACGAGCATGAAAAGTTGTGAAAAATGCGAGGAGCAAAAAAAAAAAAAAAAAAAGAAAGACCAGGAGCATGAAAAGGTGTGAAAAATGCGAGGAGCAAAAAAAAAAAAAAAAGAAAGACCAGGAGCATGAAAAGTTGTGAAAAATGCGACGAGCATGAAAAGGTGTGAAAAATGCGAGGAGCAAAAAAAATAAAAAAAAGAAAGAAAGAAAGACCAGGAGCATGAAAAGGTGTGAAAAATGCGAGGAGCAAAAAAAAAAAAAAAAAGACCAGGAGCATGAAAAGGTGTGAAAAATGCGAGGAGAAAAAAAAAAAAAAAGACCAGGAGCATGAAAAGGTGTGAAAAATGCGAGGAAAAAAAAAAAAAAAAAGACCAGGAATATGAAAATGTGTGAAAAATGCGAGGAGCAAAAAAAAAAAAAGAAAGACCAGGAGCATTAAAAGGTGTGAAAAATGCGGGGAGCAAAAAAAAAAAAAAAAAAAAACCAGGAGCATGAAAAGGTGTGAAAAATGCGACGAGCATGAAAAGTTGTGAAAAATGCGAGGAGCATGAAGAGGTGTGAAAAATGCGAGGAGCATGAAAAGGTGTGAAAAATGCGAGGAGCAAAAAAAAAAAAAAAGACCAGGAACATGAAAAGGTGTGAAAAATGCGAGGAGCAAAAAAAATAAAAAAAAGAAAGAAAGAAAGACCAGGAGCATGAAAAGGTGTGAAAAATGCGAGGAGCAAAAAAAAAAAGAAAGACCAGGAGCATGAAAAGGTGTGAAAAATGCGAGGAGCAAAAAAAAAAAAAAAGACCAGGAGTATGAAAAGGTGTGAAAAATGCGAGGAGCAAAAAAAAAAAAAAAAAAAACAAGGAACATGAAAAGGTGTGAAAAATGCGAGGAGAAAAAAAAAAAAAAGAAAGACAGGAGCATGAAAAGGTGTGAAAAATGCAAGGAGCATGAAAAGGTGTGAAAAATGCGAGGAGCAAAAAAAAAAAAAGAAAGACCAGGAGCATGAAAAGGTGTGAAAAATGCGATGAGCATGAAAAGTTGTGAAAAATGCGAGGAGCATGAAAAGGTGTGAAAAATGCGAGGAGGATGAAAAGGTGTGAAAAATGCGAGGAGCAAAAAAAAAAAAAAAAAAGACCAGGAGCATGAAAAGGTGTGAAAAATGCGAGGAGAAAAAAAAAAAAAAGACCAGGAGCATGAAAAGGTGTGAAAAATGCGAGGGAAAAAAAAAAAAAAAAGACCAGGAACATGAAAAGGTGTGAAAAATGCGAGGAACAAAAAAAAAAAAAGAAAGACCAGGAGCATTAACAGGTGTGAAAAATGCGGGGAGCAAAAAAAAAAAAAACAAAGACCAGGAGCATGAAAAGGTGTGAAAAATGCGACGAGCATGAAAAGTGGTGAAAAATGTGAGGAGCATGAAGAGGTGTGAAAAATGCGAGGAGCATGAAAAGGTGTGAAAAATGCGACGAGCATGAAAAGTTGTGAAAAATGCGAGGAGCAAAAAAAAAAAAAGAAAGACCAGGAGCATGAAAAGGTGGGAAAAAAGCGAGGAGCAAAAAAAAAAAAAAAAAAAGACCAGGAGTATGAAAATGTGTGAAAAATGCGAGGAGCAAAAAAAAAAAAAAAAAGACCAGGAGTATGAAAATGTGTGAAAAATGCGAGGAGCAAAAAAAAAAAAAGAAAGACCAGGAGCATGAAAAGGTGTGAAAAATGCGAGGAGCAAAAAAAATAAAAAAAGGAAAGAAAGAAAGACCAGGAGCATGAAAAGGTGTGAAAAATGCGAGGAGCAAAAAAAAAAAAAAAAAAAAAAAAAGACCAGGAGCATGAAAAGGTGTGAAAAATGCGAGGAGCAAAAAAAAAAAAAAAAAGACCAGGAGTATGAAAATGTGTGAAAAATGCGAGGAGCAAAAAAAAAAAAAAAAAGACCAGGAACATGAAAAGGTGTGAAAAATGCGAGGAGCAAAAAAAAAAAAAGAAAGACCAGGAGCATGAAAAGGTGTGAAAAATGCGACGAGCATGAAAAGTTGTGAAAAATGCGAGGAGCATGAAGAGATGTGAAAAATGCGAGGAGCATGAAAAGGTGTGAAAAATTCGAGGAGCAAAAAAAAAAAAAAAGACCAGGAGCATGAAAATGTGTGAAAAATGCGAGGAGCAAAAAAAAAAAAAAAAAAAAAAGACCAGGAGCATGAAAAGGTGTCAAAAATGCGAGGAGCAAAAAAAAAAAAAAAAGAAAGAAAGAAAGCCAGGAGCATGAAAAGGTGTGAAAAATGCGAGGAGCATGAAAAGGTGTGAAAAATGCGAGGAAAAAAAAAAAAAAGACCAGGAACATGAAAAGGTGTGAAAAATACGAGGAGCAAAAAAAAAAAAAGAAAGACCAGGAGCATTAACAGGTGTGAAAAATGCGGGGAGCAAAAAAAAAAAAAACAAAGACCAGGAGCATGAAAAGGTGTGAAAAATGCGACGAACATGAAAAGTGGTGAAAAATGTGAGGAGCATGAAGAGGTGTGAAAAATGCGAGGAGCATGAAAAGGTGTGAAAAATGCGACGAGCATGAAAAGTTGTGAAAAATGCGAGGAGCAAAAAAAAAAAAAAAAGAAAGACCAGGAGCATGAAAAGGTGTGAAAAATGCGAGGAGCAAAAGAAATAAAAAAAAGAAAGAAAGAAAGACCAGGAGCATGAAAAGGTGTGAAAAATCCGAGGAGCAAAAAAAAAAAAAAAAAAAAAGAAAGACCAGGAGCATGAAAAGGTGTGAAAAATGCGAGGAGCAAAAAAAATAAAAAAAAGAAAGAAAGAAAGACCAGGAGCATGAAAAGGTGTGAAAAATGTGAGGAGCAAAAAAAAAAAAAAAAAAAAGAAAGACCAGGAGCATGAAAAGGTGTGAAAAATGCGACGAGCATGAAAAGTGGTGAAAAATGTGAGGAGCATGAAGAGGTGTGAAAAATGCGAGGAGCATGAAAAGGTGTGAAAAATGCGACGAGCATGAAAAGTGGTGAAAAATGTGAGGAGCATGAAGAGGTGTGAAAAATGCGAGGAGCATGAAAAGGTGTGAAAAATGCGACGAGCATGAAAAGTTGTGAAAAATGCGAGGAGCAAAAAAAAAAAAAAAAGAAAGAAAGAAAGCCAGGAGCATGAAAAGGTGTGAAAAATGCGAGGAGCATGAAAAGGTGTGAAAAATGCGAGGAAAAAAAAAAAAAAGACCAGGAACATGAAAAGGTGTGAAAAATACGAGGAGCAAAAAAAAAAAAAGAAAGACCAGGAGCATTAACAGGTGTGAAAAATGCGGGGAGCAAAAAAAAAAAAAAACAAAGACCAGGAGCATGAAAAGGTGTGAAAAATGCGACGAACATGAAAAGTGGTGAAAAATGTGAGGAGCATGAAGAGGTGTGAAAAATGCGAGGAGCATGAAAAGGTGTGAAAAATGCGACGAGCATGAAAAGTTGTGAAAAATGCGAGGAGCAAAAAAAAAAAAAAAAAAAGAAAGACCAGGAGCATGAAAAGGTGTGAAAAATGCGAGGAGCAAAAAAAATAAAAAAAAGAAAGAAAGAAAGACCAGGAGCATGAAAAGGTGTGAAAAATCCGAGGAGCAAAAAAAAAAAAAAAAAAAAGAAAGACCAGGAGCATGAAAAGGTGTGAAAAATGCGAGGAGCAAAAAAAATAAAAAAAAGAAAGAAAGAAAGACCAGGAGCATGAAAAGGTGTGAAAAATGTGAGGAGCAAAAAAAAAAAAAAAAAAAAAGAAAGACCAGGAGCATGAAAAGGTGTGAAAAATGCGACGAGCATGAAAAGTGGTGAAAAATGTGAGGAGCATGAAGAGGTGTGAAAAATGCGAGGAGCATGAAAAGGTGTGAAAAATGCGACGAGCATGAAAAGTGGTGAAAAATGTGAGGAGCATGAAGAGGTGTGAAAAATGCGAGGAGCATGAAAAGGTGTGAAAAATGCGACGAGCATGAAAAGTTGTGAAAAATGCGAGGAGCAAAAAAAAAAAAAAAAAAAAGAAAGACCAGGAGCATGAAAAGGTGTGAAAAATGCGAGGAGCAAAAAAAATAAAAAAAAGAAAGAAAGAAAGACCAGGAGCATGAAAAGGTGTGAAAAATGCGAGGAGCAAAAAAAAAAAAAAAAGAAAGACCAGGAGCATGAAAAGGTGTGAAAAATGCGAGGAGCAAAAAAAAAAAAAGAAAGACCAGGAGCATTAACAGGTGTGAAAAATGCGGGGAGCAAAAAAAAAAAAAACAAAGACCAGGAGCATGAAAAGGTGTGAAAAATGCGACGAGCATGAAAAGTGGTGAAAAATGTGAGGAGCATGAAGAGGTGTGAAAAATGCGAGGAGCATGAAAAGGTGTGAAAAATGCGACGAGCATGAAAAGTTGTGAAAAATGCGAGGAGCAAAAAAAAAAAAAAAAAAAAGAAAGACCAGGAGCATGAAAAGGTGTGAAAAATGCGAGGAGCAAAAAAAAAAAAAAAGAAAGAAAGAAAGACCAGGAGCATGAAAAGGTGTGAAAAATGCGACGAGCATGAAAAGTGGTGAAAAATGTGAGGAGCATGAAGAGGTGTGAAAAATGCGAGGAGCATGAAAAGGTGTGAAAAATGCGACGAGCATGAAAAGTTGTGAAAAATGCGAGGAGCAAAAAAAAAAAAAAAAAAGAAAGACCAGGAGCATGAAAATGTGGGAAAAATGCGAGGAGAAAAAAAAAAAAAAGAAAGACCAGGAGCATGAAAAGGTGTGAAAAATGCGAGGAGCAAAAAAAATAAAAAAAGGAAAGAAAGAAAGACCAGGAGCATGAAAAGGTGTGAAAAATGCGAGGAGCAAAAAAAAAAAAAAAAAAAAAAAAGACCAGGAGCATGAAAAGGTGTGAAAAATGCGAGGAGCAAAAAAAAAAAAAAAAAGACCAGGAGTATGAAAATGTGTGAAAAATGCGAGGAGCAAAAAAAAAAAAAAAAAGACCAGGAACATGAAAAGGTGTGAAAAATGCGAGGAGCAAAAAAAAAAAAAGAAAGACCAGGAGCATGAAAAGGTGTGAAAAATGCGACGAGCATGAAAAGTTGTGAAAAATGCGAGGAGCATGAAGAGATGTGAAAAATGCGAGGAGCATGAAAAGGTGTGAAAAATTCGAGGAGCAAAAAAAAAAAAAAAAGACCAGGAGCATGAAAATGTGTGAAAAATGCGAGGAGCAAAAAAAAAAAAAAAAAAAAAGACCAGGAGCATGAAAAGGTGTCAAAAATGCGAGGAGCAAAAAAAAAAAAAAAAGAAAGAAAGAAAGCCAGGAGCATGAAAAGGTGTGAAAAATGCGAGGAGCATGAAAAGGTGTGAAAAATGCGAGGAAAAAAAAAAAAAAGACCAGGAACATGAAAAGGTGTGAAAAATACGAGGAGCAAAAAAAAAAAAAGAAAGACCAGGAGCATTAACAGGTGTGAAAAATGCGGGGAGCAAAAAAAAAAAAAACAAAGACCAGGAGCATGAAAAGGTGTGAAAAATGCGACGAACATGAAAAGTGGTGAAAAATGTGAGGAGCATGAAGAGGTGTGAAAAATGCGAGGAGCATGAAAAGGTGTGAAAAATGCGACGAGCATGAAAAGTTGTGAAAAATGCGAGGAGCAAAAAAAAAAAAAAAAAAAGAAAGACCAGGAGCATGAAAAGGTGTGAAAAATGCGAGGAGCAAAAAAAAAAAAAGAAAGACCAGGAGCATGAAAAGGTGTGAAAAATGCGACGAGCATGAAAAGTTGTGAAAAATGCGAGGAGCATGAAGAGATGTGAAAAATGCGAGGAGCATGAAAAGGTGTGAAAAATTCGAGGAGCAAAAAAAAAAAAAAAGACCAGGAGCATGAAAATGTGTGAAAAATGCGAGGAGCAAAAAAAAAAAAAAAAAAAAAGACCAGGAGCATGAAAAGGTGTCAAAAATGCGAGGAGCAAAAAAAAAAAAAAAAGAAAGAAAGAAAGCCAGGAGCATGAAAAGGTGTGAAAAATGCGAGGAGCATGAAAAGGTGTGAAAAATGCGAGGAAAAAAAAAAAAAAGACCAGGAACATGAAAAGGTGTGAAAAATACGAGGAGCAAAAAAAAAAAAAGAAAGACCAGGAGCATTAACAGGTGTGAAAAATGCGGGGAGCAAAAAAAAAAAAAACAAAGACCAGGAGCATGAAAAGGTGTGAAAAATGCGACGAACATGAAAAGTGGTGAAAAATGTGAGGAGCATGAAGAGGTGTGAAAAATGCGAGGAGCATGAAAAGGTGTGAAAAATGCGACGAGCATGAAAAGTTGTGAAAAATGCGAGGAGCAAAAAAAAAAAAAAAAAAAGAAAGACCAGGAGCATGAAAAGGTGTGAAAAATGCGAGGAGCAAAAAAAATAAAAAAAAGAAAGAAAGAAAGACCAGGAGCATGAAAAGGTGTGAAAAATCCGAGGAGCAAAAAAAAAAAAAAAAAAAAGAAAGACCAGGAGCATGAAAAGGTGTGAAAAATTCGAGGAGCATGAAAAGTGGTGAAAAATGTGAGGAGCATGAAGAGGTGTGAAAAATGCGAGGAGCATGAAAAGGTGTGAAAAATGCGACGAGCATGAAAAGTTGTGAAAAATGCGAGGAGCAAAAAAAAAAAAAAAAAAAGAAAGACCAGGAGCATGAAAAGGTGTGAAAAATGCGAGGAGCAAAAAAAAAAAAAAAAAAAAGAAAGACCAGGAGCATGAAAAGGTGTGAAAAATGCGAGGAGCAAAAAAAAAAAAAGAAAGACCAGGAGCATGAAAAGGTGTGAAAAATGCGAGGAGCAAAAAAAAAAAAAAAAAGAAAGAAAGAAAGACCAGGAGCATGAAAAGGTGTGAAAAATGCGACGAGCATGAAAAGTGGTGAAAAATGTGAGGAGCATGAAGAGGTGTGAAAAATGCGAGGAGCATGAAAAGGTGTGAAAAATGCGACGAGCATGAAAAGTTGTGAAAAATGCGAGGAGCAAAAAAAAAAAAAAAAAAAAAGAAAGACCAGGAGCATGAAAATGTGTGAAAAATGCGAGGAGAAAAAAAAAAAAAAGAAAGACCAGGAGCATGAAAAGGTGTGAAAAATGCGAGGAGCAAAAAAAATAAAAAAAGGAAAGAAAGAAAGACCAGGAGCATGAAAAGGTGTGAAAAATGCGAGGAGCAAAAAAAAAAAAAAAAAAAAAAAAAACAAGGAGAAAAAAAAGGTGTGAAAAATGCGAGGAGCAAAAAAAAAAAAAAAAAAAGACCAGGAGTATGAAAATGTGTGAAAAATGCGAGGAGCAAAAAAAAAAAAAAAAAGACCAGGAACATGAAAAGGTGTGAAAAATGCGAGGAGCAAAAAAAAAAAAAGAAAGACCAGGAGCATGAAAAGGTGTGAAAAATGCGACGAGCATGAAAAGTTGTGAAAAATGCGAGGAGCATGAAGAGATGTGAAAAATGCGAGGAGCATGAAAAGGTGTGAAAAATTCGAGGAGCAAAAAAAAAAAAAAAGACCAGGAGCATGAAAATGTGTGAAAAATGCGAGGAGCAAAAAAAAAAAAAAAAAAAAAGACCAGGAGCATGAAAAGGTGTCAAAAATGCGAGGAGCAAAAAAAAAAAAAAAAGAAAGAAAGAAAGCCAGGAGCATGAAAAGGTGTGAAAAATGCGAGGAGCATGAAAAGGTGTGAAAAATGCGAGGAGCATGAAAAGGTGTGAAAAATACGAGGAGCAAAAAAAAAAAAAGAAAGACCAGGAGCATTAACAGGAGTGAAAAATGCGGGGAGCAAAAAAAAAAAAAACAAAGACCAGGAGCATGAAAAGGTGTGAAAAATGCGACGAACATGAAAAGTGGTGAAAAATGTGAGGAGCATGAAGAGGTGTGAAAAATGCGAGGAGCATGAAAAGGTGTGAAAAATGCGACGAGCATGAAAAGTTGTGAAAAATGCGAGGAGCAAAAAAAAAAAAAAAAAAAAGAAAGACCAGGAGCATGAAAAGGTGTGAAAAATGCGAGGAGCAAAAAAAATAAAAAAAAGAAAGAAAGAAAGACCAGGAGCATGAAAAGGTGTGAAAAATCCGAGGAGCAAAAAAAAAAAAAAAAAAAAGAAAGACCAGGAGCATGAAAAGGTGTGAAAAATGCGAGGAGCAAAAAAAATAAAAAAAAGAAAGAAAGAAAGACCAGGAGCATGAAAAGGTGTGAAAAATGTGAGGAGCAAAAAAAAAAAAAAAAAAAAGAAAGACCAGGAGCATGAAAAGGTGTGAAAAATGCGACGAGCATGAAAAGTGGTGAAAAATGTGAGGAGCATGAAGAGGTGTGAAAAATGCGAGGAGCATGAAAAGGTGTGAAAAATGCGACGAGCATGAAAAGTGGTGAAAAATGTGAGGAGCATGAAGAGGTGTGAAAAATGCGAGGAGCATGAAAAGGTGTGAAAAATGCGACGAGCATGAAAAGTTGTGAAAAATGCGAGGAGCAAAAAAAAAAAAAAAAAAAAAGACCAGGAGCATGAAAAGGTGTCAAAAATGCGAGGAGCAAAAAAAAAAAAAAAAGAAAGAAAGAAAGCCAGGAGCATGAAAAGGTGTGAAAAATGCGAGGAGCATGAAAAGGTGTGAAAAATGCGAGGAAAAAAAAAAAAAAGACCAGGAACATGAAAAGGTGTGAAAAATACGAGGAGCAAAAAAAAAAAAAGAAAGACCAGGAGCATTAACAGGTGTGAAAAATGCGGGGAGCAAAAAAAAAAAAAAACAAAGACCAGGAGCATGAAAAGGTGTGAAAAATGCGACGAACATGAAAAGTGGTGAAAAATGCGAGGAGCATGAAGAGGTGTGAAAAATGCGAGGAGCATGAAAAGGTGTGAAAAATGCGACGAGCATGAAAAGTTGTGAAAAATGCGAGGAGCAAAAAAAAAAAAAAAAAGAAAGACCAGGAGCATGAAAAGGTGTGAAAAATGCGAGGAGCAAAAGAAATAAAAAAAAGAAAGAAAGAAAGACCAGGAGCATGAAAAGGTGTGAAAAATCCGAGGAGCAAAAAAAATAAAAAAAAGAAAGAAAGAAAGACCAGGAGCATGAAAAGGTGTGAAAAATGTGAGGAGCAAAAAAAAAAAAAAAAAAAAGAAAGACCAGGAGCATGAAAAGGTGTGAAAAATGCGACGAGCATGAAAAGTGGTGAAAAATGTGAGGAGCATGAAGAGGTGTGAAAAATGCGAGGAGCATGAAAAGGTGTGAAAAATGCGACGAGCATGAAAAGTGGTGAAAAATGTGAGGAGCATGAAGAGGTGTGAAAAATGCGAGGAGCATGAAAAGGTGTGAAAAATGCGACGAGCATGAAAAGTTGTGAAAAATGCGAGGAGCAAAAAAAAAAAAAAAAAAAAAAGACCAGGAGCATGAAAAGGTGTCAAAAATGCGAGGAGCAAAAAAAAAAAAAAAAGAAAGAAAGAAAGCCAGGAGCATGAAAAGGTGTGAAAAATGCGAGGAGCATGAAAAGGTGTGAAAAATGCGAGGAAAAAAAAAAAAAAGACCAGGAACATGAAAAGGTGTGAAAAATACGAGGAGCAAAAAAAAAAAAAGAAAGACCAGGAGCATTAACAGGTGTGAAAAATGCGGGGAGCAAAAAAAAAAAAAACAAAGACCAGGAGCATGAAAAGGTGTGAAAAATGCGACGAACATGAAAAGTGGTGAAAAATGTGAGGAGCATGAAGAGGTGTGAAAAATGCGAGGAGCATGAAAAGGTGTGAAAAATGCGACGAGCATGAAAAGTTGTGAAAAATGCGAGGAGCAAAAAAAAAAAAAAAAAAAGAAAGACCAGGAGCATGAAAAGGTGTGAAAAATGCGAGGAGCAAAAAAAATAAAAAAAAGAAAGAAAGAAAGACCAGGAGCATGAAAAGGTGTGAAAAATCCGAGGAGCAAAAGAAAAAAAAAAAAAAAGAAAGACCAGGAGCATGAAAAGGTGTGAAAAATGCGAGGAGCAAAAAAAATAAAAAAAAGAAAGAAAGAAAGACCAGGAGCATGAAAAGGTGTGAAAAATGTGAGGAGCAAAAAAAAAAAAAAAAAAAAGAAAGACCAGGAGCATGAAAAGGTGTGAAAAATGCGACGAGCATGAAAAGTGGTGAAAAATGTGAGGAGCATGAAGAGGTGTGAAAAATGCGAGGAGCATGAAAAGGTGTGAAAAATGCGACGAGCATGAAAAGTGGTGAAAAATGTGAGGAGCATGAAGAGGTGTGAAAAATGCGAGGAGCATGAAAAGGTGTGAAAAATGCGACGAGCATGAAAAGTTGTGAAAAATGCGAGGAGCAAAAAAAAAAAAAAAAAAAAGAAAGACCAGGAGCATGAAAAGGTGTGAAAAATGCGAGGAGCAAAAAAAATAAAAAAAAGAAAGAAAGAAAGACCAGGAGCATGAAAAGGTGTGAAAAATGCGAGGAGCAAAAAAAAAAAAAAAAGAAAGACCAGGAGCATGAAAAGGTGTGAAAAATGCGAGGAGCAAAAAAAAAAAAAGAAAGACCAGGAGCATTAACAGGTGTGAAAAATGCGGGGAGCAAAAAAAAAAAAAACAAAGACCAGGAGCATGAAAAGGTGTGAAAAATGCGACGAGCATGAAAAGTGGTGAAAAATGTGAGGAGCATGAAGAGGTGTGAAAAATGCGAGGAGCATGAAAAGGTGTGAAAAATGCGACGAGCATGAAAAGTTGTGAAAAATGCGAGGAGCAAAAAAAAAAAAAAAAAAAAAGAAAGACCAGGAGCATGAAAAGGTGTGAAAAATGCGAGGAGCAAAAAAAAAAAAAAAAAGAAAGAAAGAAAGACCAGGAGCATGAAAAGGTGTGAAAAATGCGACGAGCATGAAAAGTGGTGAAAAATGTGAGGAGCATGAAGAGGTGTGAAAAATGCGAGGAGCATGAAAAGGTGTGAAAAATGCGACGAGCATGAAAAGTTGTGAAAAATGCGAGGAGCAAAAAAAAAAAAAAAAAAAAGAAAGACCAGGAGCATGAAAATGTGTGAAAAATGCGAGGAGAAAAAAAAAAAAAAGAAAGACCAGGAGCATGAAAAGGTGTGAAAAATGCGAGGAGCAAAAAAAATAAAAAAAGGAAAGAAAGAAAGACCAGGAGCATGAAAAGGTGTGAAAAATGCGAGGAGCAAAAAAAAAAAAAAAAAAAAAAAAAGACCAGGAGCATGAAAAGGTGTGAAAAATGCGAGGAGCAAAAAAAAAAAAAAAAAGACCAGGAGTATGAAAATGTGTGAAAAATGCGAGGAGCAAAAAAAAAAAAAAAAAGACCAGGAACATGAAAAGGTGTGAAAAATGCGAGGAGCAAAAAAAAAAAAAGAAAGACCAGGAGCATGAAAAGGTGTGAAAAATGCGACGAGCATGAAAAGTTGTGAAAAATGCGAGGAGCATGAAGAGATGTGAAAAATGCGAGGAGCATGAAAAGGTGTGAAAAATTCGAGGAGCAAAAAAAAAAAAAAAGACCAGGAGCATGAAAATGTGTGAAAAATGCGAGGAGCAAAAAAAAAAAAAAAAAAAAAAGACCAGGAGCATGAAAAGGTGTCAAAAATGCGAGGAGCAAAAAAAAAAAAAAAAGAAAGAAAGAAAGCCAGGAGCATGAAAAGGTGTGAAAAATGCGAGGAGCATGAAAAGGTGTGAAAAATGCGAGGAAAAAAAAAAAAAAGACCAGGAACATGAAAAGGTGTGAAAAATACGAGGAGCAAAAAAAAAAAAAGAAAGACCAGGAGCATTAACAGGTGTGAAAAATGCGGGGAGCAAAAAAAAAAAAAACAAAGACCAGGAGCATGAAAAGGTGTGAAAAATGCGACGAACATGAAAAGTGGTGAAAAATGTGAGGAGCATGAAGAGGTGTGAAAAATGCGAGGAGCATGAAAAGGTGTGAAAAATGCGACGAGCATGAAAAGTTGTGAAAAATGCGAGGAGCAAAAAAAAAAAAAAAAAAAGAAAGACCAGGAGCATGAAAAGGTGTGAAAAATGCGAGGAGCAAAAAAAATAAAAAAAAGAAAGAAAGAAAGACCAGGAGCATGAAAAGGTGTGAAAAATCCGAGGAGCAAAAAAAAAAAAAAAAAAAAGAAAGACCAGGAGCATGAAAAGGTGTGAAAAATGCGAGGAGCAAAAAAAATAAAAAAAAGAAAGAAAGAAAGACCAGGAGCATGAAAAGGTGTGAAAAATGTGAGGAGCAAAAAAAAAAAAAAAAAAAAGAAAGACCAGGAGCATGAAAAGGTGTGAAAAATGCGACGAGCATGAAAAGTGGTGAAAAATGTGAGGAGCATGAAGAGGTGTGAAAAATGCGAGGAGCATGAAAAGGTGTGAAAAATGCGACGAGCATGAAAAGTGGTGAAAAATGTGAGGAGCATGAAGAGGTGTGAAAAATGCGAGGAGCATGAAAAGGTGTGAAAAATGCGACGAGCATGAAAAGTTGTGAAAAATGCGAGGAGCAAAAAAAAAAAAAAAAAAAAAGACCAGGAGCATGAAAAGGTGTCAAAAATGCGAGGAGCAAAAAAAAAAAAAAAAGAAAGAAAGAAAGCCAGGAGCATGAAAAGGTGTGAAAAATGCGAGGAGCATGAAAAGGTGTGAAAAATGCGAGGAAAAAAAAAAAAAAGACCAGGAACATGAAAAGGTGTGAAAAATACGAGGAGCAAAAAAAAAAAAAGAAAGACCAGGAGCATTAACAGGTGTGAAAAATGCGGGGAGCAAAAAAAAAAAAAACAAAGACCAGGAGCATGAAAAGGTGTGAAAAATGCGACGAACATGAAAAGTGGTGAAAAATGTGAGGAGCATGAAGAGGTGTGAAAAATGCGAGGAGCATGAAAAGGTGTGAAAAATGCGACGAGCATGAAAAGTTGTGAAAAATGCGAGGAGCAAAAAAAAAAAAAAAAAGAAAGACCAGGAGCATGAAAAGGTGTGAAAAATGCGAGGAGCAAAAGAAATAAAAAAAAGAAAGAAAGAAAGACCAGGAGCATGAAAAGGTGTGAAAAATCCGAGGAGCAAAAAAAAAAAAAAAAAAAAAGAAAGACCAGGAGCATGAAAAGGTGTGAAAAATGCGAGGAGCAAAAAAAATAAAAAAAAGAAAGAAAGAAAGACCAGGAGCATGAAAAGGTGTGAAAAATGTGAGGAGCAAAAAAAAAAAAAAAAAAAAGAAAGACCAGGAGCATGAAAAGGTGTGAAAAATGCGACGAGCATGAAAAGTGGTGAAAAATGTGAGGAGCATGAAGAGGTGTGAAAAATGCGAGGAGCATGAAAAGGTGTGAAAAATGCGACGAGCATGAAAAGTGGTGAAAAATGTGAGGAGCATGAAGAGGTGTGAAAAATGCGAGGAGCATGAAAAGGTGTGAAAAATGCGACGAGCATGAAAAGTTGTGAAAAATGCGAGGAGCAAAAAAAAAAAAAAAAAAAAAGACCAGGAGCATGAAAAGGTGTCAAAAATGCGAGGAGCAAAAAAAAAAAAAAAAGAAAGAAAGAAAGCCAGGAGCATGAAAAGGTGTGAAAAATGCGAGGAGCATGAAAAGGTGTGAAAAATGCGAGGAAAAAAAAAAAAAAGACCAGGAACATGAAAAGGTGTGAAAAATACGAGGAGCAAAAAAAAAAAAAGAAAGACCAGGAGCATTAACAGGTGTGAAAAATGCGGGGAGCAAAAAAAAAAAAAACAAAGACCAGGAGCATGAAAAGGTGTGAAAAATGCGACGAACATGAAAAGTGGTGAAAAATGTGAGGAGCATGAAGAGGTGTGAAAAATGCGAGGAGCATGAAAAGGTGTGAAAAATGCGACGAGCATGAAAAGTTGTGAAAAATGCGAGGAGCAAAAAAAAAAAAAAAAAAAGAAAGACCAGGAGCATGAAAAGGTGTGAAAAATGCGAGGAGCAAAAAAAATAAAAAAAAGAAAGAAAGAAAGACCAGGAGCATGAAAAGGTGTGAAAAATCCGAGGAGCAAAAAAAAAAAAAAAAAAAAGAAAGACCAGGAGCATGAAAAGGTGTGAAAAATGCGAGGAGCAAAAAAAATAAAAAAAAGAAAGAAAGAAAGACCAGGAGCATGAAAAGGTGTGAAAAATGTGAGGAGCAAAAAAAAAAAAAAAAAAAAAGAAAGACCAGGAGCATGAAAAGGTGTGAAAAATGCGACGAGCATGAAAAGTGGTGAAAAATGTGAGGAGCATGAAGAGGTGTGAAAAATGCGAGGAGCATGAAAAGGTGTGAAAAATGCGACGAGCATGAAAAGTGGTGAAAAATGTGAGGAGCATGAAGAGGTGTGAAAAATGCGAGGAGCATGAAAAGGTGTGAAAAATGCGACGAGCATGAAAAGTTGTGAAAAATGCGAGGAGCAAAAAAAAAAAAAAAAAAAAGAAAGACCAGGAGCATGAAAAGGTGTGAAAAATGCGAGGAGCAAAAAAAATAAAAAAAAGAAAGAAAGAAAGACCAGGAGCATGAAAAGGTGTGAAAAATGCGAGGAGCAAAAAAAAAAAAAAAAGAAAGACCAGGAGCATGAAAAGGTGTGAAAAATGCGAGGAGCAAAAAAAAAAAAAGAAAGACCAGGAGCATTAACAGGTGTGAAAAATGCGGGGAGCAAAAAAAAAAAAAACAAAGACCAGGAGCATGAAAAGGTGTGAAAAATGCGACGAGCATGAAAAGTGGTGAAAAATGTGAGGAGCATGAAGAGGTGTGAAAAATGCGAGGAGCATGAAAAGGTGTGAAAAATGCGACGAGCATGAAAAGTTGTGAAAAATGCGAGGAGCAAAAAAAAAAAAAAAAAAAAAGAAAGACCAGGAGCATGAAAAGGTGTGAAAAATGCGAGGAGCAAAAAAAAAAAAAAAAAGAAAGAAAGAAAGACCAGGAGCATGAAAAGGTGTGAAAAATGCGACGAGCATGAAAAGTGGTGAAAAATGTGAGGAGCATGAAGAGGTGTGAAAAATGCGAGGAGCATGAAAAGGTGTGAAAAATGCGACGAGCATGAAAAGTTGTGAAAAATGCGAGGAGCAAAAAAAAAAAAAAAAAAAAAGAAAGACCAGGAGCATGAAAATGTGTGAAAAATGCGAGGAGAAAAAAAAAAAAAAGAAAGACCAGGAGCATGAAAAGGTGTGAAAAATGCGAGGAGCAAAAAAAATAAAAAAAGGAAAGAAAGAAAGACCAGGAGCATGAAAAGGTGTGAAAAATGCGAGGAGCAAAAAAAAAAAAAAAAAAAAAAAAGACCAGGAGCATGAAAAGGTGTGAAAAATGCGAGGAGCAAAAAAAAAAAAAAAAAGACCAGGAGTATGAAAATGTGTGAAAAATGCGAGGAGCAAAAAAAAAAAAAAAAAGACCAGGAACATGAAAAGGTGTGAAAAATGCGAGGAGCAAAAAAAAAAAAAGAAAGACCAGGAGCATGAAAAGGTGTGAAAAATGCGACGAGCATGAAAAGTTGTGAAAAATGCGAGGAGCATGAAGAGATGTGAAAAATGCGAGGAGCATGAAAAGGTGTGAAAAATTCGAGGAGCAAAAAAAAAAAAAAAGACCAGGAGCATGAAAATGTGTGAAAAATGCGAGGAGCAAAAAAAAAAAAAAAAAAAAAGACCAGGAGCATGAAAAGGTGTCAAAAATGCGAGGAGCAAAAAAAAAAAAAAAAGAAAGAAAGAAAGCCAGGAGCATGAAAAGGTGTGAAAAATGCGAGGAGCATGAAAAGGTGTGAAAAATGCGAGGAAAAAAAAAAAAAAGACCAGGAACATGAAAAGGTGTGAAAAATACGAGGAGCAAAAAAAAAAAAAGAAAGACCAGGAGCATTAACAGGTGTGAAAAATGCGGGGAGCAAAAAAAAAAAAAACAAAGACCAGGAGCATGAAAAGGTGTGAAAAATGCGACGAACATGAAAAGTGGTGAAAAATGTGAGGAGCATGAAGAGGTGTGAAAAATGCGAGGAGCATGAAAAGGTGTGAAAAATGCGACGAGCATGAAAAGTTGTGAAAAATGCGAGGAGCAAAAAAAAAAAAAAAAAAAAGAAAGACCAGGAGCATGAAAAGGTGTGAAAAATGCGAGGAGCAAAAAAAATAAAAAAAAGAAAGAAAGAAAGACCAGGAGCATGAAAAGGTGTGAAAAATCCGAGGAGCAAAAAAAAAAAAAAAAAAAAGAAAGACCAGGAGCATGAAAAGGTGTGAAAAATGCGACGAGCATGAAAAGTGGTGAAAAATGTGAGGAGCATGAAGAGGTGTGAAAAATGCGAGGAGCATGAAAAGGTGTGAAAAATGCGACGAGCATGAAAAGTTGTGAAAAATGCGAGGAGCAAAAAAAAAAAAAAAAAAAAGAAAGACCAGGAGCATGAAAAGGTGTGAAAAATGCGAGGAGCAAAAAAAAAAAAAAAAAGAAAGAAAGAAAGACCAGGAGCATGAAAAGGTGTGAAAAATGCGACGAGCATGAAAAGTGGTGAAAAATGTGAGGAGCATGAAGAGGTGTGAAAAATGCGAGGAGCATGAAAAGGTGTGAAAAATGCGACGAGCATGAAAAGTTGTGAAAAATGCGAGGAGCAAAAAAAAAAAAAAAAAAAAAGAAAGACCAGGAGCATGAAAATGTGTGAAAAATGCGAGGAGAAAAAAAAAAAAAAAGAAAGACCAGGAGCATGAAAAGGTGTGAAAAATGCGAGGAGCAAAAAAAATAAAAAAAGGAAAGAAAGAAAGACCAGGAGCATGAAAAGGTGTGAAAAATGCGAGGAGCAAAAAAAAAAAAAAAAAAAAAAAAAGACCAGGAGCATGAAAAGGTGTGAAAAATGCGAGGAGCAAAAAAAAAAAAAAAAAGACCAGGAGTATGAAAATGTGTGAAAAATGCGAGGAGCAAAAAAAAAAAAAAAAAAGACCAGGAACATGAAAAGGTGTGAAAAATGCGAGGAGCAAAAAAAAAAAAAGAAAGACCAGGAGCATGAAAAGGTGTGAAAAATGCGACGAGCATGAAAAGTTGTGAAAAATGCGAGGAGCATGAAGAGATGTGAAAAATGCGAGGAGCATGAAAAGGTGTGAAAAATTCGAGGAGCAAAAAAAAAAAAAAAGACCAGGAGCATGAAAATGTGTGAAAAATGCGAGGAGCAAAAAAAAAAAAAAAAAAAAAGACCAGGAGCATGAAAAGGGGTCAAAAATGCGAGGAGCAAAAAAAAAAAAAAAAGAAAGAAAGAAAGCCAGGAGCATGAAAAGGTGTGAAAAATGCGAGGAGCATGAAAAGGTGTGAAAAATGCGAGGAGCATGAAAAGGTGTGAAAAATACGAGGAGCAAAAAAAAAAAAAGAAAGACCAGGAGCATTAACAGGTGTGAAAAATGCGGGGAGCAAAAAAAAAAAAAACAAAGACCAGGAGCATGAAAAGGTGTGAAAAATGCGACGAACATGAAAAGTGGTGAAAAATGTGAGGAGCATGAAGAGGTGTGAAAAATGCGAGGAGCATGAAAAGGTGTGAAAAATGCGACGAGCATGAAAAGTTGTGAAAAATGCGAGGAGCAAAAAAAAAAAAAAAAAAAGAAAGACCAGGAGCATGAAAAGGTGTGAAAAATGCGAGGAGCAAAAAAAATAAAAAAAAGAAAGAAAGAAAGACCAGGAGCATGAAAAGGTGTGAAAAATCCGAGGAGCAAAAAAAAAAAAAAAAAAAGAAAGACCAGGAGCATGAAAAGGTGTGAAAAATGCGAGGAGCAAAAAAAATAAAAAAAAGAAAGAAAGAAAGACCAGGAGCATGAAAAGGTGTGAAAAATGTGAGGAGCAAAAAAAAAAAAAAAAAAAAGAAAGACCAGGAGCATGAAAAGGTGTGAAAAATGCGACGAGCATGAAAAGTGGTGAAAAATGTGAGGAGCATGAAGAGGTGTGAAAAATGCGAGGAGCATGAAAAGGTGTGAAAAATGCGACGAGCATGAAAAGTGGTGAAAAATGTGAGGAGCATGAAGAGGTGTGAAAAATGCGAGGAGCATGAAAAGGTGTGAAAAATGCGACGAGCATGAAAAGTTGTGAAAAATGCGAGGAGCAAAAAAAAAAAAAAAAAAAAAAAGACCAGGAGCATGAAAAGGTGTGAAAAAAACGAGGAGCAAAAAAAAAAAAAAAAAAAAAAGACCAGGAGCATGAAAAGGTGTCAAAAATGCGAGGAGCAAAAAAAAAAAAAAAAGAAAGAAAGAAAGCCAGGAGCATGAAAAGGTGTGAAAAATGCGAGGAGCATGAAAAGGTGTGAAAAATGCGAGGAAAAAAAAAAAAAAGACCAGGAACATGAAAAGGTGTGAAAAATACGAGGAGCAAAAAAAAAAAAAGAAAGACCAGGAGCATTAACAGGTGTGAAAAATGCGGGGAGCAAAAAAAAAAAAAACAAAGACCAGGAGCATGAAAAGGTGTGAAAAATGCGACGAACATGAAAAGTGGGGAAAAATGTGAGGAGCATGAAGAGGTGGGAAAAATGCGAGGAGCATGAAAAGGTGTGAAAAATGCGACGAGCATGAAAAGTTGTGAAAAATGCGAGGAGCAAAAAAAAAAAAAAAAAAAGAAAGACCAGGAGCATGAAAAGGTGTGAAAAATGCGAGGAGCAAAAAAAAAAAAAAAAAGAAAGAAAGAAAGACCAGGAGCATGAAAAGGTGTGAAAAATCCGAGGAGCAAAAAAAAAAAAAAAAAAAAGAAAGACCAGGAGCATGAAAAGGTGTGAAAAATGCGAGGAGCAAAAAAAATAAAAAAAAGAAAGAAAGAAAGACCAGGAGCATGAAAAGGTGTGAAAAATGTGAGGAGCAAAAAAAAAAAAAAAAAAAAAGAAAGACCAGGAGCATGAAAAGGTGTGAAAAATGCGACGAGCATGAAAAGTGGTGAAAAATGTGAGGAGCATGAAGAGGTGTGAAAAATGCGAGGAGCATGAAAAGGTGTGAAAAATGCGACGAGCATGAAAAGTGGTGAAAAATGTGAGGAGCATGAAGAGGTGTGAAAAATGCGAGGAGCATGAAAAGGTGTGAAAAATGCGACGAGCATGAAAAGTTGTGAAAAATGCGAGGAGCAAAAAAAAAAAAAAAAAAAAGAAAGACCAGGAGCATGAAAAGGTGTGAAAAATGCGAGGAGCAAAAAAAATAAAAAAAAGAAAGAAAGAAAGACCAGGAGCATGAAAAGGTGTGAAAAATGCGAGGAGCAAAAAAAAAAAAAAAGAAAGACCAGGAGCATGAAAAGGGGTGAAAAATGCGAGGAGCAAAAAAAAAAAAAGAAAGACCAGGAGCATTAACAGGTGTGAAAAATGCGGGGAGCAAAAAAAAAAAAAACAAAGACCAGGAGCATGAAAAGGTGTGAAAAATGCGAGGAGCAAAAAAAAAAAAAGAAAGACCAGGAGCATGAAAAGGCGTGAAAAATGCGACGAGCATGAAAAGTTGTGAAAAATGCGAGGAGCATGAAGAGATGTGAAAAATGCGAGGAGCATGAAAAGGTGTGAAAAATGCGACGAGCATGAAAAGTTGTGAAAAATGCGAGGAGCAAAAAAAAAAAAAAAAAAAAGAAAGACCAGGAGCATGAAAAGGTGTGAAAAATGCGAGGAGCAAAAAAAAAAAAAAAAAGAAAGAAAGAAAGACCAGGAGCATGAAAAGGTGTGAAAAATGCGACGAGCATGAAAAGTGGTGAAAAATGTGAGGAGCATGAAGAGGTGTGAAAAATGCGAGGAGCATGAAAAGGTGTGAAAAATGCGACGAGCATGAAAAGTTGTGAAAAATGCGAGGAGCAAAAAAAAAAAAAAAAAAAAGAAAGACCAGGAGCATGAAAATGTGTGAAAAATGCGAGGAGAAAAAAAAAAAAAAGAAAGACCAGGAGCATGAAAAGGTGTGAAAAATGCGAGGAGCAAAAAAAATAAAAAAAGGAAAGAAAGAAAGACCAGGAGCATGAAAAGGTGTGAAAAATGCGAGGAGCAAAAAAAAAAAAAAAAAAAAAAAAAGACCAGGAGCATGAAAAGGTGTGAAAAATGCGAGGAGCAAAAAAAAAAAAAAAAAGACCAGGAGTATGAAAATGTGTGAAAAATGCGAGGAGCAAAAAAAAAAAAAAAAAGACCAGGAACATGAAAAGGTGTGAAAAATGCGAGGAGCAAAAAAAAAAAAAGAAAGACCAGGAGCATGAAAAGGTGTGAAAAATGCGACGAGCATGAAAAGTTGTGAAAAATGCGAGGAGCATGAAGAGATGTGAAAAATGCGAGGAGCATGAAAAGGTGTGAAAAATTCGAGGAGCAAAAAAAAAAAAAAAGACCAGGAGCATGAAAATGTGTGAAAAATGCGAGGAGCAAAAAAAAAAAAAAAAAAAAAAGACCAGGAGCATGAAAAGGTGTCAAAAATGCGAGGAGCAAAAAAAAAAAAAAAAGAAAGAAAGAAAGCCAGGAGCATGAAAAGGTGTGAAAAATGCGAGGAGCATGAAAAGGTGTGAAAAATGCGAGGAAAAAAAAAAAAAAGACCAGGAACATGAAAAGGTGTGAAAAATACGAGGAGGAAAAAAAAAAAAAGAAAGACCAGGAGCATTAACAGGTGTGAAAAATGCGGGGAGCAAAAAAAAAAAAAACAAAGACCAGGAGCATGAAAAGGTGTGAAAAATGCGACGAACATGAAAAGTGGTGAAAAATGTGAGGAGCATGAAGAGGTGTGAAAAATGCGAGGAGCATGAAAAGGTGTGAAAAATGCGACGAGCATGAAAAGTTGTGAAAAATGCGAGGAGCAAAAAAAAAAAAAAAAAAAGAAAGACCAGGAGCATGAAAAGGTGTGAAAAATGCGAGGAGCAAAAAAAATAAAAAAAAGAAAGAAAGAAAGACCAGGAGCATGAAAAGGTGTGAAAAATGCGAGGAGCAAAAAAAAAAAAAAAAAAAAGAAAGACCAGGAGCATGAAAAGGTGTGAAAAATGCGAGGAGCATGAAAAGTGGTGAAAAATGTGAGGAGCATGAAGAGGTGTGAAAAATGCGAGGAGCATGAAAAGGTGTGAAAAATGCGACGAGCATGAAAAGTTGTGAAAAATGCGAGGAGCAAAAAAAAAAAAAAAAAAAGAAAGACCAGGAGCATGAAAAGGTGTGAAAAATGCGAGGAGCAAAAAAAAAAAAAAAAAGAAAGAAAGAAAGACCAGGAGCATGAAAAGGTGTGAAAAATGCGACGAGCATGAAAAGTGGTGAAAAATGTGAGGAGCATGAAGAGGTGTGAAAAATGCGAGGAGCATGAAAAGGTGTGAAAAATGCGACGAGCATGAAAAGTTGTGAAAAATGCGAGGAGCAAAAAAAAAAAAAAAAAAAAAGAAAGACCAGGAGCATGAAAATGTGTGAAAAATGCGAGGAGAAAAAAAAAAAAAGAAAGACCAGGAGCATGAAAAGGTGTGAAAAATGCGAGGAGCAAAAAAAATAAAAAAAGGAAAGAAAGAAAGACCAGGAGCATGAAAAGGTGTGAAAAATGCGAGGAGCAAAAAAAAAAAAAAAAAAAAGACCAGGAGCATGAAAAGGTGTGAAAAATGCGAGGAGCAAAAAAAAAAAAAAAAAGACCAGGAGTATGAAAATGTGTGAAAAATGCGAGGAGCAAAAAAAAAAAAAAAAGACCAGGAACATGAAAAGGTGTGAAAAATGCGAGGAGCAAAAAAAAAAAAAGAAAGACCAGGAGCATGAAAAGGTGTGAAAAATGCGACGAGCATGAAAAGTTGTGAAAAATGCGAGGAGCATGAAGAGATGTGAAAAATGCGAGGAGCATGAAAAGGTGTGAAAAATTCGAGGAGCAAAAAAAAAAAAAAAGACCAGGAGCATGAAAATGTGTGAAAAATGCGAGGAGCAAAAAAAAAAAAAAAAAAAAAAGACCAGGAGCATGAAAAGGTGTCAAAAATGCGAGGAGCAAAAAAAAAAAAAAAAGAAAGAAAGAAAGCCAGGAGCATGAAAAGGTGTGAAAAATGCGAGGAGCATGAAAAGGTGTGAAAAATGCGAGGAAAAAAAAAAAAAAGACCAGGAACATGAAAAGGTGTGAAAAATACGAGGAGCAAAAAAAAAAAAAGAAAGACCAGGAGCATTAACAGGTGTGAAAAATGCGGGGAGCAAAAAAAAAAAAAACAAAGACCAGGAGCATGAAAAGGTGTGAAAAATGCGACGAACATGAAAAGTGGTGAAAAATGTGAGGAGCATGAAGAGGTGTGAAAAATGCGAGGAGCATGAAAAGGTGTGAAAAATGCGACGAGCATGAAAAGTTGTGAAAAATGCGAGGAGCAAAAAAAAAAAAAAAAAAAGAAAGACCAGGAGCATGAAAAGGTGTGAAAAATGCGAGGAGCAAAAAAAATAAAAAAAAGAAAGAAAGAAAGACCAGGAGCATGAAAAGGTGTGAAAAATCCGAGGAGCAAAAAAAAAAAAAAAAAAAAGAAAGACCAGGAGCATGAAAAGGTGTGAAAAATGCGAGGAGCAAAAAAAATAAAAAAAAGAAAGAAAGAAAGACCAGGAGCATGAAAAGGTGTGAAAAATGTGAGGAGCAAAAAAAAAAAAAAAAAAAAGAAAGACCAGGAGCATGAAAAGGTGTGAAAAATGCGACGAGCATGAAAAGTGGTGAAAAATGTGAGGAGCATGAAGAGGTGTGAAAAATGCAAGGAGCATGAAAAGGTGTGAAAAATGCGACGAGCATGAAAAGTGGTGAAAAATGTGAGGAGCATGAAAAGGTGTGAAAAATGCGAGGAGCATGAAAAGGTGTGAAAAATGCGACGAGCATGAAAAGTTGTGAAAAATGCGAGGAGCAAAAAAAAAAAAAAAAAAAAAGACCAGGAGCATGAAAAGGTGTCAAAAATGCGAGGAGCAAAAAAAAAAAAAAAAGAAAGAAAGAAAGCCAGGAGCATGAAAAGGTGTGAAAAATGCGAGGAGCATGAAAAGGTGTGAAAAATGCGAGGAAAAAAAAAAAAAAGACCAGGAACATGAAAAGGTGTGAAAAATACGAGGAGCAAAAAAAAAAAAAGAAAGACCAGGAGCATTAACAGGTGTGAAAAATGCGGGGAGCAAAAAAAAAAAAAACAAAGACCAGGAGCATGAAAAGGTGTGAAAAATGCGACGAACATGAAAAGTGGTGAAAAATGTGAGGAGCATGAAGAGGTGTGAAAAATGCGAGGAGCATGAAAAGGTGTGAAAAATGCGACGAGCATGAAAAGTTGTGAAAAATGCGAGGAGCAAAAAAAAAAAAAAAAAAAGAAAGACCAGGAGCATGAAAAGGTGTGAAAAATGCGAGGAGCAAAAAAAATAAAAAAAAGAAAGAAAGAAAGACCAGGAGCATGAAAAGGTGTGAAAAATCCGAGGAGCAAAAAAAAAAAAAAAAGAAAGAAAGACCAGGAGCATGAAAAGGTGTGAAAAATGCGAGGAGCAAAAAAAATAAAAAAAAGAAAGAAAGAAAGACCAGGAGCATGAAAAGGTGTGAAAAATGTGAGGAGCAAAAAAAAAAAAAAAAAAAGAAAGACCAGGAGCATGAAAAGGTGTGAAAAATGCGACGAGCATGAAAAGTGGTGAAAAATGTGAGGAGCATGAAGAGGTGTGAAAAATGCGAGGAGCATGAAAAGGTGTGAAAAATGCGACGAGCATGAAAAGTGGTGAAAAATGTGAGGAGCATGAAGAGGTGTGAAAAATGCGAGGAGCATGAAAAGGTGTGAAAAATGCGACGAGCATGAAAAGTTGTGAAAAATGCGAGGAGCAAAAAAAAAAAAAAAAAAAAGAAAGACCAGGAGCATGAAAAGGTGTGAAAAATGCGAGGAGCAAAAAAAATAAAAAAAAGAAAGAAAGAAAGACCAGGAGCATGAAAAGGAGTGAAAAATGCGAGGAGCAAAAAAAAAAAAAAAAGAAAGACCAGGAGCATGAAAAGGTGTGAAAAATGCGAGGAGCAAAAAAAAAAAAAGAAAGACCAGGAGCATTAACAGGTGTGAAAAATGCGGGGAGCAAAAAAAAAAAAACAAAGACCAGGAGCATGAAAAGGTGTGAAAAATGCGACGAGCATGAAAAGTGGTGAAAAATGTGAGGAGCATGAAGAGGTGTGAAAAATGCGAGGAGCATGAAAAGGTGTGAAAAATGCGACGAGCATGAAAAGTTGTGAAAAATGCGAGGAGCAAAAAAAAAAAAAAAAAAAAGAAAGACCAGGAGCATGAAAAGGTGTGAAAAATGCGAGGAGCAAAAAAAAAAAAAAAAAGAAAGAAAGAAAGACCAGGAGCATGAAAAGGTGTGAAAAATGCGACGAGCATGAAAAGTGGTGAAAAATGTGAGGAGCATGAAGAGGTGTGAAAAATGCGAGGAGCATGAAAAGGTGTGAAAAATGCGACGAGCATGAAAAGTTGTGAAAAATGCGAGGAGCAAAAAAAAAAAAAAAAAAAAGAAAGACCAGGAGCATGAAAAGGTGTGAAAAATGCGAGGAGAAAAAAAAAAAAAAAAGACCAGGAGCATGAAAAGGTGTGAAAAATGCGAGGAGCATGAAAAGGTGTGAAAAATTCGAGGAGCAAAAAAAAAAAAAAAAAAGACCAGGAGCATGAAAAGGTGTGAAAAATGCGAGGAGCAAAAAAAAAAAAAAAGAAAGAAAGAAACCCAGGAGCATGAAAAGGTGTGAAAAATGCGAGGAGCATGAAAAGGTGTGAAAAATGCGAGGAAAAAAAAAAAAAAGACCAGGAACATGAAAAGGTGTGAAAAATGCGAGGAGCAAAAAAAAAAAAAGAAAGACCAGGAGCATTAACAGGTGTGAAAAATGCGGGGAGCAAAAAAAAAAAAAACAAAGACCAGGAGCATGAAAAGGTGTGAAAAATGCGACGAGCATGAAAAGTGGTGAAAAATGTGAGGAGCATGAAGAGGTGTGAAAAATGCGAGGAGCATGAAAAGGTGTGAAAAATGCGACGAGCATGAAAAGTTGTGAAAAATGCGAGGAGCAAAAAAAAAAAAAAAAAAGAAAGACCAGGAGCATGAAAAGGTGTGAAAAATGCGACGAGCATGAAAAGGTGTGAAAAATGCGAGGAGCAAAAAAAATAAAAAAAAGAAAGAAAGAAAGACCAGGAGCATGAAAAGGTGTGAAAAATGCGAGGAGCAAAAAAAAAAAAAAAAAGACCAGGAGCATGAAAAGGTGTGAAAAATGCGAGGAGAAAAAAAAAAAAAAAGACCAGGAGCATGAAAAGGTGTGAAAAATGCGAGGAAAAAAAAAAAAAAAAAAGACCAGGAATATGAAAATGTGTGAAAAATGCGAGGAGCAAAAAAAAAAAAAGAAAGACCAGGAGCATTAAAAGGTGTGAAAAATGCGGGGAGCAAAAAAAAAAAAAACAAAGACCAGGAGCATGAAAAGGTGTGAAAAATGCGACGAGCATGAAAAGTTGTGAAAAATGCGAGGAGCATGAAGAGGTGTGAAAAATGCGAGGAGCATGAAAAGGTGTGAAAAATGCGAGGAGCAAAAAAAAAAAAAAAGACCAGGAACATGAAAAGGTGTGAAAAATGCGAGGAGCAAAAAAAATAAAAAAAAGAAAGAAAGAAAGACCAGGAGCATGAAAAGGTGTGAAAAATGCGAGGAGCAAAAAAAAAAAGAAAGACCAGGAGCATGAAAAGGTGTGAAAAATGCGAGGAGCAAAAAAAATAAAAAAAAGAAAGAAAGAAAGACCAGGAGCATGAAAAGGTGTGAAAAATGTGAGGAGCAAAAAAAAAAAAAAAAAAAGAAAGACCAGGAGCATGAAAAGGTGTGAAAAATGCGACGAGCATGAAAAGTGGTGAAAAATGTGAGGAGCATGAAGAGGTGTGAAAAATGCGAGGAGCATGAAAAGGTGTGAAAAATGCGACGAGCATGAAAAGTGGTGAAAAATGTGAGGAGCATGAAGAGGTGTGAAAAATGCGAGGAGCATGAAAAGGTGTGAAAAATGCGACGAGCATGAAAAGTTGTGAAAAATGCGAGGAGCAAAAAAAAAAAAAAAAAAAAAAAGAACAGGAGCATGAAAAGGTGTCAAAAATGCGAGGAGCAAAAAAAAAAAAAAAAGAAAGAAAGAAAGCCAGGAGCATGAAAAGGTGTGAAAAATGCGAGGAGCATGAAAAGGTGTGAAAAATGCGAGGAAAAAAAAAAAAAGACCAGGAACATGAAAAGGTGTGAAAAATACGAGGAGCAAAAAAAAAAAAAGAAAGACCAGGAGCATTAACAGGTGTGAAAAATGCGGGGAGCAAAAAAAAAAAAAACAAAGACCAGGAGCATGAAAAGGTGTGAAAAATGCGACGAACATGAAAAGTGGTGAAAAATGTGAGGAGCATGAAGAGGTGTGAAAAATGCGAGGAGCATGAAAAGGTGTGAAAAATGCGACGAGCATGAAAAGTTGTGAAAAATGCGAGGAGCAAAAAAAAAAAAAAAAAAAGAAAGACCAGGAGCATGAAAAGGTGTGAAAAATGCGAGGAGCAAAAAAAATAAAAAAAAGAAAGAAAGAAAGACCAGGAGCATGAAAAGGTGTGAAAAATCCGAGGAGCAAAAAAAAAAAAAAAAGAAAGAAAGACCAGGAGCATGAAAAGGTGTGAAAAATGCGAGGAGCAAAAAAAATAAAAAAAAGAAAGAAAGAAAGACCAGGAGCATGAAAAGGTGTGAAAAATGTGAGGAGCAAAAAAAAAAAAAAAAAAAGAAAGACCAGGAGCATGAAAAGGTGTGAAAAATGCGACGAGCATGAAAAGTGGTGAAAAATGTGAGGAGCATGAAGAGGTGTGAAAAATGCGAGGAGCATGAAAAGGTGTGAAAAATGCGAGGAGCAAAAAAAAAAAAAAAAAGACCAGGAGTATGAAAATGTGTGAAAAATGCGAGGAGCAAAAAAAAAAAAAAAAAGACCAGGAACATGAAAAGGTGTGAAAAATGCGAGGAGCAAAAAAAAAAAAAGAAAGACCAGGAGCATGAAAAGGTGTGAAAAATGCGACGAGCATGAAAAGTTGTGAAAAATGCGAGGAGCATGAAGAGATGTGAAAAATGCGAGGAGCATGAAAAGGTGTGAAAAATTCGAGGAGCAAAAAAAAAAAAAAAGACCAGGAGCATGAAAATGTGTGAAAAATGCGAGGAGCAAAAAAAAAAAAAAAAAAAAAGACCAGGAGCATGAAAAGGTGTCAAAAATGCGAGGAGCAAAAAAAAAAAAAAAAGAAAGAAAGAAAGCCAGGAGCATGAAAAGGTGTGAAAAATGCGAGGAGCATGAAAAGGTGTGAAAAATGCGAGGAAAAAAAAAAAAAAGACCAGGAACATGAAAAGGTGTGAAAAATACGAGGAGCAAAAAAAAAAAAAGAAAGACCAGGAGCATTAACAGGTGTGAAAAATGCGGGGAGCAAAAAAAAAAAAAACAAAGACCAGGAGCATGAAAAGGTGTGAAAAATGCGACGAACATGAAAAGTGGTGAAAAATGTGAGGAGCATGAAGAGGTGTGAAAAATGCGAGGAGCATGAAAAGGTGTGAAAAATGCGACGAGCATGAAAAGTTGTGAAAAATGCGAGGAGCAAAAAAAAAAAAAAAAAAAGAAAGACCAGGAGCATGAAAAGGTGTGAAAAATGCGAGGAGCAAAAAAAATAAAAAAAAGAAAGAAAGAAAGACCAGGAGCATGAAAAGGTGTGAAAAATGCGACGAGCATGAAAAGTGGTGAAAAATGTGAGGAGCATGAAGAGGTGTGAAAAATGCAAGGAGCATGAAAAGGTGTGAAAAATGCGACGAGCATGAAAAGTGGTGAAAAATGTGAGGAGCATGAAGAGGTGTGAAAAATGCAAGGAGCATGAAAAGGTGTGAAAAATGCGACGAGCATGAAAAGTGGTGAAAAATGTGAGGAGCATGAAGAGGTGTGAAAAATGCGAGGAGCATGAAAAGGTGTGAAAAATGCGACGAGCATGAAAAGTTGTGAAAAATGCGAGGAGCAAAAAAAAAAAAAAAAAAAAAGACCAGGAGCATGAAAAGGTGTCAAAAATGCGAGGAGCAAAAAAAAAAAAAAAAGAAAGAAAGAAAGCCAGGAGCATGAAAAGGTGTGAAAAATGCGAGGAGCATGAAAAGGTGTGAAAAATGCGAGGAAAAAAAAAAAAAAGACCAGGAACATGAAAAGGTGTGAAAAATACGAGGAGCAAAAAAAAAAAAAGAAAGACCAGGAGCATTAACAGGTGTGAAAAATGCGGGGAGCAAAAAAAAAAAAAACAAAGACCAGGAGCATGAAAAGGTGTGAAAAATGCGACGAACATGAAAAGTGGTGAAAAATGTGAGGAGCATGAAGAGGTGTGAAAAATGCGAGGAGCATGAAAAGGTGTGAAAAATGCGACGAGCATGAAAAGTTGTGAAAAATGCGAGGAGCAAAAAAAAAAAAAAAAAAAAGAAAGACCAGGAGCATGAAAAGGTGTGAAAAATGCGAGGAGCAAAAAAAAAAAAAAAAAGAAAGAAAGAAAGACCAGGAGCATGAAAAGGTGTGAAAAATGCGACGAGCATGAAAAGTGGTGAAAAATGTGAGGAGCATGAAGAGGTGTGAAAAATGCGAGGAGCATGAAAAGGTGTGAAAAATGCGACGAGCATGAAAAGTTGTGAAAAATGCGAGGAGCAAAAAAAAAAAAAAAAAAAAGAAAGACCAGGAGCATGAAAAGGTGTGAAAAATGCGAGGAGAAAAAAAAAAAAAAAAGACCAGGAGCATGAAAAGGTGTGAAAAATGCGAGGAGCATGAAAAGGTGTGAAAAATTCGAGGAGCAAAAAAAAAAAAAAAAAAGACCAGGAGCATGAAAAGGTGTGAAAAATGCGAGGAGCAAAAAAAAAAAAAAAGAAAGAAAGAAAGCCAGGAGCATGAAAAGGTGTGAAAAATGCGAGGAGCATGAAAAGGTGTGAAAAATGCGAGGAAAAAAAAAAAAAAGACCAGGAACATGAAAAGGTGTGAAAAATGCGAGGAGCAAAAAAAAAAAAAGAAAGACCAGGAGCATTAACAGGTGTGAAAAATGCGGGGAGCAAAAAAAAAAAAAACAAAGACCAGGAGCATGAAAAGGTGTGAAAAATGCGACGAGCATGAAAAGTGGTGAAAAATGTGAGGAGCATGAAGAGGTGTGAAAAATGCGAGGAGCATGAAAAGGTGTGAAAAATGCGACGAGCATGAAAAGTTGTGAAAAATGCGAGGAGCAAAAAAAAAAAAAAAAAAGAAAGACCAGGAGCATGAAAAGGTGTGAAAAAAGCGACGAGCATGAAAAGGTGTGAAAAATGCGAGGAGCAAAAAAAATAAAAAAAAGAAAGAAAGAAAGACCAGGAGCATGAAAAGGTGTGAAAAATGCGAGGAGCAAAAAAAAAAAAAAAAAGACCAGGAGCATGAAAAGGTGTGAAAAATGCGAGGAGAAAAAAAAAAAAAAAGACCAGGAGCATGAAAAGGTGTGAAAAATGCGAGGAAAAAAAAAAAAAAAAAAGACCAGGAATATGAAAATGTGTGAAAAATGCGAGGAGCAAAAAAAAAAAAAGAAAGACCAGGAGCATTAAAAGGTGTGAAAAATGCGGGGAGCAAAAAAAAAAAAAACAAAGACCAGGAGCATGAAAAGGTGTGAAAAATGCGACGAGCATGAAAAGTTGTGAAAAATGCGAGGAGCATGAAGAGGTGTGAAAAATGCGAGGAGCATGAAAAGGTGTGAAAAATGCGAGGAGCAAAAAAAAAAAAAAAGACCAGGAACATGAAAAGGTGTGAAAAATGCGAGGAGCAAAAAAAATAAAAAAAAGAAAGAAAGAAAGACCAGGAGCATGAAAAGGTGTGAAAAATGCGAGGAGCAAAAAAAAAAAGAAAGACCAGGAGCATGAAAAGGTGTGAAAAATGCGAGGAGCAAAAAAAATAAAAAAAAGAAAGAAAGAAAGACCAGGAGCATGAAAAGGTGTGAAAAATGTGAGGAGCAAAAAAAAAAAAAAAAAAAGAAAGACCAGGAGCATGAAAAGGTGTGAAAAATGCGACGAGCATGAAAAGTGGTGAAAAATGTGAGGAGCATGAAGAGGTGTGAAAAATGCGAGGAGCATGAAAAGGTGTGAAAAATGCGACGAGCATGAAAAGTGGTGAAAAATGTGAGGAGCATGAAGAGGTGTGAAAAATGCGAGGAGCATGAAAAGGTGTGAAAAATGCGACGAGCATGAAAAGTTGTGAAAAATGCGAGGAGCAAAAAAAAAAAAAAAAAAAAAAAGACCAGGAGCATGAAAAGGTGTCAAAAATGCGAGGAGCAAAAAAAAAAAAAAAAGAAAGAAAGAAAGCCAGGAGCATGAAAAGGTGTGAAAAATGCGAGGAGCATGAAAAGGTGTGAAAAATGCGAGGAAAAAAAAAAAAAAGACCAGGAACATGAAAAGGTGTGAAAAATACGAGGAGCAAAAAAAAAAAAAGAAAGACCAGGAGCATTAACAGGTGTGAAAAATGCGGGGAGCAAAAAAAAAAAAAACAAAGACCAGGAGCATGAAAAGGTGTGAAAAATGCGACGAACATGAAAAGTGGTGAAAAATGTGAGGAGCATGAAGAGGTGTGAAAAATGCGAGGAGCATGAAAAGGTGTGAAAAATGCGACGAGCATGAAAAGTTGTGAAAAATGCGAGGAGCAAAAAAAAAAAAAAAAAAAGAAAGACCAGGAGCATGAAAAGGTGTGAAAAATGCGAGGAGCAAAAAAAATAAAAAAAAGAAAGAAAGAAAGACCAGGAGCATGAAAAGGTGTGAAAAATCCGAGGAGCAAAAAAAAAAAAAAAAGAAAGAAAGACCAGGAGCATGAAAAGGTGTGAAAAATGCGAGGAGCAAAAAAAATAAAAAAAAGAAAGAAAGAAAGACCAGGAGCATGAAAAGGTGTGAAAAATGTGAGGAGCAAAAAAAAAAAAAAAAAAAGAAAGACCAGGAGCATGAAAAGGTGTGAAAAATGCGACGAGCATGAAAAGTGGTGAAAAATGTGAGGAGCATGAAGAGGTGTGAAAAATGCGAGGAGCATGAAAAGGTGTGAAAAATGCGAGGAGCAAAAAAAAAAAAAAAAAGACCAGGAGTATGAAAATGTGTGAAAAATGCGAGGAGCAAAAAAAAAAAAAAAAAGACCAGGAACATGAAAAGGTGTGAAAAATGCGAGGAGCAAAAAAAAAAAAAGAAAGACCAGGAGCATGAAAAGGTGTGAAAAATGCGACGAGCATGAAAAGTTGTGAAAAATGCGAGGAGCATGAAGAGATGTGAAAAATGCGAGGAGCATGAAAAGGTGTGAAAAATTCGAGGAGCAAAAAAAAAAAAAAAGACCAGGAGCATGAAAATGTGTGAAAAATGCGAGGAGCAAAAAAAAAAAAAAAAAAAAAGACCAGGAGCATGAAAAGGTGTCAAAAATGCGAGGAGCAAAAAAAAAAAAAAAAGAAAGAAAGAAAGCCAGGAGCATGAAAAGGTGTGAAAAATGCGAGGAGCATGAAAAGGTGTGAAAAATGCGAGGAAAAAAAAAAAAAGACCAGGAACATGAAAAGGTGTGAAAAATACGAGGAGCAAAAAAAAAAAAAGAAAGACCAGGAGCATTAACAGGTGTGAAAAATGCGGGGAGCAAAAAAAAAAAAAACAAAGACCAGGAGCATGAAAAGGTGTGAAAAATGCGACGAACATGAAAAGTGGTGAAAAATGTGAGGAGCATGAAGAGGTGTGAAAAATGCGAGGAGCATGAAAAGGTGTGAAAAATGCGACGAGCATGAAAAGTTGTGAAAAATGCGAGGAGCAAAAAAAAAAAAAAAAAAAGAAAGACCAGGAGCATGAAAAGGTGTGAAAAATGCGAGGAGCAAAAAAAATAAAAAAAAGAAAGAAAGAAAGACCAGGAGCATGAAAAGGTGTGAAAAATCCGAGGAGCAAAAAAAAAAAAAAAAAAAAGAAAGACCAGGAGCATGAAAAGGTGTGAAAAATGCGAGGAGCAAAAAAAATAAAAAAAAAAAAAAAAAGAAAGACCAGGAGCATGAAAAGGTGTGAAAAATGTGAGGAGCAAAAAAAAAAAAAAAAAAAAGAAAGACCAGGAGCATGAAAAGGTGTGAAAAATGCGACGAGCATGAAAAGTGGTGAAAAATGTGAGGAGCATGAAGAGGTGTGAAAAATGCAAGGAGCATGAAAAGGTGTGAAAAATGCGACGAGCATGAAAAGTGGTGAAAAATGTGAGGAGCATGAAGAGGTGTGAAAAATGCGAGGAGCATGAAAAGGTGTGAAAAATGCGACGAGCATGAAAAGTTGTGAAAAATGCGAGGAGCAAAAAAAAAAAAAAAAAAAAAGACCAGGAGCATGAAAAGGTGTCAAAAATGCGAGGAGCAAAAAAAAAAAAAAAAGAAAGAAAGAAAGCCAGGAGCATGAAAAGGTGTGAAAAATGCGAGGAGCATGAAAAGGTGTGAAAAATGCGAGGAAAAAAAAAAAAAAGACCAGGAACATGAAAAGGTGTGAAAAATACGAGGAGCAAAAAAAAAAAAAGAAAGACCAGGAGCATTAACAGGTGTGAAAAATGCGGGGAGCAAAAAAAAAAAAAACAAAGACCAGGAGCATGAAAAGGTGTGAAAAATGCGACGAACATGAAAAGTGGTGAAAAATGTGAGGAGCATGAAGAGGTGTGAAAAATGCGAGGAGCATGAAAAGGTGTGAAAAATGCGACGAGCATGAAAAGTTGTGAAAAATGCGAGGAGCAAAAAAAAAAAAAAAAAAAAGAAAGACCAGGAGCATGAAAAGGTGTGAAAAATGCGAGGAGCAAAAAAAAAAAAAAAAAGAAAGAAAGAAAGACCAGGAGCATGAAAAGGTGTGAAAAATGCGACGAGCATGAAAAGTGGTGAAAAATGTGAGGAGCATGAAGAGGTGTGAAAAATGCGAGGAGCATGAAAAGGTGTGAAAAATGCGACGAGCATGAAAAGTTGTGAAAAATGCGAGGAGCAAAAAAAAAAAAAAAAAAAAGAAAGACCAGGAGCATGAAAAGGTGTGAAAAATGCGAGGAGAAAAAAAAAAAAAAAAGACCAGGAGCATGAAAAGGTGTGAAAAATGCGAGGAGCATGAAAAGGTGTGAAAAATTCGAGGAGCAAAAAAAAAAAAAAAAAAGACCAGGAGCATGAAAAGGTGTGAAAAATGCGAGGAGCAAAAAAAAAAAAAAAGAAAGAAAGAAAGCCAGGAGCATGAAAAGGTGTGAAAAATGCGAGGAGCATGAAAAGGTGTGAAAAATGCGAGGAAAAAAAAAAAAAAGACCAGGAACATGAAAAGGTGTGAAAAATGCGAGGAGCAAAAAAAAAAAAAGAAAGACCAGGAGCATTAACAGGTGTGAAAAATGCGGGGAGCAAAAAAAAAAAAAACAAAGACCAGGAGCATGAAAAGGTGTGAAAAATGCGACGAGCATGAAAAGTGGTGAAAAATGTGAGGAGCATGAAGAGGTGTGAAAAATGCGAGGAGCATGAAAAGGTGTGAAAAATGCGACGAGCATGAAAAGTTGTGAAAAATGCGAGGAGCAAAAAAAAAAAAAAAAAAGAAAGACCAGGAGCATGAAAAGGTGTGAAAAATGCGACGAGCATGAAAAGGTGTGAAAAATGCGAGGAGCAAAAAAAATAAAAAAAAGAAAGAAAGAAAGACCAGGAGCATGAAAAGGTGTGAAAAATGCGAGGAGCAAAAAAAAAAAAAAAAAGACCAGGAGCATGAAAAGGTGTGAAAAATGCGAGGAGAAAAAAAAAAAAAAAGACCAGGAGCATGAAAAGGTGTGAAAAATGCGAGGAAAAAAAAAAAAAAAAAAGACCAGGAATATGAAAATGTGTGAAAAATGCGAGGAGCAAAAAAAAAAAAAGAAAGACCAGGAGCATTAAAAGGTGTGAAAAATGCGGGGAGCAAAAAAAAAAAAAACAAAGACCAGGAGCATGAAAAGGTGTGAAAAATGCGACGAGCATGAAAAGTTGTGAAAAATGCGAGGAGCATGAAGAGGTGTGAAAAATGCGAGGAGCATGAAAAGGTGTGAAAAATGCGAGGAGCAAAAAAAAAAAAAAAGACCAGGAACATGAAAAGGTGTGAAAAATGCGAGGAGCAAAAAAAATAAAAAAAAGAAAGAAAGAAAGACCAGGAGCATGAAAAGGTGTGAAAAATGCGAGGAGCAAAAAAAAAAAGAAAGACCAGGAGCATGAAAAGGTGTGAAAAATGCGAGGAGCAAAAAAAATAAAAAAAAGAAAGAAAGAAAGACCAGGAGCATGAAAAGGTGTGAAAAATGTGAGGAGCAAAAAAAAAAAAAAAAAAAGAAAGACCAGGAGCATGAAAAGGTGTGAAAAATGCGACGAGCATGAAAAGTGGTGAAAAATGTGAGGAGCATGAAGAGGTGTGAAAAATGCGAGGAGCATGAAAAGGTGTGAAAAATGCGACGAGCATGAAAAGTGGTGAAAAATGTGAGGAGCATGAAGAGGTGTGAAAAATGCGAGGAGCATGAAAAGGTGTGAAAAATGCGACGAGCATGAAAAGTTGTGAAAAATGCGAGGAGCAAAAAAAAAAAAAAAAAAAAAAAGACCAGGAGCATGAAAAGGTGTCAAAAATGCGAGGAGCAAAAAAAAAAAAAAAAGAAAGAAAGAAAGCCAGGAGCATGAAAAGGTGTGAAAAATGCGAGGAGCATGAAAAGGTGTGAAAAATGCGAGGAAAAAAAAAAAAAAGACCAGGAACATGAAAAGGTGTGAAAAATACGAGGAGCAAAAAAAAAAAAAGAAAGACCAGGAGCATTAACAGGTGTGAAAAATGCGGGGAGCAAAAAAAAAAAAAACAAAGACCAGGAGCATGAAAAGGTGTGAAAAATGCGACGAACATGAAAAGTGGTGAAAAATGTGAGGAGCATGAAGAGGTGTGAAAAATGCGAGGAGCATGAAAAGGTGTGAAAAATGCGACGAGCATGAAAAGTTGTGAAAAATGCGAGGAGCAAAAAAAAAAAAAAAAAAAGAAAGACCAGGAGCATGAAAAGGTGTGAAAAATGCGAGGAGCAAAAAAAATAAAAAAAAGAAAGAAAGAAAGACCAGGAGCATGAAAAGGTGTGAAAAATCCGAGGAGCAAAAAAAAAAAAAAAAGAAAGAAAGACCAGGAGCATGAAAAGGTGTGAAAAATGCGAGGAGCAAAAAAAATAAAAAAAAGAAAGAAAGAAAGACCAGGAGCATGAAAAGGTGTGAAAAATGTGAGGAGCAAAAAAAAAAAAAAAAAAAGAAAGACCAGGAGCATGAAAAGGTGTGAAAAATGCGACGAGCATGAAAAGTGGTGAAAAATGTGAGGAGCATGAAGAGGTGTGAAAAATGCGAGGAGCATGAAAAGGTGTGAAAAATGCGACGAGCATGAAAAGTGGTGAAAAATGTGAGGAGCATGAAGAGGTGTGAAAAATGCGAGGAGCATGAAAAGGTGTGAAAAATGCGACGAGCATGAAAAGTTGTGAAAAATGCGAGGAGCAAAAAAAAAAAAAAAAACAAGAAAGACCAGGAGCATGAAAAGGTGTGAAAAATGCGAGGAGCAAAAAAAATAAAAAAAAGAAAGAAAGAAAGACCAGGAGCATGAAAAGGAGTGAAAAATGCGAGGAGCAAAAAAAAAAAAAAAGAAAGACCAGGAGCATGAAAAGGTGTGAAAAATGCGAGGAGCAAAAAAAAAAAAAGAAAGACCAGGAGCATTAACAGGTGTGAAAAATGCGGGGAGCAAAAAAAAAAAAAACAAAGACCAGGAGCATGAAAAGGTGTGAAAAATGCGACGAGCATGAAAAGTGGTGAAAAATGTGAGGAGCATGAAGAGGTGTGAAAAATGCGAGGAGCATGAAAAGGTGTGAAAAATGCGACGAGCATGAAAAGTTGTGAAAAATGCGAGGAGCAAAAAAAAAAAAAAAAAAAAGAAAGACCAGGAGCATGAAAAGGTGTGAAAAATGCGAGGAGCAAAAAAAAAAAAAAAAAGAAAGAAAGAAAGACCAGGAGCATGAAAAGGTGTGAAAAATGCGACGAGCATGAAAAGTGGTGAAAAATGTGAGGAGCATGAAGAGGTGTGAAAAATGCGAGGAGCATGAAAAGGTGTGAAAAATGCGACGAGCATGAAAAGTTGTGAAAAATGCGAGGAGCAAAAAAAAAAAAAAAAAAACAAAGACCAGGAGCATGAAAAGGTGTGAAAAATGCGACGAGCATGAAAAGTGGTGAAAAATGTGAGGAGCATGAAGAGGTGTGAAAAATGCGAGGAGCATGAAAAGGTGTGAAAAATGCGACGAGCATGAAAAGTTGTGAAAAATGCGAGGAGCAAAAAAAAAAAAAAAAAAAAAAGACCAGGAGCATGAAAAGGTGTCAAAAATGCGAGGAGCAAAAAAAAAAAAAAAAGAAAGAAAGAAAGCCAGGAGCATGAAAAGGTGTGAAAAATGCGAGGAGCATGAAAAGGTGTGAAAAATGCGAGGAAAAAAAAAAAAAAGACCAGGAACATGAAAAGGTGTGAAAAATACGAGGAGCAAAAAAAAAAAAAGAAAGACCAGGAGCATTAACAGGTGTGAAAAATGCGGGGAGCAAAAAAAAAAAAAACAAAGACCAGGAGCATGAAAAGGTGTGAAAAATGCGACGAACATGAAAAGTGGTGAAAAATGTGAGGAGCCTGAAGAGGTGTGAAAAATGCGAGGAGCATGAAAAGGTGTGAAAAATGCGACGAGCATGAAAAGTTGTGAAAAATGCGAGGAGCAAAAAAAAAAAAAAAAAAAGAAAGACCAGGAGCATGAAAAGGTGTGAAAAATGCGAGGAGCAAAAAAAATAAAAAAAAGAAAGAAAGAAAGACCAGGAGCATGAAAAGGTGTGAAAAATCCGAGGAGCAAAAAAAAAAAAAAAAGAAAGAAAGACCAGGAGCATGAAAAGGTGTGAAAAATGCGAGGAGCAAAAAAAATAAAAAAAAGAAAGAAAGAAAGACCAGGAGCATGAAAAGGTGTGAAAAATGTGAGGAGCAAAAAAAAAAAAAAAAAAAGAAAGACCAGGAGCATGAAAAGGTGTGAAAAATGCGACGAGCATGAAAAGTGGTGAAAAATGTGAGGAGCATGAAGAGGTGTGAAAAATGCGAGGAGCATGAAAAGGTGTGAAAAATGCGACGAGCATGAAAAGTGGTGAAAAATGTGAGGAGCATGAAGAGGTGTGAAAAATGCGAGGAGCATGAAAAGGTGTGAAAAATGCGACGAGCATGAAAAGTTGTGAAAAATGCGAGGAGCAAAAAAAAAAAAAAAAAACAAGAAAGACCAGGAGCATGAAAAGGTGTGAAAAATGCGAGGAGCAAAAAAAATAAAAAAAAGAAAGAAAAAAAGACCAGGAGCATGAAAAGGAGTGAAAAATGCGAGGAGCAAAAAAAAAAAAAAAAGAAAGACCAGGAGCATGAAAAGGTGTGAAAAATGCGAGGAGCAAAAAAAAAAAAAAGAAAGACCAGGAGCATTAACAGGTGTGAAAAATGCGGGGAGCAAAAAAAAAAAAAACAAAGACCAGGAGCATGAAAAGGTGTGAAAAATGCGACGAGCATGAAAAGTGGTGAAAAATGTGAGGAGCATGAAGAGGTGTGAAAAATGCGAGGAGCATGAAAAGGTGTGAAAAATGCGACGAGCATGAAAAGTTGTGAAAAATGCGAGGAGCAAAAAAAAAAAAAAAAAAAAAGAAAGACCAGGAGCATGAAAAGGTGTGAAAAATGCGAGGAGCAAAAAAAAAAAAAAAAAGAAAGAAAGAAAGACCAGGAGCATGAAAAGGTGTGAAAAATGCGACGAGCATGAAAAGTGGTGAAAAATGTGAGGAGCATGAAGAGGTGTGAAAAATGCGAGGAGCATGAAAAGGTGTGAAAAATGCGACGAGCATGAAAAGTTGTGAAAAATGCGAGGAGCAAAAAAAAAAAAAAAAAAAAGAAAGACCAGGAGCATGAAAAGGTGTGAAAAATGCGAGGAGAAAAAAAAAAAAAAAAGACCAGGAGCATGAAAAGGTGTGAAAAATGCGAGGAGCATGAAAAGGTGTGAAAAATTCGAGGAGCAAAAAAAAAAAAAAAAAAGACCAGGAGCATGAAAAGGTGTGAAAAATGCGAGGAGCAAAAAAAAAAAAAAAGAAAGAAAGAAACCCAGGAGCATGAAAAGGTGTGAAAAATGCGAGGAGCATGAAAAGGTGTGAAAAATGCGAGGAAAAAAAAAAAAAAGACCAGGAACATGAAAAGGTGTGAAAAATGCGAGGAGCAAAAAAAAAAAAAGAAAGACCAGGAGCATTAACAGGTGTGAAAAATGTGGGGAGCAACAAAAAAAAAAACAAAGACCAGGAGCATGAAAAGGTGTGAAAAATGCGACGAGCATGAAAAGTGGTGAAAAATGTGAGGAGCATGAAGAGGTGTGAAAAATGCGAGGAGCATGAAAAGGTGTGAAAAATGCGACGAGCATGAAAAGTTGTGAAAAATGCGAGGAGCAAAAAAAAAAAAAAAAAAAGAAAGACCAGGAGCATGAAAAGGTGTGAAAAATGCGACGAGCATGAAAAGGTGTGAAAAATGCGAGGAGCAAAAAAAATAAAAAAAAGAAAGAAAGAAAGACCAGGAGCATGAAAAGGTGTGAAAAATGCGAGGAGCAAAAAAAAAAAAAAAAAGACCAGGAGCATGAAAAGGTGTGAAAAATGCGAGGTGAAAAAAAAAAAAAAAGACCAGGAGCATGAAAAAGTGTGAAAAATGCGAGGAAAAAAAAAAAAAAAAAAGACCAGGAATATGAAAATGTGTGAAAAATGCGAGGAGCAAAAAAAAAAAAAGAAAGACCAGGAGCATTAAAAGGTGTGAAAAATGCGGGGAGCAAAAAAAAAAAAAAACCAAGACCAGGAGCATGAAAAGGTGTGAAAAAGGCGACGAGCATGAAAAGTTGTGAAAAATGCGAGGAGCATGAAGAGGTGTGAAAAATGCGAGGAGCATGAAAAGGTGTGAAAAATGCGAGGAGCAAAAAAAAAAAAAAAGACCAGGAACATGAAAAGGTGTGAAAAATGCGAGGAGCAAAAAAAATAAAAAAAAGAAAGAAAGAAAGACCAGGAGCATGAAAAGGTGTGAAAAATGCGAGGAGCAAAAAAAAAAAGAAAGACCAGGAGCATGAAAAGGTGTGAAAAATGCGAGGAGCAAAAAAAATAAAAAAAAGAAAGAAAGAAAGACCAGGAGCATGAAAAGGTGTGAAAAATGTGAGGAGCAAAAAAAAAAAAAAAAAAAAAGAAAGACCAGGAGCATGAAAAGGTGTGAAAAATGCGACGAGCATGAAAAGTGGTGAAAAATGTGAGGAGCATGAAGAGGTGTGAAAAATGCGAGGAGCATGAAAAGGTGTGAAAAATGCGACGAGCATGAAAAGTGGTGAAAAATGTGAGGAGCATGAAGAGGTGTGAAAAATGCGAGGAGCATGAAAAGGTGTGAAAAATGCGACGAGCATGAAAAGTTGTGAAAAATGCGAGGAGCAAAAAAAAAAAAAAAAAAAAAAGACCAGGAGCATGAAAAGGTGTCAAAAATGCGAGGAGCAAAAAAAAAAAAAAAAGAAAGAAAGAAAGCCAGGAGCATGAAAAGGTGTGAAAAATGCGAGGAGCATGAAAAGGTGTGAAAAATGCGAGGAAAAAAAAAAAAAAGACCAGGAACATGAAAAGGTGTGAAAAATACGAGGAGCAAAAAAAAAAAAAGAAAGACCAGGAGCATTAACAGGTGTGAAAAATGCGGGGAGCAAAAAAAAAAAAAAACAAAGACCAGGAGCATGAAAAGGTGTGAAAAATGCGACGAACATGAAAAGTGGTGAAAAATGTGAGGAGCATGAAGAGGTGTGAAAAATGCGAGGAGCATGAAAAGGTGTGAAAAATGCGACGAGCATGAAAAGTTGTGAAAAATGCGAGGAGCAAAAAAAAAAAAAAAAAAAGAAAGACCAGGAGCATGAAAAGGTGTGAAAAATGCGAGGAGCAAAAAAAATAAAAAAAAGAAAGAAAGAAAGACCAGGAGCATGAAAAGGTGTGAAAAATCCGAGGAGCAAAAAAAAAAAAAAAAGAAAGAAAGACCAGGAGCATGAAAAGGTGTGAAAAATGCGAGGAGCAAAAAAAATAAAAAAAAGAAAGAAAGAAAGACCAGGAGCATGAAAAGGTGTGAAAAATGTGAGGAGCAAAAAAAAAAAAAAAAAAAGAAAGACCAGGAGCATGAAAAGGTGTGAAAAATGCGACGAGCATGAAAAGTGGTGAAAAATGTGAGGAGCATGAAGAGGTGTGAAAAATGCGAGGAGCATGAAAAGGTGTGAAAAATGCGACGAGCATGAAAAGTGGTGAAAAATGTGAGGAGCATGAAGAGGTGTGAAAAATGCGAGGAGCATGAAAAGGTGTGAAAAATGCGACGAGCATGAAAAGTTGTGAAAAATGCGAGGAGCAAAAAAAAAAAAAAAAAAAAGAAAGACCAGGAGCATGAAAAGGTGTGAAAAATGCGAGGAGCAAAAAAAATAAAAAAAAGAAAGAAAGAAAGACCAGGAGCATGAAAAGGAGTGAAAAATGCGAGGAGCAAAAAAAAAAAAAAAAGAAAGACCAGGAGCATGAAAAGGTGTGAAAAATGCGAGGAGCAAAAAAAAAAAAAGAAAGACCAGGAGCATTAACAGGTGTGAAAAATGCGGGGAGCAAAAAAAAAAAAAACAAAGACCAGGAGCATGAAAAGGTGTGAAAAATGCGACGAGCATGAAAAGTGGTGAAAAATGTGAGGAGCATGAAGAGGTGTGAAAAATGCGAGGAGCATGAAAAGGTGTGAAAAATGCGACGAGCATGAAAAGTTGTGAAAAATGCGAGGAGCAAAAAAAAAAAAAAAAAAAAAGAAAGACCAGGAGCATGAAAAGGTGTGAAAAATGCGAGGAGCAAAAAAAAAAAAAAAAAGAAAGAAAGAAAGACCAGGAGCATGAAAAGGTGTGAAAAATGCGACGAGCATGAAAAGTGGTGAAAAATGTGAGGAGCATGAAGAGGTGTGAAAAATGCGAGGAGCATGAAAAGGTGTGAAAAATGCGACGAGCATGAAAAGTTGTGAAAAATGCGAGGAGCAAAAAAAAAAAAAAAAAAAAAAAAAGACCAGGAGAAAAAAAAGGTGTGAAAAATGCGAGGAGAAAAAAAAAAAAAAAAAGACCAGGAGCATGAAAAGGTGTGAAAAATGCGAGGAGCATGAAAAGGTGTGAAAAAATAGAGGAGCAAAAAAAAAAAAAAAAAAAGACCAGGAGCAAGAAAAGGTGTGAAAAATGCGAGGAGAAAAAAAAAAAAAAAAGAAAGAAAGAAACCCAGGAGCATGAAAAGGTGTGAAAAATGCGAGGAGCATGAAAAGGTGTGAAAAATGCGAGGAAAAAAAAAAAAAAGACCAGGAACATGAAAAGGTGTGAAAAATGCGAGGAGCAAAAAAAAAAAAGAAAGACCAGGAGCATTAACAGGTGTGAAAAATGCGGGGAGCAAAAAAAAAAAAAACAAAGACCAGGAGCATGAAAAGGTGTGAAAAATGCGACGAGCATGAAAAGTGGTGAAAAATGTGAGGAGCATGAAGAGGTGTGAAAAATGCGAGGAGCATGAAAAGGTGTGAAAAATGCGACGAGCATGAAAAGTTGTGAAAAATGCGAGGAGCAAAAAAAAAAAAAAAAAAGAAAGACCAGGAGCATGAAAAGGTGTGAAAAATGCGAGGAGCATGAAAAGGTGTGAAAAATTCGAGGAGCAAAAAAAAAAAAAAAAAAGACCAGGAGCATGAAAAGGTGTGAAAAATGCGAGGAGCAAAAAAAAAAAAAAAGAAAGAAAGAAACCCAGGAGCATGAAAAGGTGTGAAAAATGCGAGGAGCATGAAAAGGTGTGAAAAATGCGAGGAAAAAAAAAAAAAAGACCAGGAACATGAAAAGGTGTGAAAAATGCGAGGAGCAAAAAAAAAAAAAGAAAGACCAGGAGCATTAACAGGTGTGAAAAATGCGGGGAGCAAAAAAAAAAAAACAAAGACCAGGAGCATGAAATGGTGTGAAAAATGCGACGAGCATGAAAAGTGGTGAAAAATGTGAGGAGCATGAAGAGGTGTGAAAAATGCGAGGAGCATGAAAAGGTGTGAAAAATGCGACGAGCATGAAAAGTTGTGAAAAATGCGAGGAGCAAAAAAAAAAAAAAAAAAGAAAGACCAGGAGCATGAAAAGGTGTGAAAAATGCGACAAGCATGAAAAGGTGTGAAAAATGCGAGGAGCAAAAAAAATAAAAAAAAGAAAGAAAGAAAGACCAGGAGCATGAAAAGGTGTGAAAAATGCGAGGAGCAAAAAAAAAAAAAAAAAGACCAGGAGCATGAAAAGGTGTGAAAAATGCGAGGAGAAAAAAAAAAAAAAAGACCAGGAGCATGAAAAGGTGTGAAAAATGCGAGGAAAAAAAAAAAAAAAAAAGACCAGGAATATGAAAATGTGTGAAAAATGCGAGGAGCAAAAAAAAAAAAAGAAAGACCAGGAGCATTAAAAGGTGTGAAAAATGCGGGGAGCAAAAAAAAAAAAAACAAAGACCAGGAGCATGAAAAGGTGTGAAAAATGCGACGAGCATGAAAAGTTGTGAAAAATGCGAGGAGCATGAAGAGGTGTGAAAAATGCGAGGAGCATGAAAAGGTGTGAAAAATGCGAGGAGCAAAAAAAAAAAAAAAGACCAGGAACATGAAAAGGTGTGAAAAATGCGAGGAGCAAAAAAAATAAAAAAAAGAAAGAAAGAAAGACCAGGAGCATGAAAAGGTGTGAAAAATGCGAGGAGCAAAAAAAAAAAGAAAGACCAGGAGCATGAAAAGGTGTGAAAAATGCGAGGAGCAAAAAAAAAAAAGAAAGACCAGGAGTATGAAAAGGTGTGAAAAATGCGAGGAGCAAAGAAAAAAAAAAAAAGACCAGGAACATGAAAAGGTGTGAAAAATGCGAGGAGCAAAAAAAAAAAAAGAAAGACCAGGAGCATGAAAAGGTGTGAAAAATGCAAGGAGCATGAAAAGGTGTGAAAAATGCGAGGAGCAAAAAAAAAAAAAGAAAGACCAGGAGCATGAAAAGGTGTGAAAAATGCGATGAGCATGAAAAGTTGTGAAAAATGCGAGGAGCATAAAAAGGTGTGAAAAATGCGAGGAGGATGAAAAGGTGTGAAAAATGCGAGGAGCAAAAAAAAAAAAAAAAAGACCAGGAGCAAGAAAAGGAGTGAAAAAAGCGAGGAGAAAAAAAAAAAAAAGACCAGGAGCATGAAAAGGTGTGAAAAATGCGAGGAAAAAAAAAAAAAAAAAAGACCAGGAGCATGAAAAGGTGTGAAAAATGCGAGGAGCAAAAAAAATAAAAAAAAGAAAGAAAGAAAGACCAGGAGCATGAAAAGGTGTGAAAAATGCGAGGAGCAAAAAAAAAAAGAAAGACCAGGAGCATGAAAAGGTGTGAAAAATGCGAGGAGCAAAAAAAAAAAAGAAAGACCAGGAGCATGAAAAGGTGTGAAAAATGCGAGGAGCAAAAAAAAAAAAAGAAAGACCAGGAGCATGAAAAGGTGTGAAAAATGCAAGGAGCATGAAAAGGTGTGAAAAATGCGAGGAGCAAAAAAAAAAAAAGAAAGACCAGGAGCATGAAAAGGTGTGAAAAATGCGATGAGCATGAAAAGTTGTGAAAAATGCGAGGAGCATGAAAAGGTGTGAAAAATGCGAGGAGGATGAAAAGGTGTGAAAAATGCGAGGAGCAAAAAAAAAAAAAAAAAGACCAGGAGCATGAAAAGGTGTGAAAAATGCGAGGAGAAAAAAAAAAAAAAGACCAGGAGCATGAAAAGGTGTGAAAAATGCGAGGAAAAAAAAAAAAAAAAAAAGACCAGGAGCATGAAAAGGTGTGAAAAATGCGAGGAGCAAAAAAAAAAAAAAAAAAAAGAAAGACCAGGAGCATTAAAAGGTGTGAAAAATGCGGGGAGCAAAAAAAAAAAAAACAAAGACCAGGAGCATGAAAAGGTGTGAAAAATGCGACGAGCATGAAAAGTTGTGAAAAATGCGAGGAGCATGAAGAGGTGTGAAAAATGCGAGGAGCATGAAAAGGTGTGAAAAATGCGAGGAGCAAAAAAAAAAAAAAAGACCAGGAACATGAAAAGGTGTGAAAAATGCGAGGAGCAAAAAAAAAAAAAGAAAGACCAGGAGCATTAACAGGTGTGAAAAATGCGGGGAGCAAAAAAAAAAAAAACAAAGACCAGGAGCATGAAAAGGTGTGAAAAATGCGACGAACATGAAAAGTGGTGAAAAATGTGAGGAGCATGAAGAGGTGTGAAAAATGCGAGGAGCATGAAAAGGTGTGAAAAATGCGACGAGCATGAAAAGTTGTGAAAAATGGGAGGAGCAAAAAAAAAAAAAAAAAAAGAAAGACCAGGAGCATGAAAAGGTGTGAAAAATGCGAGGAGCAAAAAAAATAAAAAAAAGAAAGAAAGAAAGACCAGGAGCATGAAAAGGTGTGAAAAATCCGAGGAGCAAAAAAAAAAAAAAAAGAAAGAAAGACCAGGAGCATGAAAAGTCGTGAAAAATGCGGGGAGCAAAAAAAATAAAAAAAAGAAAGAAAGAAAGACCAGGAGCATGAAAAGGTGTGAAAAATGTGAGGAGCAAAAAAAAAAAAAAAAAAAGAAAGACCAGGAGCATGAAAAGGTGTGAAAAATGCGACGAGCATGAAAAGTGGTGAAAAATGTGAGGAGCATGAAGAGGTGTGAAAAATGCGAGGAGCATGAAAAGGTGTGAAAAATGCGACGAGCATGAAAAGTGGTGAAAAATGTGAGGAGCATGAAGAGGTGTGAAAAATGCGAGGAGCATGAAAAGGTGTGAAAAATGCGACGAGCATGAAAAGTTGTGAAAAATGCGAGGAGCAAAAAAAAAAAAAAAAAAAAGAAAGACCAGGAGCATGAAAAGGTGTGAAAAATGCGAGGAGCAAAAAAAATAAAAAAAAGAAAGAAAGAAAGACCAGGAGCATGAAAAGGAGTGAAAAATGCGAGGAGCAAAAAAAAAAAAAAAAGAAAGACCAGGAGCATGAAAAGGTGTGAAAAATGCGAGGAGCAAAAAAAAAAAAAGAAAGACCAGGAGCATTAACAGGTGTGAAAAATGCGGGGAGCAAAAAAAAAAAAAACAAAGACCAGGAGCATGAAAAGGTGTGAAAAATGCGACGAGCATGAAAAGTGGTGAAAAATGTGAGGAGCATGAAGAGGTGTGAAAAATGCGAGGAGCATGAAAAGGTGTGAAAAATGCGACGAGCATGAAAAGTTGTGAAAAATGCGAGGAGCAAAAAAAAAAAAAAAAAAAAGAAAGACCAGGAGCATGAAAAGGTGTGAAAAATGCGAGGAGCAAAAAAAAAAAAAAAAAGAAAGAAAGAAAGACCAGGAGCATGAAAAGGTGTGAAAAATGCGACGAGCATGAAAAGTGGTGAAAAATGTGAGGAGCATGAAGAGGTGTGAAAAATGCGAGGAGCATGAAAAGGTGTGAAAAATGCGACGAGCATGAAAAGTTGTGAAAAATGCGAGGAGCAAAAAAAAAAAAAAAAAAAAGAAAGACCAGGAGCAAGAAAAGGTGTGAAAAATGCGAGGAGAAAAAAAAAAAAAAAAGACCAGGAGCATGAAAAGGTGTGAAAAATGCGAGTAGCATGAAAAGGTGTGAAAAATTCGAGGAGCAAAAAAAAAAAAAAAAAAGACCAGGAGCATGAAAAGGTGTGAAAAATGCGAGGAGCAAAAAAAAAAAAAAAGAAAGAAAGAAACCCAGGAGCATGAAAAGGTGTGAAAAATGCGAGGAGCATGAAAAGGTGTGAAAAATGCGAGGAAAAAAAAAAAAAAGACCAGGAACATGAAACGGTGTGAAAAATGCGAGGAGCAAAAAAAAAAAAGAAAGACCAGGAGCATTAACAGGTGTGAAAAATGCGGGGAGCAAAAAAAAAAAAAACAAACACCAGGAGCATGAAAAGGTGTGAAAAATGCGACGAGCATGAAAAGTGGTGAAAAATGTGAGGAGCATGAAGAGGTGTGAAAAATGCGAGGAGCATGAAAAGGTGTGAAAAATGCGACGAGCATGAAAAGTTGTGAAAAATGCGAGGAGCAAAAAAAAAAAAAAAAAAAGAAAGACCAGGAGCATGAAAAGGTGTGAAAAATGCGAGGAGCATGAAAAGGTGTGAAAAATTCGAGGAGCAAAAAAAAAAAAAAAAAAGACCAGGAGCATGAAAAGGTGTGAAAAATGCGAGGAGCAAAAAAAAAAAAAAAGAAAGAAAGAAACCCAGGAGCATGAAAAGGTGTGAAAAATGCGAGGAGCATGAAAAGGTGTGAAAAATGCGAGGAAAAAAAAAAAAAAGACCAGGAACATGAAAAGGTGTGAAAAATGCGAGGAGCAAAAAAAAAAAAAGAAAGACCAGGAGCATGAAAAGGTGTGAAAAATGCGACGAGCATGAAAAGTGGTGAAAAATGTGAGGAGCATGAAGAGGTGTGAAAAATGCGAGGAGCATGAAAAGGTGTGAAAAATGCGACGAGCATGAAAAGTTGTGAAAAATGCGAGGAGCAAAAAAAAAAAAAAAAAGAAAGACCAGGAGCATGAAAAGGTGTGAAAAATGCGACAAGCATGAAAAGGTGTGAAAAATGCGAGGAGCAAAAAAAATAAAAAAAAGAAAGAAAGAAAGACCAGGAGCATGAAAAGGTGTGAAAAATGCGAGGAGCAAAAAAAAAAAAAAAAAGACCAGGAGCATGAAAAGGTGTGAAAAATGCGAGGAGAAAAAAAAAAAAAAAGACCAGGAGCATGAAAAGGTGTGAAAAATGCGAGGAAAAAAAAAAAAAAAAAAGACCAGGAATATGAAAATGTGTGAAAAATGCGAGGAGCAAAAAAAAAAAAAGAAAGACCAGGAGCATTAAAAGGTGTGAAAAATGCGGGGAGCAAAAAAAAAAAAAACAAAGACCAGGAGCATGAAAAGGTGTGAAAAATGCGACGAGCATGAAAAGTTGTGAAAAATGCGAGGAGCATGAAGAGGTGTGAAAAATGCGAGGAGCATGAAAAGGTGTGAAAAATGCGAGGAGCAAAAAAAAAAAAAAAGACCAGGAACATGAAAAGGTGTGAAAAATGCGAGGAGCAAAAAAAATAAAAAAAAGAAAGAAAGAAAGACCAGGAGCATGAAAAGGTGTGAAAAATGCGAGGAGCAAAAAAAAAAAGAAAGACCAGGAGCATGAAAAGGTGTGAAAAATGCGAGGAGCAAAAAAAAAAAAGAAAGACCAGGAGTATGAAAAGGTGTGAAAAATGCGAGGAGCAAAAAAAAAAAAAAAAAGACCAGGAACATGAAAAGGTGTGAAAAATGCGAGGAGCAAAAAAAAAAAAAGAAAGACCAGGAGCATGAAAAGGTGTGAAAAATGCAAGGAGCATGAAAAGGTGTGAAAAATGCGAGGAGCAAAAAAAAAAAAAAAAAGACCAGGAGCATGAAAAGGTGAGAAAATGCGATGAGCATGAAAAGTTGTGAAAAATGCGAGGAGCATGAAAAGGTGTGAAAAATGCGAGGAGGATGAAAAGGTGTGAAAAATGCGAGGAGCAAAAAAAAAAAAAAAAAGACCAGGAGCATGAAAAGGTGTGAAAAATGCGAGGAGAAAAAAAAAAAAAAAGACCAGGAGCATGAAAAGGTGTGAAAAATGCGAGGAAAAAAAAAAAAAAAAAAGACCAGGAGCATGAAAAGGTGTGAAAAATGCGAGGAGCAAAAAAAAAAAAAAAAAAAGAAAGACCAGGAGCATTAAAAGGTGTGAAAAATGCGGGGAGCAAAAAAAAAAAAAACAAAGACCAGGAGCATGAAAAGGTGTGAAAAATGCGACAAGCATGAAAAGTTGTGAAAAATGCGAGGAGCATGAAGAGGTGTGAAAAATGCGAGGAGCATGAAAAGGTGTGAAAAATGCGAGGAGCAAAAAAAAAAAAAAGACCAGGAACATGAAAAGGTGTGAAAAATGCGAGGAGCAAAAAAAATAAAAAAAAGAAAGAAAGAAAGACCAGGAGCATGAAAAGGTGTGAAAAATGCGAGGAGCAAAAAAAAAAAGAAAGACCAGGAGCATGAAAAGGTGTGAAAAATGCGAGGAGCAAAAAAAAAAAAGAAAGACCAGGAGCATGAAAAGGTGTGAAAAATGCGAGGAGCAAAAAAAAAAAAAAAAAGACCAGGAGCATGAAAAGGTGTGAAAAATGCAAGGAGCATGAAAAGGTGTGAAAAATGCGAGGAGCAAAAAAAAAAAAAGAAAGACCAGGAGCATGAAAAGGTGTGAAAAATGCGATGAGCATGAAAAGTTGTGAAAAATGCGAGGAGCATGAAAAGGTGTGAAAAATGCGAGGAGGATGAAAAGGTGTGAAAAATGCGAGGAGCAAAAAAAAAAAAAAAAAGACCAGGAGCATGAAAAGGTGTGAAAAATGCGAGGAGAAAAAAAAAAAAAAGACCAGGAGCATGAAAAGGTGTGAAAAATGCGAGGAAAAAAAAAAAAAAAAAAAGACCAGGAGCATGAAAAGGTGTGAAAAATGCGAGGAGCAAAAAAAAAAAAAAAAAAAAGAAAGACCAGGAGCATTAAAAGGTGTGAAAAATGCGGGGAGCAAAAAAAAAAAAAACAAAGACCAGGAGCATGAAAAGGTGTGAAAAATGCGACGAGCATGAAAAGTTGTGAAAAATGCGAGGAGCATGAAGAGGTGTGAAAAATGCGAGGAGCATGAAAAGGTGTGAAAAATGCGAGGAGCAAAAAAAAAAAAAAAAGACCAGGAACATGAAAAGGTGTGAAAAATGCGAGGAGCAAAAAAAATAAAAAAAAGAAAGAAAGAAAGACCAGGAGCATGAAAAGGTGTGAAAAATGCGAGGAGCAAAAAAAAAAAGAAAGACCAGGAGCATGAAAAGGTGTGAAAAATGCGAGGAGCAAAAAAAAAAAAGAAAGACCAGGAGTATGAAAAGGTGTGAAAAATGCGAGGAGCAAAAAAAAAAAGAAAGACCAGGAGCATGAAAAGGTGTGAAAAATGCGAGGAGCAAAAAAAAAAAGAAAGACCAGGAGCATGAAAAGGTGTGAAAAATGCGAGGAGCAAAAAAAAAAAAGAAAGACCAGGAGTATGAAAAGGTGTGAAAAATGCGAGGAGCAAAAAAAAAAAAAAAAAGACCAGGAACATGAAAAGGTGTGAAAAATGCGAGGAGCAAAAAAAAAAAAAGAAAGACCAGGAGCATGAAAAAGTGTGAAAAATGCAAGGAGCATGAAAAGGTGTGAAAAATGCGAGGAGCAAAAAAAAAAAAAGAAAGACCAGGAGCATGAAAAGGTGTGAAAAATGCGATGAGCATGAAAAGTTGTGAAAAATGCGAGGAGCATGAAAAGGTGTGAAAAATGCGAGGAGGATGAAAAGGTGTGAAAAATGCGAGGAGCAAAAAAAAAAAAAAAAAGACCAGGAGCATGAAAAGGTGTGAAAAATGCGAGGAGCATGAAAAGGTGTGAAAAATGCGAGGAAAAAAAAAAAAAAAAAAAGACCAGGAGCATGAAAAGGTGTGAAAAATGCGAGGAGAAAAAAAAAAAAAAGACCAGGAGCATGAAAAGGTGTGAAAAATGCGAGGAAAAAAAAAAAAAAAAAAGACCAGGAACATGAAAAGGTGTGAAAAATGCGAGGAACAAAAAAAAAAAAAGAAAGACCAGGAGCATTAACAGGTGTGAAAAATGCGGGGAGCAAAAAAAAAAAAAACAAAGACCAGGAGCATGAAAAGGTGTGAAAAATGCGACGAGCATGAAAAGTGGTGAAAAATGTGAGGAGCATGAAGAGGTGTGAAAAATGCGAGGAGCATGAAAAGGTGTGAAAAATGCGACGAGCATGAAAAGTTGTGAAAAATGCGAGGAGCAAAAAAAAAAAAAAAAAAAAGAAAGACCAGGAGCATGAAAAGGTGTGAAAAATGCGAGGAGCAAAAAAAAAAAAAAAAAAGACCAGGAGTATGAAAATGTGTGAAAAATGCGAGGAGCAAAAAAAAAAAAAAAAAAGACCAGGAGTATGAAAATGTGTGAAAAATGCGAGGAGCAAAAAAAAAAAAAGAAAGACCAGGAGCATGAAAAGGTGTGAAAAATGCGAGGAGCAAAAAAAAAAAAAAAAAAAAAGAAAGACCAGGAGCATGAAAAGGTGTGAAAAATGCGAGGAGCAAAAAAAAAACAAAAAAGACCAGGCGTATGAAAATGTGTGAAAAATGCGAGGAGCAAAAAAAAAAAAAAAAAGACCAGGAACATGAAAAGGTGTGAAAAATGCGAGGAGCAAAAAAAAAAAAAGAAAGACCAGGAGCATGAAAAGGTGTGAAAAATGCGACGAGCATGAAAAGTTGTGAAAAATGCGAGGAGCATGAAGAGATGTGAAAAATGCGAGGAGCATGAAAAGGTGTGAAAAATTCGAGGAGCAAAAAAAAAAAAAAAGACCAGGAGCATGAAAATGTGTGAAAAATGCGAGGAGCAAAAAAAAAAAAAAAAAAAAAGACCAGGAGCATAAAATGTGTGAAAAATGCGAGGAGCAAAAAAAAAAAAAAAAGAAAGAAAGAAAGCCAGGAGCATGAAAAGGTGTGAAAAATGCGAGGAGCATGAAAAGGTGTGAAAAATGCGAGGAAAAAAAAAAAAAGACCAGGAACATGAAAAGGTGTGAAAAATGCGAGGAGCAAAAAAAAAAAAAGGAAGACCAGGAGCATTAACAGGTGTGAAAAATGCGGGGAGCAAAAAAAAAAAAAACAAAGACCAGGAGCATGAAAAGGTGTGAAAAATGCGACGAGCATGAAAAGTGGTGAAAAATGTGAGGAGCATGTAGAGGTGTGAAAAATGCGAGGAGCATGAAAAGGTGTGAAAAATGCGACGAGCATGAAAAGTTGTGAAAAATGGGAGGAGCAAAAAAAAAAAAAAAAAAAGAAAGACCAGGAGCATGAAAAGGTGTGAAAAAAGCGAGGAGCAAAAAAAAAAAAAAAAAGAAAGAAAGAAAGACCAGGAGCATGAAAAGGTGTGAAAAATGCGACGAGCATGAAAAGTGGTGAAAAATGTGAGGAGCATGAAGAGGTGTGAAAAATGCGAGGAGCATGAAAAGGTGTGAAAAATGCGACGAGCATGAAAAGTTGTGAAAAATGCGAGGAGCAAAAAAAAAAAAAAAAAAAAGAAAGACCAGGAGCATGAAAAGGTGTGAAAAATGCGAGGAGAAAAAAAAAAAAAAAAGACCAGGAGCATGAAAAGGTGTGAAAAATGCGAGGAGCATGAAAAGGTGTGAAAAATTCGAGGAGCAAAAAAAAAAAAAAAAAAAGACCAGGAGCATGAAAAGGTGTGAAAAATGCGAGGAGCAAAAAAAAAAAAAAAAGAAAGAAAGAAAGCCAGGAGCATGAAAAGGTGTGAAAAATGCGAGGAGCATGAAAAGGTGTGAAAAATGCGAGGAAAAAAAAAAAAAGACCAGGAACATGAAAAGGTGTGAAAAATGCGAGGAGCAAAAAAAAAAAAAGAAAGACCAGGAGCATTAACAGGTGTGAAAAATGCGGGGAGCAAAAAAAAAAAAAACAAAGACCAGGAGCATGAAAAGGTGTGAAAAATGCGACGAGCATGAAAAGTGGTGAAAAATGTGAGGAGCATGAAGAGGTGTGAAAAATGCGAGGAGCATGAAAAGGTGTGAAAAATGCGACGAGCATGAAAAGTTGTGAAAAATGCGAGGAGCAAAAAAAAAAAAAAAAAAAGAAAGACCAGGAGCATGAAAAGGTGTGAAAAATGCGAGGAGCAAAAAAAAAAAAAAAAGAAAGAAAGAAAGACCAGGAGCATGAAAAGGTGTGAAAAATGCGACGAGCATGAAAAGTGGTGAAAAATGTGAGGAGCATGAAGAGGTGTGAAAAATGCGAGGAGCATGAAAAGGTGTGAAAAATGCGACGAGCATGAAAAGTTGTGAAAAATGCGAGGAGCAAAAAAAAAAAAAAAAAAAAGAAAGACCAGGAGCATGAAAAGGTGTGAAAAATGCGAGGAGAAAAAAAAAAAAAAAAGACCAGGAGCATGAAAAGGTGTGAAAAATGCGAGGAGCAAAAAAAAAAAAAAAACAAAGAAAGAAAGACCAGGAGCATGAAAAGGTGTGAAAAATGCGAGGAGCATGAAAAGGTGTGAAAAATTCGAGGAGCAAAAAAAAAAAAAAAAAAGACCAGGAGCATGAAAAGGTGTGAAAAATGCGAGGAGCAAAAAAAAAAAAAAAAGACCAGGAGCATGAAAATGTGTGAAAAATGCGAGGAGCAAAAAAAAAAAAAAAAGAAAGAAAGAAAGCCAGGAGCATGAAAACGTGTGAAAAATGCGAGGAGCATGAAAAGGTGTGAAAAATGCGAGGAAAAAAAAAAAAAAGACCAGGAACATGAAAAGGTGTGAAAAATGCGAGGAGCAAAAAAAAAAAAAGAAAGACCAGGAGCATTAACAGGTGTGAAAAATGCGGGGAGCAAAAAAAAAAAAAACAAAGACCAGGAGCATGAAAAGGTGTGAAAAATGCGACGAGCATGAAAAGTGGTGAAAAATGTGAGGAGCATGAAGAGGTGTGAAAAATGCGAGGAGCATGAAAAGGTGTGAAAAATGCGACGAGCATGAAAAGTTGTGAAAAATGCGAGGAGCAAAAAAAAAAAAAAAAAAAAGAAAGACCAGGAGCATGAAAAGGTGTGAAAAATGCGAGGAGAAAAAAAAAAAAAAAGACCAGGAGCATGAAAAGGTGTGAAAAATGCGAGGAGCAAAAAAAAAAAAAAAAACAAAGAAAGAAAGACCAGGAGCATGAAAAGGTGTGAAAAATGCGAGGAGCATGAAAAGGTGTGAAAAATTCGAGGAGCAAAAAAAAAAAAAAAAAAGACCAGGAGCATGAAAAGGTGTGAAAAATGCGAGGAGCAAAAAAAAAAAAAAAAGACCAGGAGCATGAAAATGTGTGAAAAATGCGAGGAGCAAAAAAAAAAAAAAAAGAAAGAAAGAAAGCCAGGAGCATGAAAACGTGTGAAAAATGCGAGGAGCATGAAAAGGTGTGAAAAATGCGAGGAAAAAAAAAAAAAAGACCAGGAACATGAAAAGGTGTGAAAAATGCGAGGAGCAAAAAAAAAAAAAGAAAGACCAGGAGCATTAACAGGTGTGAAAAATGCGGGGAGCAAAAAAAAAAAAAACAAAGACCAGGAGCATGAAAAGGTGTGAAAAATGCGACGAGCATGAAAAGTGGTGAAAAATGTGAGGAGCATGAAGAGGTGTGAAAAATGCGAGGAGCATGAAAAGGTGTGAAAAATGCGAGGAGCATGAAAAGGTGTGAAAAATGCGACGAGCATGAAAAGGTGTGAAAAATGCGAGGAGCAAAAAAAAAAAAAAAAAGACCAGGAGTATGAAAATGTGTGAAAAATGCGAGGAGCAAAAAAAAAAAAAAAAAGACCAGGAGTATGAAAATGTGTGAAAAATGCGAGGAGCAAAAAAAAAAAAAGAAAGACGAGGAGCATGAAAAGGTGTGAAAAATGCGAGGAGCAAAAAAAATAAAAAAAAGAAAAGAAGAAAGACCAGGAGCATGAAAAGGTGTGAAAAATGCGAGGAGCAAAAAAAAAAAAAAAAAAAAGAAAGACCAGGAGCATGAAAAGGTGTGAAAAATGCGAGGAGCAAAAAAAAAAAAAAAAAGACCAGGAGTATGAAAATGTGTGAAAAATGCGAGGAGCAAAAAAAAAAAAAAAAAAGACCAGGAGTATGAAAATGTGTGAAAAATGCGAGGAGCAAAAAAAAAAAAAGAAAGACGAGGAGCATGAAAAGGTGTGAAAAATGCGAGGAGCAAAAAAAATAAAAAAAAGAAAGAAAGAAAGACCAGGAGCATGAAAAGGTGTGAAAAATGCGAGGAGCAAAAAAAAAAAAAAAAAAAAGAAAGACCAGGAGCATGAAAAGGTGTGAAAAATGCGAGGAGCAAAAAAAAAAAAAAAAAGACCAGGAGTATGAAAATGTGTGAAAAATGCGAGGAGCAAAAAAAAAAAAAAAAAAAGACCAGGAACATGAAAAGGTGTGAAAAATGCGAGGAGCAAAAAAAAAAAAAGAAAGACCAGGAGCATGAAAAGGTGTGAAAAATGCGACGAGCATGAAAAGTTGTGAAAAATGCGAGGAGCATGAAGAGATGTGAAAAATGCGAGGAGCATGAAAAGGTGTGAAAAATTCGAGGAGCAAAAAAAAAAAAAAAGACCAGGAGCATGAAAATGTGTGAAAAATGCGAGGAGCAAAAAAAAAAAAAAAAAAAAGACCAAGAACATGAAAAGGTGTGAAAAATGCGAGGAGCAAAAAAAAAAAAAAAATGAAAGAAAGAAAGACCAGGAGCATGAAAAGGTGTGAAAAATTCGAGGAGCAAAAAAAAAAAAAAAAAAAAAGACCAGGAGCATGAAAAGGTGTGAAAAATTCGAGGAGCAAAAAAAAAAAAAAAAAAAGACCAGGAGCATGAAAAGGTGTGAAAAATTCGAGGAGCAAAAAAAAAAAAAAAAAGACCAGGAGCATGAAAAGGGGTGAAAAATGCGAGGAGCAAAAAAAAAAAAAAAAAAAAAAAAGAAAGCCAGGAGCATGAAAAGGTGTGAAAAATGCGAGGAGCATGAAAAGGTGTGAAAAATGCGAGGAAAAAAAAAAAAAAGACCAGGAACATGAAAAGGTGTGAAAAATGCGAGGAGCAAAAAAAAAAAAAGAAAGACCAGGAGCATTAACAGGTGTGAAAAATGCGGGGAGCAAAAAAAAAAAAAACAAAGACCAGGAGCATGAAAAGGTGTGAAAAATGCGACGAGCATGAAAAGTGGTGAAAAATGTGAGGAGCATGAAGAGGTGTGAAAAATGCGAGGAGCATGAAAAGGTGTGAAAAATGCGACGAGCATGAAAAGTTGTGAAAAATGCGAGGAGCAAAAAAAAAAAAAAAAAAGAAAGACCAGGAGCATGAAAAGGTGTGAAAAATGCGAGGAGCAAAAAAAAAAAAAAAAGAAAGAAAGAAAGACCAGGAGCATGAAAAGGTGTGAAAAATGCGACGAGCATGAAAAGTGGTGAAAAATGTGAGGAGCATGAAGAGGTGTGAAAAATGCGAGGAGCATGAAAAGGTGTGAAAAATGCGACGAGCATGAAAAGTTGTGAAAAATGCGAGGAGCAAAAAAAAAAAAAAAAAAAAAGAAAGACCAGGAGAAAGAAAAGGTGTGAAAAATGCGAGGAGAAAAAAAAAAAAAAAAAGACCAGGAGCATGAAAAGGTGTGAAAAATGCGAGGAGCAAAAAAAAAAAAAAAAGAAAGAAAGAAAGACCAGGAGCATGAAAAGGTGTGAAAAATGCGAGGAGCATGAAAAGGTGTGAAAAATGCGAGGAGCAAAAAAAAAAAAAAAAGAAAGAAAGAAAGCCAGGAGCATGAAAAGGTGTGAAAAATGCGAGGAGCATGAAAAGGTGTGAAAAATGCGAGGAAAAAAAAAAAAAAGACCAGGAACATGAAAAGGTGTGAAAAATGCGAGGAGCAAAAAAAAAAAAAGAAAGACCAGGAACATTAACAGGGGTGAAAAATGCGGGGAGCAAAAAAAAAAAAAACAAAGACCAGGAGCATGAAAAGGTGTGAAAAATGCGACGAGCATGAAAAGTGGTGAAAAATGTGAGGAGCATGAAGAGGTGTGAAAAATGCGAGGAGCATGAAAAGGTGTGAAAAATGCGACGAGCATGAAAAGTTGTGAAAAATGCGAGGAGCAAAAAAAAAAAAAAAAAAAGAAAGACCAGGAGCATGAAAAGGTGTGAAAAATGCGAGGAGCAAAAAAAAAAAAAAAAAGACCAGGAGTATGAAAATGTGTGAAAAATGCGAGGAGCAAAAAAAAAAAAAAAAAGACCAGGAGTATGAAAATGTGTGAAAAATGCGAGGAGCAAAAAAAAAAAAAGAAAGACGAGGAGCATGAAAAGGTGTGAAAAATGCGAGGAGCAAAAAAAATAAAAAAAAGAAAGAAAGAAAGACCAGGAGCATGAAAAGGTGTGAAAAATGCGAGGAGCAAAAAAAAAAAAAAAAAAAAGAAAGACCAGGAGCATGAAAAGGTGTGAAAAATGCAAGGAGCAAAAAAAAAAAAAAAAAAGACCAGGAGTATGAAAATGTGTGAAAAATGCGAGGAAAAAAAAAAAAAAAAGAAAGAAAGAAAGACCAGGAGCATGAAAAGGTGTGAAAAATGCGAGGAGCAAAAAAAAAAAAAAAGAAAGACCAGGAGCATGAAAAGGTGTGAAAAATGCGACGAGCATGAAAAGTTGTGAAAAATGCGAGGAGCATGAAGAGATGTGAAAAATGCGAGGAGCATGAAAAGGTGTGAAAAATTCGAGGAGCAAAAAAAAAAAAAAAGACCAGGAGCATGAAAATGTGTGAAAAATGCGAGGAGAAAAAAAAAAAAAAAAAAGAAAGAAAGAAAGACCAGGAGCATGAAAAGGTGTGAAAAATGCGAGGAGCAAAAAAAAAAAAAAAAAGACCAGGAGTATGAAAATGTGTGAAAAATGCGAGGAGCAAAAAAAAAAAAAAAAAGACCAGGAGTATGAAAATGTGTGAAAAATGCGAGGAGCAAAAAAAAAAAAAGAAAGACGAGGAGCATGAAAAGGTGTGAAAAATGCGAGGAGCAAAAAAAATAAAAAAAAGAAAGAAAGAAAGACCAGGAGCATGAAAAGGTGTGAAAAATGCGAGGAGCAAAAAAAAAAAAAAAAAAAAGAAAGACCAGGAGCATGAAAAGGTGTGAAAAATGCAAGGAGCAAAAAAAAAAAAAAAAAAGACCAGGAGTATGAAAATGTGTGAAAAATGCGAGGAAAAAAAAAAAAAAAAGAAAGAAAGAAAGACCAGGAGCATGAAAAGGTGTGAAAAATGCGAGGAGCAAAAAAAAAAAAAAAGAAAGACCAGGAGCATGAAAAGGTGTGAAAAATGCGACGAGCATGAAAAGTTGTGAAAAATGCGAGGAGCATGAAGAGATGTGAAAAATGCGAGGAGCATGAAAAGGTGTGAAAAATTCGAGGAGCAAAAAAAAAAAAAAAGACCAGGAGCATGAAAATGTGTGAAAAATGCGAGGAGCAAAAAAAAAAAAAAAAAAAGACCAGGAGCATGAAAAGGTGTGAAAAATGCAAGGAGCATGAAAAGGTGTGAAAAATGCGAGGAGCAAAAAAAAAAAAAGAAAGACCAGGAGCATGAAAAGGTGTGAAAAATGCGAGGAGGATGAAAAGGTGTGAAAAATGCGAGGAGCAAAAAAAAAAAAAAAAGAAAGAAAGAAAGACCAGGAGCATGAAAAGGTGTGAAAAATTCGAGGAGCAAAAAAAAAAAAAAAAAAAAGAACAGGAGCATGAAAAGGTGTGAAAAATGCGAGGAGAAAAAAAAAAAAAAAAAGACCAGGAGCATGAAAAGGTGTGAAAAATGCGAGGAGCAAAAAAAAAAAAAAAGAAAGAAAGAAAGACCAGGAGCATGAAAAGGTGTGAAAAATGCGAGGAGCATGAAAAGGTGTGAAAAATTCGAGGAGCAAAAAAAAAAAAAAAAAAGACCAGGAGCATGAAAAGGTGTGAAAAATGCGAGGAGCAAAAAAAAAAAAAGAAAGACCAGGAGCATTAACAGGTGTGAAAAATGCGGGGAGCAAAAAAAAAAAAAACAAAGACCAGGAGCATGAAAAGGTGTGAAAAATGCGACGAGCATGAAAAGTGGTGAAAAATGTGAGGAGCATGAAGAGGTGTGAAAAATGCGAGGAGCATGAAAAGGTGTGAAAAATGCGAGGAGCAAAAAAAAAAAAAAAAAGACCAGGAGCATGAAAAGGTGTGAAAAATGCGAGGAGAAAAAAAAAAAAAGAAAGAAAGAAAGACCAGGAGCATGAAAAGGTGTGAAAAATGCGAGGAGCATGAAAAGTTGTGAAAAATGTGAGGAGCATGAAGAGGTGTGAAAAATGCGAGGAGCATGAAAAGGTGTGAAAAATGCGAGGAAAAAAAAAAAAAGACCAGGAACATGAAAAGGTGTGAAAAATGCGAGGAGCAAAAAAAAAAAAAGAAAGACCAGGAGCATTAACAGGTGTGAAAAATGCGGGGAGCAACAAAAAAAAAAACAAAGACCAGGAGCATGAAAAGGTGTGAAAAATGCGACGAGCATGAAAAGTGGTGAAAAATGTGAGGAGCATGAAGAGGTGTGAAAAATGCGAGGAGCATGAAAAGGTGTGAAAAATGCGACGAGCATGAAAAGTTGTGAAAAATGCGAGGAGCAAAAAAAAAAAAAAAAAAGAAAGACCAGGAGCATGAAAAGGTGTGAAAAATGCGAGGAGCAAAAAAAAAAAAAAAAGAAAGAAAGAAAGACCAGGAGCATGAAAAGGTGTGAAAAATGCGACGAGCATGAAAAGTGGTGAAAAATGTGAGGAGCATGAAGAGGTGTGAAAAATGCGAGGAGCATGAAAAGGTGTGAAAAATGCGACGAGCATGAAAAGTTGTGAAAAATGCGAGGAGCAAAAAAAAAAAAAAAAAAAAGAAAGACCAGGAGCATGAAAAGGTGTGAAAAATGCGAGGAGAAAAAAAAAAAAAAAAGACCAGGAGCATGAAAAGGTGTGAAAAATGCGAGGAGCAAAAAAAAAAAAAAAAGAAAGAAAGAAAGACCAGGAGCATGAAAAGGTGTGAAAAATGCGAGGAGCATGAAAAGGTGTGAAAAATGCGAGGAGCAAAAAAAAAAAAAAAAGAAAGAAAGAAAGCCAGGAGCATGAAAAGGTGTGAAAAATGCGAGGAGCATGAAAAGGTGTGAAAAATGCGAGGAAAAAAAAAAAAAAGACCAGGAACATGAAAAGGTGTGAAAAATGCGAGGAGCAAAAAAAAAAAAAGAAAGACCAGGAGCATTAACAGGTGTGAAAAATGCGGGGAGCAAAAAAAAAAAAAACAAAGACCAGGAGCATGAAAAGGTGTGAAAAATGCGACGAGCATGAAAAGTTGTGAAAAATGCGAGGAGCAAAAAAAAAAAAAAAAAAAGAAAGACCAGGAGCAAGAAAAGGAGTGAAAAAAGCGAGGAGCAAAAAAAAAAAAAAAAAAGACCAGGAGTATGAAAATGTGTGAAAAATGCGAGGAGCAAAAAAAAAAAAAAAAAGACCAGGAGTATGAAAATGTGTGAAAAATGCGAGGAGCAAAAAAAAAAAAAGAAAGACGAGGAGCATGAAAAGGTGTGAAAAATGCGAGGAGCAAAAAAAATAAAAAAAAGAAAGAAAGAAAGACCAGGAGCATGAAAAGGTGTGAAAAATGCGAGGAGCAAAAAAAAAAAAAAAAAAAAAGAAAGACCAGGAGCATGAAAAGGTGTGAAAAATGCGAGGAGCAAAAAAAAAAAAAAAAAAGACCAGGAGTATGAAAATGTGTGAAAAATGCGAGGAGCAAAAAAAAAAAAAAAAAGACCAGGAACATGAAAAGGTGTGAAAAATGCGAGGAGCAAAAAAAAAAAAAGAAAGACCAGGAGCATGAAAAGGTGTGAAAAATGCGACGAGCATGAAAAGTTGTGAAAAATGCGAGGAGCATGAAGAGATGTGAAAAATGCGAGGAGCATGAAAAGGTGTGAAAAATTCGAGGAGCAAAAAAAAAAAAAAAGACCAGGAGCATGAAAATGTGTGAAAAATGCGAGGAGCAAAAAAAAAAAAAAAAAAAAGACCAAGAACATGAAAAGGTGTGAAAAATGCGAGGAGCAAAAAAAAAAAAAGAAAGACCAGGAGCATGAAAAGGTGTGAAAAATGCGACGAGCATGAAAAGTTGTGAAAAATGCGAGGAGCATGAAGAGGTGTGAAAAATGCGAGGAGCATGAAAAGGTGTGAAAAATGCGAGGAGCAAAAAAAAAAAAAAAAGACTAGGAACATGAAAAGGTGTGAAAAATGCGAGGAGCAAAAAAAATAAAAAAAAGAAAGAAAGAAAGACCAGGAGCATGAAAAGGTGTGAAAAATGCGAGGAGCAAAAAAAAAAAGAAAGACCAGGAGCATGAAAAGGTGTGAAAAATGCGAGGAGCAAAAAAAAAAAAGAAAGACCAGGAGCATGAAAAGGTGTGAAAAATGCAAGGAGCATGAAAAGGTGTGAAAAATGCGAGGAGCAAAAAAAAAAAAAAGAAAGACCAGGAGCATGAAAAGGTGTGAAAAATGCGATGAGCATGAAAAGTTGTGAAAAATGCGAGGAGCATGAAAAGGTGTGAAAAATGCGAGGAGCATGAAAAGTTGTGAAAAATGCGAGGAGCATGAAAAGGTGTGAAAAATGCGAGGAGGATGAAAAGGTGTGAAAAATGCGAGGAGCAAAAAAAAAAAAAAAAAGACCAGGAGCATGAAAAGGTGTGAAAAATGCAAGGAGCATGAAAATGTGTGAAAAATGCGAGGAGCAAAAAAAAAAAAAAAAAAAAGACCAAGAACATGAAAAGGTGTGAAAAATGCGAGGAGCAAAAAAAAAAAAAAAAAAGAAAGAAAGAAAGACCAGGAGCATGAAAAGGTGTCAAAAATTCGAGGAGCAAAAAAAAAAAAAAAAAAAAAAAAGACCAGGAGCATGAAAAGGTGTGAAAAATGCGAGGAGCAAAAAAAAAAAAAAGAAAGAAAGAAAGACCAGGAGCATGAAAAGGTGTGAAAAATGCGAGGAAAAAAAAAAAAAAAAGAAAGAAAGAAAGACCAGGAGCATGAAAAGGTGTGAAAAATGCGAGGAGCAAAAAAAAAAAAAAAGAAAGACCAGGAGCATGAAAAGGTGTGAAAAATGCGACGAGCATGAAAAGTTGTGAAAAATGCGAGGAGCATGAAGAGATGTGAAAAATGCGAGGAGCATGAAAAGGTGTGAAAAATTCGAGGAGCAAAAAAAAAAAAAAAGACCAGGAGCATGAAAATGTGTGAAAAATGCGAGGAGCAAAAAAAAAAAAAAAAAAAGACCAAGAACATGAAAAGGTGTGAAAAATGCGAGGAGCAAAAAAAAAAAAAAAAGAAAGAAAGAAAGACCAGGAGCATGAAAAGGTGTGAAAAATTCGAGGAGCAAAAAAAAAAAAAAAAAAAAGACCAGGAGCATGAAAAAGTGTGAAAAATGCGAGGAGCAAAAAAAAAAAAAAAAAGACCAGGAACATGAAAAGGTGTGAAAAATGCGAGGAGCAAAAAAAAAAAAAGAAAGACCAGGAGCATGAAAAGGTGTGAAAAATGCAAGGAGCATGAAAAGGTGTGAAAAATGGGAGGAGCAAAAAAAAAAAAAGAAAGACCAGGAGCATGAAAAGGTGTGAAAAATGCGATGAGCATGAAAAGTTGTGAAAAATGCGAGGAGCATGAAAAGGTGTGAAAAATGCGATGAGCATGAAAAGTTGTGAAAAATGCGAGGAGCATGAAAAGGTGTGAAAAATGCGACGAGCATGAAAAGTTGTGAAAAATGCGAGGAGCAAAAAAAAAAAAAAAAAAAGAAAGACCAGGAGCATGAAAAGGTGTGAAAAATGCGAGGAGAAAAAAAAAAAAAAAAGACCAGGAGCATGAAAAGGTGTGAAAAATGCGAGGAGCATGAAAAGGTGTGAAAAATGCGACGAGCATGAAAAGTTGTCAAAAATGCGAGGAGCAAAAAAAAAAAAAAAAGAAAGACCAGGAGCATGAAAAGGTGTGAAAAATGCGACGAGCATGAAAAGGTGTGAAAAATGCGAGGAGCAAAAAAAATAAAAAAAAGAAAGAAAGAAAGACCAGGAGCATGAAAAGGTGTGAAAAATGCGAGGAGCAAAAAAAAAAAGAAAGACCAGGAGCATGAAAAGGTGTGAAAAATGCGAGGAGCAAAAAAAAAAAAGAAAGACCAGGAGTATGAAAAGGTGTGAAAAATGCGAGGAGCAAAAAAAAAAAAAAAAAGACCAGGAACATGAAAAGGTGTGAAAAATGCGAGGAGCAAAAAAAAAAAAAGAAAGACCAGGAGCATGAAAAGGTGTGAAAAATGCGAGGAGCATGAAAAGGTGTGAAAAATGCGAGGAGCAAGAAAAAAAAAAAAGACCAGGAACATGAAAAGGTGTGAAAAATGCGAGGAGCAAAAAAAATAAAAAAAAGAAAGAAAGAAAGACCAGGAGCATGAAAAGGTGTGAAAAATGCGAGGAGCAAAAAAAAAAAGAAAGACCAGGAGCATGAAAAGGTGTGAAAAATGCGAGGAGCAAAAAAAAAAAAGAAAGACCAGGAGTATGAAAAGGTGTGAAAAATGCGAGGAGCAAAAAAAAAAAAAAAAAAGACCAGGAACATGAAAAGGTGTGAAAAATGCGAGGAGCAAAAAAAAAAAAAGAAAGACCAGGAGCATGAAAAGGTGTGAAAAATGCAAGGAGCATGAAAAGGTGTGAAAAATGCGAGGAGCAAAAAAAAAAAAAGAAAGACCAGGAGCATGAAAAGGTGTGAAAAATGCGATGAGCATGAAAAGTTGTGAAAAATGCGAGGAGCATGAAAAGGTGTGAAAAATGCGAGGAGGATGAAAAGGTGTGAAAAATGCGAGGAGCAAAAAAAAAAAAAAAAAGACCAGGAGCATGAAAAGGTGTGAAAAATGCGAGGAGAAAAAAAAAAAAAGAAAGAAAGAAAGACCAGGAGCATGAAAAGGTGTGAAAAATGCGACGAGCAAGAAAAGTGGTGAAAAATGTGAGGAGCATGAAGAGGTGTGAAAAATGCGAGGAGCATGAAAAGGTGTGAAAAATGCGAGGAAAAAAAAAAAAAGACCAGGAACATGAAAAGGTGTGAAAAATGCGAGGAGCAAAAAAAAAAAAAGAAAGACCAGGAGCATTAACAGGTGTGAAAAATGCGGGGAGCAACAAAAAAAAAAACAAAGACCAGGAGCATGAAAAGGTGTGAAAAATGCGACGAGCATGAAAAGTGGTGAAAAATGTGAGGAGCATGAAGAGGTGTGAAAAATGCGAGGAGCATGAAAAGGTGTGAAAAATGCGACGAGCATGAAAAGTTGTGAAAAATGCGAGGAGCAAAAAAAAAAAAAAAAAAGAAAGACCAGGAGCATGAAAAGGTGTGAAAAATGCGAGGAGCAAAAAAAAAAAAAAAAGAAAGAAAGAAAGACCAGGAGCATGAAAAGGTGTGAAAAATGCGACGAGCATGAAAAGTGGTGAAAAATGTGAGGAGCATGAAGAGGTGTGAAAAATGCGAGGAGCATGAAAAGGTGTGAAAAATGCGACGAGCATGAAAAGTTGTGAAAAATGCGAGGAGCAAAAAAAAAAAAAAAAAAAAGAAAGACCAGGAGCATGAAAAGGTGTGAAAAATGCGAGGAGAAAAAAAAAAAAAAAAGACCAGGAGCATGAAAAGGTGTGAAAAATGCGAGGAGCAAAAAAAAAAAAAAAAGAAAGAAAGAAAGACCAGGAGCATGAAAAGGTGTGAAAAATGCGAGGAGCATGAAAAGGTGTGAAAAATGCGAGGAGCAAAAAAAAAAAAAAAAGAAAAAAGAAAGCCAGGAGCATGAAAAGGTGTGAAAAATGCGAGGAGCATGAAAAGGTGTGAAAAATGCGAGGAAAAAAAAAAAAAAGACCAGGAACATGAAAAGGTGTGAAAAATGCGAGGAGCAAAAAAAAAAAAAGAAAGACCAGGAGCATTAACAGGTGTGAAAAATGCGGGGAGCAAAAAAAAAAAAAACAAAGACCAGGAGCATGAAAAGGTGTGAAAAATGCGACGAGCATGAAAAGTTGTGAAAAATGCGAGGAGCAAAAAAAAAAAAAAAAAAAGAAAGACCAGGAGCATGAAAAGGTGTGAAAAATGCGAGGAGCAAAAAAAAAAAAAAAAAGACCAGGAGTATGAAAATGTGTGAAAAATGCGAGGAGCAAAAAAAAAAAAAAAAAGACCAGGAGTATGAAAATGTGTGAAAAATGCGAGGAGCAAAAAAAAAAAATGAAAGACGAGGAGCATGAAAAGGTGTGAAAAATGCGAGGAGCAAAAAAAATAAAAAAAAGAAAGAAAGAAAGACCAGGAGCATGAAAAGGTGTGAAAAATGCGAGGAGCAAAAAAAAAAAAAAAAAAAAAAAAAAGACCAGGAGCATGAAAAGGTGTGAAAAATGCGAGGAGCAAAAAAAAAAAAAAAAAAGACCAGGAGTATGAAAATGTGTGAAAAATGCGAGGAGCAAAAAAAAAAAAAAAAAGACCAGGAACATGAAAAGGTGTGAAAAATGCGAGGAGCAAAAAAAAAAAAAGAAAGACCAGGAGCATGAAAAGGTGTGAAAAATGCGACGAGCATGAAAAGTTGTGAAAAATGCGAGGAGCATGAAGAGATGTGAAAAATGCGAGGAGCATGAAAAGGTGTGAAAAATTCGAGGAGCAAAAAAAAAAAAAAAGACCAGGAGCATGAAAATGTGTGAAAAATGCGAGGAGCAAAAAAAAAAAAAAAAAAAAGACCAAGAACATGAAAAGGTGTGAAAAATGCGAGGAGCAAAAAAAAAAAAAGAAAGACCAGGAGCATGAAAAGGTGTGAAAAATGCGACGAGCATGAAAAGTTGTGAAAAATGCGAGGAGCATGAAGAGGTGTGAAAAATGCGAGGAGCATGAAAAGGTGTGAAAAATGCGAGGAGCAAAAAAAAAAAAAAAGACTAGGAACATGAAAAGGTGTGAAAAATGCGAGGAGCAAAAAAAATAAAAAAAAGAAAGAAAGAAAGACCAGGAGCATGAAAAGGTGTGAAAAATGCGAGGAGCAAAAAAAAAAAGAAAGACCAGGAGCATGAAAAGGTGTGAAAAATGCGAGGAGCAAAAAAAAAAAAGAAAGACCAGGAGCATGAAAAGGTGTGAAAAATGCAAGGAGCATGAAAAGGTGTGAAAAATGCGAGGAGCAAAAAAAAAAAAAAGAAAGACCAGGAGCATGAAAAGGTGTGAAAAATGCGATGAGCATGAAAAGTTGTGAAAAATGCGAGGAGCATGAAAAGGTGTGAAAAATGCGAGGAGCATGAAAAGTTGTGAAAAATGCGAGGAGCATGAAAAGGTGTGAAAAATGCGAGGAGGATGAAAAGGTGTGAAAAATGCGAGGAGCAAAAAAAAAAAAAAAAAGACCAGGAGCATGAAAAGGTGTGAAAAATGCAAGGAGCATGAAAATGTGTGAAAAATGCGAGGAGCAAAAAAAAAAAAAAAAAAAAGACCAAGAACATGAAAAGGTGTGAAAAATGCGAGGAGCAAAAAAAAAAAAAAAAAAGAAAGAAAGAAAGACCAGGAGCATGAAAAGGTGTCAAAAATTCGAGGAGCAAAAAAAAAAAAAAAAAAAAAAGACCAGGAGCATGAAAAGGTGTGAAAAATGCGAGGAGCAAAAAAAAAAAAAAGAAAGAAAGAAAGACCAGGAGCATGAAAAGGTGTGAAAAATGCGAGGAAAAAAAAAAAAAAAAGAAAGAAAGAAAGACCAGGAGCATGAAAAGGTGTGAAAAATGCGAGGAGCAAAAAAAAAAAAAAAGAAAGACCAGGAGCATGAAAAGGTGTGAAAAATGCGACGAGCATGAAAAGTTGTGAAAAATGCGAGGAGCATGAAGAGATGTGAAAAATGCGAGGAGCATGAAAAGGTGTGAAAAATTCGAGGAGCAAAAAAAAAAAAAAAGACCAGGAGCATGAAAATGTGTGAAAAATGCGAGGAGCAAAAAAAAAAAAAAAAAAAGACCAAGAACATGAAAAGGTGTGAAAAATGCGAGGAGCAAAAAAAAAAAAAAAAGAAAGAAAGAAAGACCAGGAGCATGAAAAGGTGTGAAAAATTCGAGGAGCAAAAAAAAAAAAAAAAAAAAAGACCAGGAGCATGAAAAAGTGTGAAAAATGCGAGGAGCAAAAAAAAAAAAAAAAAGACCAGGAACATGAAAAGGTGTGAAAAATGCGAGGAGCAAAAAAAAAAAAAGAAAGACCAGGAGCATGAAAAGGTGTGAAAAATGCAAGGAGCATGAAAAGGTGTGAAAAATGCGAGGAGCAAAAAAAAAAAAAGAAAGACCAGGAGCATGAAAAGGTGAGAAAAATGCGATGAGCATGAAAAGTTGTGAAAAATGCGAGGAGCATGAAAAGGTGTGAAAAATGCGAGGAGGATGAAAAGGTGTGAAAAATGCGAGGAGCAAAAAAAAAAAAAAAAGAAAGAAAGAAAGACCAGGAGCATGAAAAGGTGTGAAAAATTCGAGGAGCAAAAAAAAAAAAAAAAAAAGAACAGGAGAAAAAAAAGGTGGGAAAAATGCGAGGAGAAAAAAAAAAAAAAAAGACCAGGAGCATGAAAAGGTGTGAAAAATGCGAGGAGCAAAAAAAAAAAAAGAAAGACCAGGAGCATTAACAGGTGTGAAAAATGCGGGGAGCAAAAAAAAAAAAAACAAAGACCAGGAGCATGAAAAGGTGTGAAAAATGCGACGAGCATGAAAAGTGGTGAAAAATGTGAGGAGCATGAAGAGGTGTGAAAAATGCGAGGAGCATGAAAAGGTGTGAAAAATGCGACGAGCATGAAAAGTTGTGAAAAATGCGAGGAGCAAAAAAAAAAAAAAAAAAAGAAAGACCAGGAGCATGAAAAGGTGTGAAAAATGCGAGGAGAAAAAAAAAAAAAAAAGACCAGGAGCATGAAAAGGTGTGAAAAATGCGAGGAGCATGAAAAGGTGTGAAAAATGCGACGAGCATGAAAAGTTGTCAAAAATGCGAGGAGCAAAAAAAAAAAAAAAAGAAAGACCAGGAGCATGAAAAGGTGTGAAAAATGCGACGAGCATGAAAAGGTGTGAAAAATGCGAGGAGCAAAAAAAATAAAAAAAAGAAAGAAAGAAAGACCAGGAGCATGAAAAGGTGTGAAAAATGCGAGGAGCAAAAAAAAAAAAAAAAAGACCAGGAGCATGAAAAGGTGTGAAAAATGCGAGGAGAAAAAAAAAAAAAAAGACCAGGAGCATGAAAAGGTGTGAAAAATGCGAGGAAAAAAAAAAAAAAAAAAGACCAGGAATATGAAAATGTGTGAAAAATGCGAGGAGCAAAAAAAAAAAAAGAAAGACCAGGAGCATTAAAAGGTGTGAAAAATGCGGGGAGCAAAAAAAAAAAAAACAAAGACCAGGAGCATGAAAAGGTGTGAAAAATGCGACGAGCATGAAAAGTTGTGAAAAATGCGAGGAGCATGAAGAGGTGTGAAAAATGCGAGGAGCATGAAAAGGTGTGAAAAATGCGAGGAGCAAAAAAAAAAAAAAAGACCAGGAACATGAAAAGGTGTGAAAAATGCGAGGAGCAAAAAAAATAAAAAAAAGAAAGAAAGAAAGACCAGGAGCATGAAAAGGTGTGAAAAATGCGAGGAGCAAAAAAAAAAAGAAAGACCAGGAGCATGAAAAGGTGTGAAAAATGCGAGGAGCAAAAAAAAAAAAGAAAGACCAGGAGTATGAAAAGGTGTGAAAAATGCGAGGAGCAAAAAAAAAAAAAAAAAGACCAGGAACATGAAAAGGTGTGAAAAATGCGAGGAGCAAAAAAAAAAAAAGAAAGACCAGGAGCATGAAAAGGTGTGAAAAATGCAAGGAGCATGAAAAGGTGTGAAAAATGCGAGGAGCAAAAAAAAAAAAAGAAAGACCAGGAGCATGAAAAGGTGTGAAAAATGCGATGAGCATGAAAAGTTGTGAAAAATGCGAGGAGCATGAAAAGGTGTGAAAAATGCGAGGAGGATGAAAAGGTGTGAAAAATGCGAGGAGCAAAAAAAAAAAAAAAAAGACCAGGAGCATGAAAAGGTGTGAAAAATGCGAGGAGAAAAAAAAAAAAAGACCAGGAGCATGAAAAGGTGTGAAAAATGCGAGGAAAAAAAAAAAAAAAAAAGACCAGGAGCATGAAAAGGTGTGAAAAATGCGAGGAGCAAAAAAAAAAAAAAAAAAAAGAAAGACCAGGAGCATTAAAAGGTGTGAAAAATGCGGGGAGCAAAAAAAAAAAAAACAAAGACCAGGAGCATGAAAAGGTGTGAAAAATGCGACGAGCATGAAAAGTTGTGAAAAATGCGAGGAGCATGAAGAGGTGTGAAAAATGCGAGGAGCATGAAAAGGTGTGAAAAATGCGAGGAGCAAAAAAAAAAAAAAAGACCAGGAACATGAAAAGTTGTGAAAAATGCGAGGAGCAAAAAAAATAAAAAAAAGAAAGAAAGAAAGACCAGGAGCATGAAAAGGTGTGAAAAATGCGAGGAGCAAAAAAAAAAAGAAAGACCAGGAGCATGAAAAGGTGTGAAAAATGCGAGGAGCAAAAAAAAAAAAGAAAGACCAGGAGCATGAAAAGGTGTGAAAAATGCAAGGAGCATGAAAAGGTGTGAAAAATGCGAGGAGCAAAAAAAAAAAAAAGAAAGACCAGGAGCATGAAAAGGTGTGAAAAATGCGATGAGCATGAAAAGTTGTGAAAAATGCGAGGAGCATGAAAAGGTGTGAAAAATGCGAGGAGCATGAAAAGTTGTGAAACATGCGAGGAGCATGAAAAGGTGTGAAAAATGCGAGGAGGATGAAAAGGTGTGAAAAATGCGAGGAGCAAAAAAAAAAAAAAAAAGACCAGGAGCATGAAAAGGTGTGAAAAATGCGAGGAGAAAAAAAAAAAAAAAGACCAGGAGCATGAAAAGGTGTGAAAAATGCGAGGAAAAAAAAAAAAAAAAAGACCAGGAGCATGAAAAGGTGTGAAAAATGCGAGGAGCAAAAAAAAAAAAAAAAAAAGAAAGACCAGGAGCATTAAAAGGTGTGAAAAATGCGGGGAGCAAAAAAAAAAAAAACAAAGACCAGGAGCATGAAAAGGTGTGAAAAATGCGACGAGCATGAAAAGTTGTGAAAAATGCGAGGAGCATGAAGAGGTGTGAAAAATGCGAGGAGCATGAAAAGGTGTGAAAAATGCGAGGAGCAAAAAAAAAAAAAAAGACCAGGAACATGAAAAGGTGTGAAAAATGCGAGGAGCAAAAAAAATAAAAAAAAGAAAGAAAGAAAGACCAGGAGCATGAAAAGGTGTGAAAAATGCGAGGAGCAAAAAAAAAAAGAAAGACCAGGAGCATGAAAAGGTGTGAAAAATGCGAGGAGCAAAAAAAAAAAAGAAAGACCAGGAGTATGAAAAGGTGTGAAAAATGCGAGGAGCAAAAAAAAAAAGAAAGACCAGGAGCATGAAAAGGTGTGAAAAATGCGAGGAGCAAAAAAAAAAAGAAAGACCAGGAGTATGAAAAGGTGTGAAAAATGCGAGGAGCAAAAAAAAAAAAAAAAGACCAGGAACATGAAAAGGTGTGAGAAATGCGAGGAGCAAAAAAAAAAAAAGAAAGACCAGGAGCATGAAAAGGTGTGAAAAATGCAAGGAGCATGAAAAGGTGTGAAAAATGCGAGGAGCAAAAAAAAAAAAGAAAGACCAGGAGCATGAAAAGGTGTGAAAAATGCGATGAGCATGAAAAGTTGTGAAAAATGCGAGGAGCATGAAAAGGTGTGAAAAATGCGAGGAGGATGAAAAGGTGTGAAAAATGCGAGGAGCAAAAAAAAAAAAAAAAAGACCAGGAGCATGAAAAGGTGTGAAAAATGCGAGGAAAAAAAAAAAAAAAAAGACCAGGAGCATGAAAAGGTGTGAAAAATGCGAGGAGCAAAAAAAAAAAAAAAAGAAAGAAAGAAAGACCAGGAGCATGAAAAGGTGTGAAAAATGCGAGGAGCATGAAAAGGTGTGAAAAATGCGAGGAAAAAAAAAAAAAAAAAAAGACCAGGAGCATGAAAAGGTGTGAAAAATGCGAGGAGAAAAAAAAAAAAAAGACCAGGAGCATGAAAAGGTGTGAAAAATGCGAGGAAAAAAAAAAAAAAAGACCAGGAACATGAAAAGGTGTGAAAAATGCGAGGAACAAAAAAAAAAAAAGAAAGACCAGGAGCATTAACAGGTGTGAAAAATGCGGGGAGCAAAAAAAAAAAAAACAAAGACCAGGAGCATGAAAAGGTGTGAAAAATGCGACGAGCATGAAAAGTGGTGAAAAATGTGAGGAGCATGAAGAGGTGTGAAAAATGCGAGGAGCATGAAAAGGTGTGAAAAATGCGACGAGCATGAAAAGTTGTGAAAAATGCGAGGAGCAAAAAAAAAAAAAAAAAAAAGAAAGACCAGGAGCATGAAAAGGTGTGAAAAATGCGAGGAGAAAAAAAAAAAAAAAAGACCAGGAGCATGAAAAGGTGTGAAAAATGCGAGGAGCAAAAAAAAAAAAAAAAGAAAGAAAGAAAGACCAGGAGCATGAAAAGGTGTGAAAAATGCGAGGAGCATGAAAAGGTGTGAAAAATGCGAGGAGCAAAAAAAAAAAAAAAAAGAAAGAAAAAAAGCCAGGAGCATGAAAAGGTGTGAAAAATGGGAGGAGCATGAAAAGGTGTGAAAAATGCGAGGAAAAAAAAAAAAAGACCAGGAACATGAAAAGGTGTGAAAAATGCGAGGAGCAAAAAAAAAAAAAGAAAGACCAGGAGCATTAACAGGTGTGAAAAATGCGGGGAGCAAAAAAAAAAAAAAACAAAGACCAGGAGCATGAAAAGGTGTGAAAAATGCGACGAGCATGAAAAGTGGTGAAAAATGTGAGGAGCATGAAGAGGTGTGAAAAATGCGAGGAGCATGAAAAGGTGTGAAAAATGCGACGAGCATGAAAAGTTGTGAAAAATGCGAGGAGCAAAAAAAAAAAAAAAAAAAGAAAGACCAGGAGCATGAAAAGTTGTGAAAAATGCGAGGAGCATGAAAAGGTGTGAAAAATGCGAGGAGGATGAAAAGGTGTGAAAAATGCGAGGAGCAAAAAAAAAAAAAAAAAAGACCAGGAGCATGAAAAGGTGTGAAAAATGCAAGGAGCATGAAAATGTGTGAAAAATGCGAGGAGCAAAAAAAAAAAAAAAAAAAAGACCAAGAACATGAAAAGGTGTGAAAAATGCGAGGAGCAAAAAAAAAAAAAAAAAAGAAAGAAAGAAAGACCAGGAGCATGAAAAGGTGTGAAAAATTCGAGGAGCAAAAAAAAAAAAAAAAAAAAAGACCAGGAGCATGAAAAGGTGTGAAAAATGCGAGGAGCAAAAAAAAAAAAAAAGAAAGAAAGAAAGACCAGGAGCATGAAAAGGTGTGAAAAATGCGAGGAAAAAAAAAAAAAAAAGAAAGAAAGAAAGACCAGGAGCATGAAAAGGTGTGAAAAATGCGAGGAGCAAAAAAAAAAAAAAAGAAAGACCAGGAGCATGAAAAGGTGTGAAAAATGCGACGAGCATGAAAAGTTGTGAAAAATGCGAGGAGCATGAAGAGATGTGAAAAATGCGAGGAGCATGAAAAGGTGTGAAAAATTCGAGGAGCAAAAAAAAAAAAAAAGACCAGGAGCATGAAAATGTGTGAAAAATGCGAGGAGCAAAAAAAAAAAAAAAAAAAGACCAAGAACATGAAAAGGTGTGAAAAATGCGAGGAGCAAAAAAAAAAAAAAAAGAAAGAAAGAAAGACCAGGAGCATGAAAAGGTGTGAAAAATTCGAGGAGCAAAAAAAAAAAAAAAAAAAAGACCAGGAGCATGAAAAAGTGTGAAAAATGCGAGGAGCAAAAAAAAAAAAAAAAAGACAAGGAACATGAAAAGGTGTGAAAAATGCGAGGAGCAAAAAAAAAAAAAGAAAGACCAGGAGCATGAAAAGGTGTGAAAAATGCAAGGAGCATGAAAAGGTGTGAAAAATGCGAGGAGCAAAAAAAAAAAAAGAAAGACCAGGAGCATGAAAAGGTGTGAAAAATGCGATGAGCATGAAAAGTTGTGAAAAATGCGAGGAGCATGAAAAGGTGTGAAAAATGCGAGGAGGATGAAAAGGTGTGAAAAATGCGAGGAGCAAAAAAAAAAAAAAAAGAAAGAAAGAAAGACCAGGAGCATGAAAAGGTGTGAAAAATTCGAGGAGCAAAAAAAAAAAAAAAAAAAAGAAGAAGAGAAGGAAAAGGTGTGAAAAATGCGAGGAGAAAAAAAAAAAAAAAAGACCAGGAGCATGAAAAGGTGTGAAAAACGCGAGGAGCAAAAAAAAAAAAAAAAGAAAGAAAGAAAGACCAGGAGCATGAAAAGGTGTGAAAAATGCGAGGAGCATGAAAAGGTGTGAAAAATTCGAGGAGCAAAAAAAAAAAAAAAAAAGACCAGGAGCATGAAAAGGTGTGAAAAATGCGAGGAGCAAAAAAAAAAAAAGAAAGACCAGGAGCATTAACAGGTGTGAAAAATGCGGGGAGCAAAAAAAAAAAAAACAAAGACCAGGAGCATGAAAAGGTGTGAAAAATGCGACGAGCATGAAAAGTGGTGAAAAATGTGAGGAGCATGAAGAGGTGTGAAAAATGCGAGGAGCATGAAAAGGTGTGAAAAATGCGACGAGCATGAAAAGTGGTGAAAAATGTGAGGAGCATGAAGAGGTGTGAAAAATGCGAGGAGCATGAAAAGGTGTGAAAAATGCGACGAGCATGAAAAGTTGTGAAAAATGCGAGGAGCAAAAAAAAAAAAAGAAAGACCAGGAGCATTAACAGGTGTGAAAAAAGCGGGGGGCAAAAAAAAAAAAAACAAAGACCAGGAGCATGAAAAGGTGTGAAAAATGCGACGAGCATGAAAAGTGGTGAAAAATGTGAGGAGCATGAAGAGGTGTGAAAAATGCGAGGAGCATGAAAAGGTGTGAAAAATGCGACGAGCATGAAAAGTTGTGAAAAATGCGAGGAGCAAAAAAAAAAAAAAAAAAAGAAAGACCAGGAGCATGAAAAGGTGTGAAAAATGCGAGGAGAAAAAAAAAAAAAAAAGACCAGGAGCATGAAAAGGTGTGAAAAATGCGAGGAGCAGGAAAAGGTGTGAAAAATGCGACGAGCATGAAAAGTTGTCAAAAATGCGAGGAGCAAAAAAAAAAAAGAAAGACCAGGAGCATGAAAAGGTGTGAAAAATGCGAGGAGCAAAAAAAAAAAAGAAAGACCAGGAGTATGAAAAGGTGTGAAAAATGCGAGGAGCAAAAAAAAAAAAAAAAAGACCAGGAACATGAAAAGGTGTGAAAAATGCGAGGAGCAAAAAAAAAAAAAGAAAGACCAGGAGCATGAAAAGGTGTGAAAAATGCAAGGAGCATGAAAAGGTGTGAAAAATGCGAGGAGCAAAAAAAAAAAAAGAAAGACCAGGAGCATGAAAAGGTGTGAAAAATGCGATGAGCATGAAAAGTTGTGAAAAATGCGAGGAGCATGAAAAGGTGTGAAAAATGCGAGGAGGATGAAAAGGTGTGAAAAATGCGAGGAGCAAAAAAAAAAAAAAAAAGACCAGGAGCATGAAAAGGTGTGAAAAATGCGAGGAGAAAAAAAAAAAAAGACCAGGAGCATGAAAAGGTGTGAAAAATGCGAGGAAAAAAAAAAAAAAAAAGACCAGGAGCATGAAAAGGTGTGAAAAATGCGAGGAGCAAAAAAAAAAAAAAAAAAAAGAAAGACCAGGAGCATTAAAAGGTGTGAAAAATGCGGGGAGCAAAAAAAAAAAAAACAAAGACCAGGAGCATGAAAAGGTGTGAAAAATGCGACGAGCATGAAAAGTTGTGAAAAATGCGAGGAGCATGAAGAGGTGTGAAAAATGCGAGGAGCATGAAAAGGTGTGAAAAATGCGAGGAGCAAAAAAAAAAAAAAAGACCAGGAACATGAAAAGGTGTGAAAAATGCGAGGAGCAAAAAAAATAAAAAAAAGAAAGAAAGAAAGACCAGGAGCATGAAAAGGTGTGAAAAATGCGAGGAGCAAAAAAAAAAAAGAAAGACCAGGAGCATGAAAAGGTGTGAAAAATGCAAGGAGCATGAAAAGGTGTGAAAAATGCGAGGAGCAAAAAAAAAAAAAAGAAAGACCAGGAGCATGAAAAGGTGGGAAAAATGCGAGGAGCAAAAAAAAAAAAAAAGACCAGGAACATGAAAAGGTGTGAAAAATGCGAGGAGCAAAAAAAATAAAAAAAAGAAAGAAAGAAAGACCAGGAGCATGAAAAGGTGTGAAAAATGCGAGGAGCAAAAAAAAAAAGAAAGACCAGGAGCATGAAAAGGTGTGAAAAATGCGAGGAGCAAAAAAAAAAAAGAAAGACCAGGAGTATGAAAAGGTGTGAAAAATGCGAGGAGCAAAAAAAAAAAGAAAGACCAGGAGCATGAAAAGGTGTGAAAAATGCGAGGAGCAAAAAAAAAAAGAAAGACCAGGAGCATGAAAAGGTGTGAAAAATGCGAGGAGCAAAAAAAAAAAAGAAAGACCAGGAGTATGAAAAGGTGTGAAAAATGCGAGGAGCAAAAAAAAAAAAAAAAAAGACCAGGAACATGAAAAGGTGTGAGAAATGCGAGGAGCAAAAAAAAAAAAAGAAAGACCAGGAGCATGAAAAGGTGTGAAAAATGCAAGGAGCATGAAAAGGTGTGAAAAATGCGAGGAGCAAAAAAAAAAAAAGAAAGACCAGGAGCATGAAAAGGTGTGAAAAATGCGATGAGCATGAAAAGTTGTGAAAAATGCGAGGAGCATGAAAAGGTGTGAAAAATGCGAGGAGGATGAAAAGGTGTGAAAAATGCGAGGAGCAAAAAAAAAAAAAAAAAGACCAGGAGCATGAAAAGGTGTGAAAAATGCGAGGAAAAAAAAAAAAAAAAAGACCAGGAGCATGAAAAGGTGTGAAAAATGCGAGGAGCAAAAAAAAAAAAAAAAGAAAGAAAGAAAGACCAGGAGCATGAAAAGGTGTGAAAAATGCGAGGAGCATGAAAAGGTGTGAAAAATGCGAGGAAAAAAAAAAAAAAAAAAAGACCAGGAGCATGAAAAGGTGTGAAAAATGCGAGGAGAAAAAAAAAAAAAAGACCAGGAGCATGAAAAGGTGTGAAAAATGCGAGGAAAAAAAAAAAAAAAAGACCAGGAACATGAAAAGGTGTGAAAAATGCGAGGAACAAAAAAAAAAAAAGAAAGACCAGGAGCATTAACAGGTGTGAAAAATGCGGGGAGCAAAAAAAAAAAAAACAAAGACCAGGAGCATGAAAAGGTGTGAAAAATGCGACGAGCATGAAAAGTGGTGAAAAATGTGAGGAGCATGAAGAGGTGTGAAAAATGCGAGGAGCATGAAAAGGTGTGAAAAATGCGACGAGCATGAAAAGTTGTGAAAAATGCGAGGAGCAAAAAAAAAAAAAAAAAAAAGAAAGACCAGGAGCATGAAAAGGTGTGAAAAATGCGAGGAGAAAAAAAAAAAAAAAAGACCAGGAGCATGAAAAGGTGTGAAAAATGCGAGGAGCAAAAAAAAAAAAAAAAGAAAGAAAGAAAGACCAGGAGCATGAAAAGGTGTGAAAAAGGCGAGGAGCATGAAAAGGTGTGAAAAATGCGAGGAGCAAAAAAAAAAAAAAAAAGAAAGAAAGAAAGCCAGGAGCATGAAAAGGTGTGAAAAATGCGAGGAGCATGAAAAGGTGTGAAAAATGCGAGGAAAAAAAAAAAAAAGACCAGGAACATGAAAAGGTGTGAAAAATGCGAGGAGCAAAAAAAAAAAAAGAAAGACCAGGAGCATTAACAGGTGTGAAAAATGCGGGGAGCAAAAAAAAAAAAAACAAAGACCAGGAGCATGAAAAGGTGTGAAAAATGCGACGAGCATGAAAAGTGGTGAAAAATGTGAGGAGCATGAAGAGGTGTGAAAAATGCGAGGAGCATGAAAAGGTGTGAAAAATGCGACGAGCATGAAAAGTTGTGAAAAATGCGAGGAGCAAAAAAAAAAAAAAAAAAAAAGAAAGACCAGGAGCATGAAAAGGTGTGAAAAATGCGAGGAGCAAAAAAAAAAAAAAAAAGACCAGGAGTATGAAAATGTGTGAAAAATGCGAGGAGCAAAAAAAAAAAAAGAAAGACGAGGAGCATGAAAAGGTGTGAAAAATGCGAGGAGCAAAAAAAATAAAAAAAAGAAAGAAAGAAAGACCAGGAGCATGAAAAGGTGTGAAAAATGCGAGGAGCAAAAAAAAAAAAAAAAAAAAGAAAGACCAGGAGCATGAAAAGGTGTGAAAAATGCGAGGAGCAAAAAAAAAAAAAAAAAGACCAGGAGTATGAAAATGTGTGAAAAATGCGAGGAGCAAAAAAAAAAAAAAAAAGACCAGGAACATGAAAAGGTGTGAAAAATGCGAGGAGCAAAAAAAAAAAAAGAAAGACCAGGAGCATGAAAAGGTGTGAAAAATGCGACGAGCATGAAAAGTTGTGAAAAATGCGAGGAGCATGAAGAGATGTGAAAAATGCGAGGAGCATGAAAAGGTGTGAAAAATTCGAGGAGCAAAAAAAAAAAAAAAGACCAGGAGCATGAAAATGTGTGAAAAATGCGAGGAGCAAAAAAAAAAAAAAAAAAGAAAGAAAGAAAGACCAGGAGCATGAAAAGGTGTGAAAAATTCGAGGAGCAAAAAAAAAAAAAAAAAAAAAAGACCAGGAGCATGAAAAGGTGTGAAAAATGCGAGGAGCAAAAAAAAAAAAAAAAGAAAGAAAGAAAGACCAGGAGCATGAAAAGGTGTAAAAAATGCGAGGAAAAAAAAAAAAAAAAGAAAGAAAGAAAGACCAGGAGCATGAAAAGGTGTGAAAAATGCGAGGAGCAAAAAAAAAAAAAAAGAAAGACCAGGAGCATGAAAAGGTGTGAAAAATGCGACGAGCATGAAAAGTTGTGAAAAATGCGAGGAGCATGAAGAGATGTGAAAAATGCGAGGAGCATGAAAAGGTGTGAAAAATTCGAGGAGCAAAAAAAAAAAAAAAGACCAGGAGCATGAAAATGTGTGAAAAATGCGAGGAGCAAAAAAAAAAAAAAAAAAAGACCAAGAACATGAAAAGGTGTGAAAAATGCGAGGAGCAAAAAAAAAAAAAAAAGAAAGAAAGAAAGACCAGGAGCATGAAAAGGTGTGAAAAATTCGAGGAGCAAAAAAAAAAAAAAAAAAAAGACCAGGAGCATGAAAAAGTGTGAAAAATGCGAGGAGCAAAAAAAAAAAAAAAAAGACCAGGAACATGAAAAGGTGTGAAAAATGCGAGGAGCAAAAAAAAAAAAAGAAAGACCAGGAGCATGAAAAGGTGTGAAAAATGCAAGGAGCATGAAAAGGTGTGAAAAATGCGAGGAGCAAAAAAAAAAAAAGAAAGACCAGGAGCATGAAAAGGTGTGAAAAATGCGATGAGCATGAAAAGTTGTGAAAAATGCGAGGAGCATGAAAAGGTGTGAAAAATGCGAGGAGGATGAAAAGGTGTGAAAAATGCGAGGAGCAAAAAAAAAAAAAAAAGAAAGAAAGAAAGACCAGGAGCATGAAAAGGTGTGAAAAATTCGAGGAGCAAAAAAAAAAAAAAAAAAAGAACAGGAGCATGAAAAGGTGTGAAAAATGCGAGGAGAAAAAAAAAAAAAAAGACCAGGAGCATGAAAAGGTGTGAAAAATGCGAGGAGCAAAAAAAAAAAAAAAGAAAGAAAGAAAGACCAGGAGCATGAAAAGGTGTGAAAAATGCGAGGAGCATGAAAAGGTGTGAAAAATTCGAGGAGCAAAAAAAAAAAAAAAAAAGACCAGGAGCATGAAAAGGTGTGAAAAATGCGAGGAGCAAAAAAAAAAAAAGAAAGACCAGGAGCATTAACAGGTGTGAAAAATGCGGGGAGCAAAAAAAAAAAAAACAAAGACCAGGAGCATGAAAAGGTGTGAAAAATGCGACGAGCATGAAAAGTGGTGAAAAATGTGAGGAGCATGAAGAGGTGTGAAAAATGCGAGGAGCATGAAAAGGTGTGAAAAATGCGACGAGCATGAAAAGTTGTGAAAAATGCGAGGAGCAAAAAAAAAAAAAAAAAAAGAAAGACCAGGAGCATGAAAAGGTGTGAAAAATGCGAGGAGAAAAAAAAAAAAAAAAGACCAGGAGCATGAAAAGGTGTGAAAAATGCGAGGAGCATGAAAAGGTGTGAAAAATTCGAGGAGCAAAAAAAAAAAAAAAAAAGACCAGGAGCATGAAAAGGTGTGAAAAATGCGAGGAGCAAAAAAAAAAAAAAAGAAAGAAAGAAAGCCAGGAGCATGAAAAGGTGTGAAAAATGCGAGGAGCAAAAAAAAAAAAAAAAAAAAAGACCAAGAACAAGAAAAGGTGTGAAAAATGCGAGGAGCAAAAAAAAAAAAAAAAAAAGAAAGAAAGAAAGACCAGGAGCATGAAAAGGTGTGAAAAATTCGAGGAGCAAAAAAAAAAAAAAAAAAAAAAGACCAGGAGCATGAAAAGGTGTGAAAAATGCGAGGAGCAAAAAAAAAAAAAATAGAAAGAAAGAAAGACCAGGAGCATGAAAAGGTGTGAAAAATGCGAGGAGCAAAAAAAAAAAAAAAGAAAGACCAGGAGCATGAAAAGGTGTGAAAAATGCGACGAGCATGAAAAGTTGTGAAAAATGCGAGGAGCATGAAGAGATGTGAAAAATGCGAGGAGCATGAAAAGGTGTGAAAAATTCGAGGAGCAAAAAAAAAAAAAAAGACCAGGAGCATGAAAATGTGTGAAAAATGCGAGGAGCAAAAAAAAAAAAAAAAAAAGACCAAGAACATGAAAAGGTGTGAAAAATGCGAGGAGCAAAAAAAAAAAAAAAAGAAAGAAAGAAAGACCAGGAGCATGAAAAGGTGTGAAAAATTCGAGGAGCAAAAAAAAAAAAAAAAAAAAGACCAGGAGCATGAAAAAGTGTGAAAAATGCGAGGAGCAAAAAAAAAAAAAAAAAGACCAGGAACATGAAAAGGTGTGAAAAATGCGAGGAGCAAAAAAAAAAAAAGAAAGACCAGGAGCATGAAAAGGTGTGAAAAATGCAAGGAGCATGAAAAGGTGTGAAAAATGCGAGGAGCAAAAAAAAAAAAAGAAAGACCAGGAGCATGAAAAGGTGTGAAAAATGCGATGAGCATGAAAAGTTGTGAAAAATGCGAGGAGCATGAAAAGGTGTGAAAAATGCGAGGAGGATGAAAAGGTGTGAAAAATGCGAGGAGCAAAAAAAAAAAAAAAAGAAAGAAAGAAAGACCAGGAGCATGAAAAGGTGTGAAAAATTCGAGGAGCAAAAAAAAAAAAAAAAAAAGAACAGGAGCATGAAAAGGTGTGAAAAATGCGAGGAGAAAAAAAAAAAAAAAAGACCAGGAGCATGAAAAGGTGTGAAAAATGCGAGGAGCAAAAAAAAAAAAAAAGAAAGAAAGAAAGACCAGGAGCATGAAAAGGTGTGAAAAATGCGAGGAGCATGAAAAGGTGTGAAAAATTCGAGGAGCAAAAAAAAAAAAAAAAAAGACCAGGAGCATGAAAAGGTGTGAAAAATGCGAGGAGCAAAAAAAAAAAAAGAAAGACCAGGAGCATTAACAGGTGTGAAAAATGCGGGGAGCAAAAAAAAAAAAAACAAAGACCAGGAGCATGAAAAGGTGTGAAAAATGCGACGAGCATGAAAAGTGGTGAAAAATGTGAGGAGCATGAAGAGGTGTGAAAAATGCGAGGAGCATGAAAAGGTGTGAAAAATGCGACGAGCATGAAAAGTTGTGAAAAATGCGAGGAGCAAAAAAAAAAAAAAAAAAAGAAAGACCAGGAGCATGAAAAGGTGAGAAAAAAGCGAGGAGAAAAAAAAAAAAAAAGACCAGGAGCATGAAAAGGTGTGAAAAATGCGAGGAGCATGAAAAGTTGTGAAAAATGCGAGGAGCAAAAAAAAAAAAAAAAAAAGAAAGACCAGGAGCATGAAAAGTTGTGAAAAATGCGAGGAGCATGAAGAGGTGTGAAAAATCTGAGGAGCATGAAAAGGTGTGAAAAATGCGAGGAGCAAAAAAAAAAAAAAAAGACCAGGAACATGAAAAGGTGTGAAAAATGCGAGGAGCAAAAAAAATAAAAAAAAGAAAGAAAGAAAGACCAGGAGCATGAAAAGGTGTGAAAAATGCGAGGAGCAAAAAAAAAAAGAAAGACCAGGAGCATGAAAAGGTGTGAAAAATGCGAGGAGCAAAAAAAAAAAAGAAAGACCAGGAGCATGAAAAGGTGTGAAAAATGCGAGGAGCAAAAAAAAAAAAAAAAAGACCAGGAACATGAAAAGGTGTGAAAAATGCGAGGAGCAAAAAAAAAAAAAGAAAGACCAGGAGCATGAAAAGGTGTGAAAAATGCAAGGAGCATGAAAAGGTGTGAAAAATGCGAGGAGCAAAAAAAAAAAAAAGAAAGACCAGGAGCATGAAAAGGTGTGAAAAATGCGATGAGCATGAAAAGTTGTGAAAAATGCGAGGAGCATGAAAAGGTGTGAAAAATGCGAGGAGGATGAAAAGGTGTGAAAAATGCGAGGAGCAAAAAAAAAAAAAAAAAGACCAGGAGCATGAAAAGGTGTGAAAAATGCGAGGAGAAAAAAAAAAAAAAGACCAGGAGCATGAAAAGGTGTGAAAAATGCGAGGAAAAAAAAAAAAAAAAAAGACCAGGAGCATGAAAAGGTGTGAAAAATGCGAGGAGCAAAAAAAAAAAAAAAAAAAAGAAAGACCAGGAGCATTAAAAGGTGTGAAAAATGCGGGGAGCAAAAAAAAAAAAAACAAAGACCAGGAGCATGAAAAGGTGTGAAAAATGCGATGAGCATGAAAAGTTGTGAAAAATGCGAGGAGCATGAAGAGGTGTGAAAAATGCGAGGAGCATGAAAAGGTGTGAAAAATGCGAGGAGCAAAAAAAAAAAAAAAGACCAGGAACATGAAAAGGTGTGAAAAATGCGAGGAGCAAAAAAAATAAAAAAAAGAAAGAAAGAAAGACCAGGAGCATGAAAAGGTGTGAAAAATGCGAGGAGCAAAAAAAAAAAGAAAGACCAGGAGCATGAAAAGGTGTGAAAAATGCGAGGAGCAAAAAAAAAAAAGAAAGACCAGGAGTATGAAAAGGTGTGAAAAATGCGAGGAGCAAAAAAAAAAAGAAAGACCAGGAGCATGAAAAGGTGTGAAAAATGCGAGGAGCAAAAAAAAAAAGAAAGACCAGGAGCATGAAAAGGTGTGAAAAATGCGAGGAGCAAAAAAAAAAAAGAAAGACCAGGAGTATGAAAAGGTGTGAAAAATGCGAGGAGCAAAAAAAAAAAAAAAAAGACCAGGAACATGAAAAGGTGTGAGAAATGCGAGGAGCAAAAAAAAAAAAAGAAAGACCAGGAGCATGAAAAGGTGTGAAAAATGCAAGGAGCATGAAAAGGTGTGAAAAATGCGAGGAGCAAAAAAAAAAAAAGAAAGACCAGGAGCATGAAAAGGTGTGAAAAATGCGATGAGCATGAAAAGTTGTGAAAAATGCGAGGAGCATGAAAAGGTGTGAAAAATGCGAGGAGGATGAAAAGGTGTGAAAAATGCGAGGAGCAAAAAAAAAAAAAAAAAGACCAGGAGCATGAAAAGGTGTGAAAAATGCGAGGAAAAAAAAAAAAAAAAAAGACCAGGAGCATGAAAAGGTGTGAAAAATGCGAGGAGCAAAAAAAAAAAAAAAAGAAAGAAAGAAAGACCAGGAGCATGAAAAGGTGTGAAAAATGCGAGGAGCATGAAAAGGTGTGAAAAATGCGAGGAAAAAAAAAAAAAAAAAAAGACCAGGAGCATGAAAAGGTGTGAAAAATGCGAGGAGCAAAAAAAAAAAAAGACCAGGAGCATGAAAAGGTGTGAAAAATGCGAGGAAAAAAAAAAAAAAAAAAGACCAGGAGCATGAAAAGGTGTGAAAAATGCGAGTAGCAAAAAAAAAAAAAAAAGAAAGAAAGAAAGACGAGGAGCATGAAAAGGTGTGAAAAATGCGAGGAGCATGAAAAGGTGTGAAAAATGCGAGGAAAAAAAAAAAAAAAAAAAGACCAGGAGCATGAAAAGGTGTGAAAAATGCGAGGAGAAAAAAAAAAAAAAAGACCAGGAGCATGAAAAGGTGTGAAAAATGCGAGGAAAAAAAAAAAAAAAAAGACCAGGAACATGAAAAGGTGTGAAAAATGCGAGGAACAAAAAAAAAAAAAGAAAGACCAGGAGCATTAACAGGTGTGAAAAATGCGGGGAGCAAAAAAAAAAAAAACAAAGACCAGGAGCATGAAAAGGTGTGAAAAATGCGACGAGCATGAAAAGTGGTGAAAAATGTGAGGAGCATGAAGAGGTGTGAAAAATGCGAGGAGCATGAAAAGGTGTGAAAAATGCGACGAGCATGAAAAGTTGTGAAAAATGCGAGGAGCAAAAAAAAAAAAAAAAAAAAGAAAGACCAGGAGCATGAAAAGGTGTGAAAAATGCGAGGAGCAAAAATAAAAAAAAAAAGACCAGGAGTATGAAAATGTGTGAAAAATGCGAGGAGCAAAAAAAAAAAAAGAAAGACGAGGAGCATGAAAAGGTGTGAAAAATGCGAGGAGCAAAAAAAATAAAAAAAAGAAAGAAAGAAAGACCAGGAGCATGAAAAGGTGTGAAAAATGCGAGGAGCAAAAAAAAAAAAAAAAAAAAAGAAAGACCAGGAGCATGAAAAGGTGTGAAAAATGCGAGGAGCAAAAAAAAAAAAAAAAAGACCAGGAGTATGAAAATGTGTGAAAAATGCGAGGAGCAAAAAAAAAAAAAGAAAGACGAGGAGCATGAAAAGGTGTGAAAAATGCGAGGAGCAAAAAAAATAAAAAAAAGAAAGAAAGAAAGACCAGGAGCATGAAAAGGTGTGAAAAATGCGAGGAGCAAAAAAAAAAAAAAAAAAAAGAAAGACCAGGAGCATGAAAAGGTGTGAAAAATGCGAGGAGCAAAAAAAAAAAAAAAAAGACCAGGAGTATGAAAATGTGTGAAAAATGCGAGGAGCAAAAAAAAAAAAAAAAAGACCAGGAACATGAAAAGGTGTGAAAAATGCGAGGAGCAAAAAAAAAAAAAGAAAGACCAGGAGCATGAAAAGGTGTGAAAAATGCGACGAGCATGAAAAGTTGTGAAAAATGCGAGGAGCATGAAGAGATGTGAAAAATGCGAGGAGCATGAAAAGGTGTGAAAAATTCGAGGAGCAAAAAAAAAAAAAAAGACCAGGAGCATGAAAATGTGTGAAAAATGCGAGGAGCAAAAAAAAAAAAAAAAAAGAAAGAAAGAAAGACCAGGAGCATGAAAAGGTGTGAAAAATTCGAGGAGCAAAAAAAAAAAAAAAAAAAAAAGACCAGGAGCATGAAAAGGTGTGAAAAATGCGAGGAGCAAAAAAAAAAAAAAAGAAAGAAAGAAAGACCAGGAGCATGAAAAGGTGTGAAAAATGCGAGGAAAAAAAAAAAAAAAAGAAAGAAAGAAAGACCAGGAGCATGAAAAGGTGTGAAAAATGCGAGGAGCAAAAAAAAAAAAAAAGAAAGACCAGGAGCATGAAAAGGTGTGAAAAATGCGACGAGCATGAAAAGTTGTGAAAAATGCGAGGAGCATGAAGAGATGTGAAAAATGCGAGGAGCATGAAAAGGTGTGAAAAATTCGAGGAGCAAAAAAAAAAAAAAAGACCAGGAGCATGAAAATGTGTGAAAAATGCGAGGAGCAAAAAAAAAATAAAAAAAAGACCAAGAACATGAAAAGGTGTGAAAAATGCGAGGAGCAAAAAAAAAAAAAAAAGAAAGAAAGAAAGACCAGGAGCATGAAAAGGTGTGAAAAATTCGAGGAGCAAAAAAAAAAAAAGAAAGACCAGGAGCATGAAAAGGTGTGAAAAATGCGACGAGCATGAAAAGTTGTGAAAAATGCGAGGAGCATGAAGAGATGTGAAAAATGCGAGGAGCATGAAAAGGTGTGAAAAATTCGAGGAGCAAAAAAAAAAAAAAAGACCAGGAGCATGAAAATGTGTGAAAAATGCGAGGAGCAAAAAAAAAAAAAAAAAGAAAGAAAGAAAGACCAGGAGCATGAAAAGGTGTGAAAAATTCGAGGAGCAAAAAAAAAAAAAAAAAAAAAAGACCAGGAGCATGAAAAGGTGTGAAAAATGCGAGGAGAAAAAAAAAAAAAAAAAGAAAGAAAGAAAGACCAGGAGCATGAAAAGGTGAAAAAAATGCGAGGAAAAAAAAAAAAAAAGAAAGAAAGAAAGACCAGGAGCATGAAAAGGTGTGAAAAATGCGAGGAGCAAAAAAAAAAAAAAAGAAAGACCAGGACCATGAAAAGGTGTGAAAAATGCGACGAGCATGAAAAGTTGTGAAAAATGCGAGGAGCATGAAGAGATGTGAAAAATGCGAGGAGCATGAAAAGGTGTGAAAAATTCGAGGAGCAAAAAAAAAAAAAAAGACCAGGAGCATGAAAATGTGTGAAAAATGCGAGGAGCAAAAAAAAAAAAAAAAAAAGACCAAGAACATGAAAAGGTGTGAAAAATGCGAGGAGCAAAAAAAAAAAAAAAAGAAAGAAAGAAAGACCAGGAGCATGAAAAGGTGTGAAAAATTCGAGGAGCAAAAAAAAAAAAAAAAAAAAGACCAGGAGCATGAAAAAGTGTGAAAAATGCGAGGAGCAAAAAAAAAAAAAAAAAGACCAGGAAAATGAAAAGGTGTGAAAAATGCAAGGAGCATGAAAAGGTGTGAAAAATGCGAGGAGCAAAAAAAAAAAAAGAAAGACCAGGAGCATGAAAAGGTGTGAAAAATGCAAGGAGCATGAAAAGGTGTGAAAAATGCGAGGAGCAAAAAAAAAAAAAGAAAGACCAGGAGCATGAAAAGGTGTGAAAAATGCGATGAGCATGAAAAGTTGTGAAAAATGCGAGGAGCATGAAAAGGTGTGAAAAATGCGAGGAGGATGAAAAGGTGTGAAAAATGCGAGGAGCAAAAAAAAAAAAAAAAGAAAGAAAGAAAGACCAGGAGCATGAAAAGGTGTGAAAAATTCGAGGAGCAAAAAAAAAAAAAAAAAAAGAACAGGAGCATGAAAAGGTGTGAAAAATGCGAGGAGAAAAAAAAAAAAAAAGACCAGGAGCATGAAAAGGTGTGAAAAATGCGAGGAGCAAAAAAAAAAAAAAAGAAAGAAAGAAAGACCAGGAGCATGAAAAGGTGTGAAAAATGCGAGGAGCATGAAAAGGTGTGAAAAATTCGAGGAGCAAAAAAAAAAAAAAAAGACCAGGAGCATGAAAAGGTGTGAAAAATGCGAGGAGCAAAAAAAAAAAAAGAAAGACCAGGAGCATTAACAGGTGTGAAAAATGCGGGGAGCAAAAAAAAAAAAAACAAAGACCAGGAGCATGAAAAGGTGTGAAAAATGCGACGAGCATGAAAAGTGGTGAAAAATGTGAGGAGCATGAAGAGGTGTGAAAAATGCGAGGAGCATGAAAAGGTGTGAAAAATGCGACGAGCATGAAAAGTTGTGAAAAATGCGAGGAGCAAAAAAAAAAAAAAAAAAAGAAAGACCAGGAGCATGAAAAGGTGTGAAAAATGCGAGGAGAAAAAAAAAAAAAAAAAGACCAGGAGCATGAAAAGGTGTGAAAAATGCGAGGAGCAAGAAAAGGTGTGAAAAATTCGAGGAGCAAAAAAAAAAAAAAAAAAGACCAGGAGCATGAAAAGGTGTGAAAAATGCGAGGAGCAAAAAAAAAAAAAAAGAAAGAAAGAAAGCCAGGAGCATGAAAAGGTGTGAAAAATGCGAGGAGCAAAAAAAAAAAAAAAAAAAAAGACCAAGAACATGAAAAGGTGTGAAAAATGCGAGGAGCAAAAAAAAAAAAAAAAAAGAAAGAAAGAAAGACCAGGAGCATGAAAAGGTGTGAAAAATTCGAGGAGCAAAAAAAAAAAAAAAAAAAAAAGACCAGGAGCATGAAAAGGTGTGAAAAATGCGAGGAGCAAAAAAAAAAAAAATAGAAAGAAAGAAAGACCAGGAGCATGAAAAGGTGTGAAAAATGCGAGGAGCAAAAAAAAAAAAAAAGAAAGACCAGGAGCATGAAAAGGTGTGAAAAATGCGACGAGCATGAAAAGTTGTGAAAAATGCGAGGAGCATGAAGAGATGTGAAAAATGCGAGGAGCATGAAAAGGTGTGAAAAATTCGAGGAGCAAAAAAAAAAAAAAAGACCAGGAGCATGAAAATGTGTGAAAAATGCGAGGAGCAAAAAAAAAAAAAAAAAAAAGACCAAGAACATGAAAAGGTGTGAAAAATGCGAGGAGCAAAAAAAAAAAAAAAAGAAAGAAAGAAAGACCAGGAGCATGAAAAGGTGTGAAAAATTCGAGGAGCAAAAAAAAAAAAAAAAAAAAGACCAGGAGCATGAAAAAGTGTGAAAAATGCGAGGAGCAAAAAAAAAAAAAAAAAGACCAGGAACATGAAAAGGTGTGAAAAATGCGAGGAGCAAAAAAAAAAAAAGAAAGACCAGGAGCATGAAAAGGTGTGAAAAATGCAAGGAGCATGAAAAGGTGTGAAAAATGCGAGGAGCAAAAAAAAAAAAAGAAAGACCAGGAGCATGAAAAGGTGTGAAAAATGCGATGAGCATGAAAAGTTGTGAAAAATGCGAGGAGCATGAAAAGGTGTGAAAAATGCGAGGAGGATGAAAAGGTGTGAAAAATGCGAGGAGCAAAAAAAAAAAAAAAAGAAAGAAAGAAAGACCAGGAGCATGAAAAGGTGTGAAAAATTCGAGGAGCAAAAAAAAAAAAAAAAAAAGAACAGGAGCATGAAAAGGTGTGAAAAATGCGAGGAGAAAAAAAAAAAAAAAAGACCAGGAGCATGAAAAGGTGTGAAAAATGCGAGGAGCAAAAAAAAAAAAAAAGAAAGAAAGAAAGACCAGGAGCATGAAAAGGTGTGAAAAATGCGAGGAGCATGAAAAGGTGTGAAAAATTCGAGGAGCAAAAAAAAAAAAAAAAAAGACCAGGAGCATGAAAAGGTGTGAAAAATGCGAGGAGCATGAAAAGGTGTGAAAAATGCGAGGAGGATGAAAAGGTGTGAAAAATGCGAGGAGCAAAAAAAAAAAAAAAAGAAAGAAAGAAAGACCAGGAGCATGAAAAGGTGTGAAAAATGCGGGGAGCAAAAAAAAAAAAAACAAAGACCAGGAGCATGAAAAGGTGTGAGAAATGCGACGAGCATGAAAAGTGGTGAAAAATGTGAGGAGCATGAAGAGGTGTGAAAAATGCGAGGAGCATGAAAAGGTGTGAAAAATGCGACGAGCATGAAAAGTTGTGAAAAATGCGAGGAGCAAAAAAAAAAAAAAAAAAAGAAAGACCAGGAGCATGAAAAGGTGTGAAAAATGCGAGGAGAAAAAAAAAAAAAAAGACCAGGAGCATGAAAAGGTGTGAAAAATGCGAGGAGCATGAAAAGTTGTGAAAAATGCGAGGAGCAAAAAAAAAAAAAAAAAAAGAAAGACCAGGAGCATGAAAAGTTGTGAAAAATGCGAGGAGCATGAAGAGGTGTGAAAAATCTGAGGAGCATGAAAAGGTGTGAAAAATGCGAGGAGCAAAAAAAAAAAAAAAAGACCAGGAACATGAAAAGGTGTGAAAAATGCGAGGAGCAAAAAAAATAAAAAAAAGAAAGAAAGAAAGACCAGGAGCATGAAAAGGTGTGAAAAATGCGAGGAGCAAAAAAAAAAAGAAAGACCAGGAGCATGAAAAGGTGTGAAAAATGCGAGGAGCAAAAAAAAAAAAGAAAGACCAGGAGCATGAAAAGGTGTGAAAAATGCGAGGAGCAAAAAAAAAAAAAAAAAGACCAGGAACATGAAAAGGTGTGAAAAATGCGAGGAGCAAAAAAAAAAAAAGAAAGACCAGGAGCATGAAAAGGTGTGAAAAATGCAAGGAGCATGAAAAGGTGTGAAAAATGCGAGGAGCAAAAAAAAAAAAAAGAAAGACCAGGAGCATGAAAAGGTGTGAAAAATGCGATGAGCATGAAAAGTTGTGAAAAATGCGAGGAGCATGAAAAGGTGTGAAAAATGCGAGGAGGATGAAAAGGTGTGAAAAATGCGAGGAGCAAAAAAAAAAAAAAAAAAGACCAGGAGCATGAAAAGGTGTGAAAAATGCGAGGAGAAAAAAAAAAAAAAGACCAGGAGCATGAAAAGGTGTGAAAAATGCGAGGAAAAAAAAAAAAAAAAAAAGACCAGGAGCATGAAAAGGTGTGAAAAATGCGAGGAGCAAAAAAAAAAAAAAAAAAAAAGAAAGACCAGGAGCATTAAAAGGTGTGAAAAATGCGGGGAGCAAAAAAAAAAAAAACAAAGACCAGGAGCATGAAAAGGTGTGAAAAATGCGAGGAGCAAAAAAAAAAAAGAAAGACCAGGAGCATGAAAAGGTGTGAAAAATGCGAGGAGCAAAAAAAAAAAAAAAAAAGACCAGGAACATGAAAAGGTGTGAAAAATGCGAGGAGCAAAAAAAAAAAAAGAAAGACCAGGAGCATGAAAAGGTGTGAAAAATGCAAGGAGCATGAAAAGGTGTGAAAAATGCGAGGAGCAAAAAAAAAAAAAAGAAAGACCAGGAGCATGAAAAGGTGTGAAAAATGCGATGAGCATGAAAAGTTGTGAAAAATGCGAGGAGCATGAAAAGGTGTGAAAAATGCGAGGAGGATGAAAAGGTGTGAAAAATGCGAGGAGCAAAAAAAAAAAAAAAAAGACCAGGAGCATGAAAAGGTGTGAAAAATGCGAGGAGAAAAAAAAAAAAAAGACCAGGAGCATGAAAAGGTGTGAAAAATGCGAGGAAAAAAAAAAAAAAAAAAGACCAGGAGCATGAAAAGGTGTGAAAAATGCGAGGAGCAAAAAAAAAAAAAAAAAAAAGAAAGACCAGGAGCATTAAAAGGTGTGAAAAATGCGGGGAGCAAAAAAAAAAAAAACAAAGACCAGGAGCATGAAAAGGTGTGAAAAATGCGATGAGCATGAAAAGTTGTGAAAAATGCGAGGAGCATGAAGAGGTGTGAAAAATGCGAGGAGCATGAAAAGGTGTGAAAAATGCGAGGAGCAAAAAAAAGAAAAAAGACCAGGAACATGAAAAGGTGTGAAAAATGCGAGGAGCAAAAAAAATAAAAAAAAGAAAGAAAGAAAGACCAGGAGCATGAAAAGGTGTGAAAAATGCGAGGAGCAAAAAAAAAAAGAAAGACCAGGAGCATGAAAAGGTGTGAAAAATGCGAGGAGCAAAAAAAAAAAGAAAGACCAGGAGCATGAAAAGGTGTGAAAAATGCGAGGAGCAAAAAAAAAAAGAAAGACCAGGAGCATGAAAAGGTGTGAAAAATGCGAGGAGCAAAAAAAAAAAGAAAGACCAGGAGCATGAAAAGGTGTGAAAAATGCGAGGAGCAAAAAAAAAAAAGAAAGACCAGGAGTATGAAAAGGTGTGAAAAATGCGAGGAGCAAAAAAAAAAAAAAAAAAGACCAGGAACATGAAAAGGTGTGAGAAATGCGAGGAGCAAAAAAAAAAAAAGAAAGACCAGGAGCATGAAAAGGTGTGAAAAATGCAAGGAGCATGAAAAGGTGTGAAAAATGCGAGGAGCAAAAAAAAAAAAAGAAAGACCAGGAGCATGAAAAGGTGTGAAAAATGCGATGAGCATGAAAAGTTGTGAAAAATGCGAGGAGCATGAAAAGGTGTGAAAAATGCGAGGAGGATGAAAAGGTGTGAAAAATGCGAGGAGCAAAAAAAAAAAAAAAAAGACCAGGAGCATGAAAAGGTGTGAAAAATGCGAGGAAAAAAAAAAAAAAAAAAGACCAGGAGCATGAAAAGGTGTGAAAAATGCGAGGAGCAAAAAAAAAAAAAAAAGAAAGAAAGAAAGACCAGGAGCATGAAAAGGTGTGAAAAATGCGAGGAGCATGAAAAGGTGTGAAAAATGCGAGGAAAAAAAAAAAAAAAAAAAGACCAGGAGCATGAAAAGGTGTGAAAAATGCGAGGAGCAAAAAAAAAAAAAGACCAGGAGCATGAAAAGGTGTGAAAAATGCGAGGAAAAAAAAAAAAAAAAAAAGACCAGGAGCATGAAAAGGTGTGAAAAATGCGAGGAGCAAAAAAAAAAAAAAAAGAAAGAAAGAAAGACCAGGAGCATGAAAAGGTGTGAAAAATGCGAGGAGCATGAAAAGGTGTGAAAAATGCGAGGAAAAAAAAAAAAAAAAAAAAGACCAGGAGCAAGAAAAGGTGTGAAAAATGCGAGGAGAAAAAAAAAAAAAAAGACCAGGAGCATGAAAAGGTGTGAAAAATGCGAGGAAAAAAAAAAAAAAAAAGACCAGGAACATGAAAAGGTGTGAAAAATGCGAGGAACAAAAAAAAAAAAAGAAAGACCAGGAGCATTAACAGGTGTGAAAAATGCGGGGAGCAAAAAAAAAAAAAACAAAGACCAGGAGCATGAAAAGGTGTGAAAAATGCGACGAGCATGAAAAGTGGTGAAAAATGTGAGGAGCATGAAGAGGTGTGAAAAATGCGAGGAGCATGAAAAGGTGTGAAAAATGCGACGAGCATGAAAAGTTGTGAAAAATGCGAGGAGCAAAAAAAAAAAAAAAAAAAAAGAAAGACCAGGAGCATGAAAAGGTGTGAAAAATGCGAGGAGCAAAAATAAAAAAAAAAAGACCAGGAGTATGAAAATGTGTGAAAAATGCGAGGAGCAAAAAAAAAAAAAAGAAAGACGAGGAGCATGAAAAGGTGTGAAAAATGCGAGGAGCAAAAAAAATAAAAAAAAGAAAGAAAGAAAGACCAGGAGCATGAAAAGGTGTGAAAAATGCGAGGAGCAAAAAAAAAAAAAAAAAAAAGAAAGACCAGGAGCATGAAAAGGTGTGAAAAATGCGAGGAGCAAAAAAAAAAAAAAAAAGACCAGGAGTATGAAAATGTGTGAAAAATGCGAGGAGCAAAAAAAAAAAAAGAAAGACGAGGAGCATGAAAAGGTGTGAAAAATGCGAGGAGCAAAAAAAATAAAAAAAAGAAAGAAAGAAAGACCAGGAGCATGAAAAGGTGTGAAAAATGCGAGGAGCAAAAAAAAAAAAAAAAAAAAGAAAGACCAGGAGCATGAAAAGGTGTGAAAAATGCGAGGAGCAAAAAAAAAAAAAAAAAGACCAGGAGTATGAAAATGTGTGAAAAATGCGAGGAGCAAAAAAAAAAAAAAAAAGACCAGGAACATGAAAAGGTGTGAAAAATGCGAGGAGCAAAAAAAAAAAAAGAAAGACCAGGAGCATGAAAAGGTGTGAAAAATGCGACGAGCATGAAAAGTTGTGAAAAATGCGAGGAGCATGAAGAGATGTGAAAAATGCGAGGAGCATGAAAAGGTGTGAAAAATTCGAGGAGCAAAAAAAAAAAAAAAGACCAGGAGCATGAAAATGTGTGAAAAATGCGAGGAGCAAAAAAAAAAAAAAAAAAAGAAAGAAAGAAAGACCAGGAGCATGAAAAGGTGTGAAAAATTCGAGGAGCAAAAAAAAAAAAAAAAAAAAAAAGACCAGGAGCATGAAAAGGTGTGAAAAATGCGAGGAGCAAAAAAAAAAAAAAAGAAAGAAAGAAAGACCAGGAGCATGAAAAGGTGTGAAAAATGCGAGGAAAAAAAAAAAAAAAAGAAAGAAAGAAAGACCAGGAGCATGAAAAGGTGTGAAAAATGCGAGGAGCAAAAAAAAAAAAAAAGAAAGACCAGGAGCATGAAAAGGTGTGAAAAATGCGACGAGCATGAAAAGTTGTGAAAAATGCGAGGAGCATGAAGAGATGTGAAAAATGCGAGGAGCATGAAAAGGTGTGAAAAATTCGAGGAGCAAAAAAAAAAAAAAAGACCAGGAGCATGAAAATGTGTGAAAAATGCGAGGAGCAAAAAAAAAATAAAAAAAAGACCAAGAACATGAAAAGGTGTGAAAAATGCGAGGAGCAAAAAAAAAAAAAAAAGAAAGAAAGAAAGACCAGGAGCATGAAAAGGTGTGAAAAATTCGAGGAGCAAAAAAAAAAAAAGAAAGACCAGGAGCATGAAAAGGTGTGAAAAATGCGACGAGCATGAAAAGTTGTGAAAAATGCGAGGAGCATGAAGAGATGTGAAAAATGCGAGGAGCATGAAAAGGTGTGAAAAATTCGAGGAGCAAAAAAAAAAAAAAAGACCAGGAGCATGAAAATGTGTGAAAAATGCGAGGAGCAAAAAAAAAAAAAAAAAGAAAGAAAGAAAGACCAGGAGCATGAAAAGGTGTGAAAAATTCGAGGAGCAAAAAAAAAAAAAAAAAAAAAAGACCAGGAGCATGAAAAGGTGTGAAAAATGCGAGGAGCAAAAAAAAAAAAAAAAGAAAGAAAGAAAGACCAGGAGCATGAAAAGGTGTAAAAAATGCGAGGAAAAAAAAAAAAAAAGAAAGAAAGAAAGACCAGGAGCATGAAAAGGTGTGAAAAATGCGAGGAGCAAAAAAAAAAAAAAAGAAAGACCAGGACCATGAAAAGGTGTGAAAAATGCGACGAGCATGAAAAGTTGTGAAAAATGCGAGGAGCATGAAGAGATGTGAAAAATGCGAGGAGCATGAAAAGGTGTGAAAAATTCGAGGAGCAAAAAAAAAAAAAAAGACCAGGAGCATGAAAATGTGTGAAAAATGCGAGGAGCAAAAAAAAAAAAAAAAAAAGACCAAGAACATGAAAAGGTGTGAAAAATGCGAGGAGCAAAAAAAAAAAAAAAAGAAAGAAAGAAAGACCAGGAGCATGAAAAGGTGTGAAAAATTCGAGGAGCAAAAAAAAAAAAAAAAAAAAAGACCAGGAGCATGAAAAAGTGTGAAAAATGCGAGGAGCAAAAAAAAAAAAAAAAAGACCAGGAACATGAAAAGGTGTGAAAAATGCAAGGAGCATGAAAAGGTGTGAAAAATGCGAGGAGCAAAAAAAAAAAAAGAAAGACCAGGAGCATGAAAAGGTGTGAAAAATGCAAGGAGCATGAAAAGGTGTGAAAAATGCGAGGAGCAAAAAAAAAAAAAGAAAGACCAGGAGCATGAAAAGGTGTGAAAAATGCGATGAGCATGAAAAGTTGTGAAAAATGCGAGGAGCATGAAAAGGTGTGAAAAATGCGAGGAGGATGAAAAGGTGTGAAAAATGCGAGGAGCAAAAAAAAAAAAAAAAGAAAGAAAGAAAGACCAGGAGCATGAAAAGGTGTGAAAAATTCGAGGAGCAAAAAAAAAAAAAAAAAAAGAACAGGAGCATGAAAAGGTGTGAAAAATGCGAGGAGAAAAAAAAAAAAAAAGACCAGGAGCATGAAAAGGTGTGAAAAATGCGAGGAGCAAAAAAAAAAAAAAAGAAAGAAAGAAAGACCAGGAGCATGAAAAGGTGTGAAAAATGCGAGGAGCATGAAAAGGTGTGAAAAATTCGAGGAGCAAAAAAAAAAAAAAAAAAGACCAGGAGCATGAAAAGGTGTGAAAAATGCGAGGAGCAAAAAAAAAAAAAGAAAGACCAGGAGCATTAACAGGTGTGAAAAATGCGGGGAGCAAAAAAAAAAAAAACAAAGACCAGGAGCATGAAAAGGTGTGAAAAATGCGACGAGCATGAAAAGTGGTGAAAAATGTGAGGAGCATGAAGAGGTGTGAAAAATGCGAGGAGCATGAAAAGGTGTGAAAAATGCGACGAGCATGAAAAGTTGTGAAAAATGCGAGGAGCAAAAAAAAAAAAAAAAAAAGAAAGACCAGGAGCATGAAAAGGTGTGAAAAATGCGAGGAGAAAAAAAAAAAAAAAGACCAGGAGCATGAAAAGGTGTGAAAAATGCGAGGAGCATGAAAAGTTGTGAAAAATGCGAGGAGCAAAAAAAAAAAAAAAAAAAGAAAGACCAGGAGCATGAAAAGTTGTGAAAAATGCGAGGAGCATGAAGAGGTGTGAAAAATCTGAGGAGCATGAAAAGGTGTGAAAAATGCGAGGAGCAAAAAAAAAAAAAAAGACCAGGAACATGAAAAGGTGTGAAAAATGCGAGGAGCAAAAAAAATAAAAAAAAGAAAGAAAGAAAGACCAGGAGCATGAAAAGGTGTGAAAAATGCGAGGAGCAAAAAAAAAAAGAAAGACCAGGAGCATGAAAAGGTGTGAAAAATGCGAGGAGCAAAAAAAAAAAAGAAAGACCAGGAGCATGAAAAGGTGTGAAAAATGCGAGGAGCAAAAAAAAAAAAAAAAAGACCAGGAACATGAAAAGGTGTGAAAAATGCGAGGAGCAAAAAAAAAAAAAAGAAAGACCAGGAGCATGAAAAGGTGTGAAAAAAGCAAGGAGCATGAAAAGGTGTGAAAAATGCGAGGAGCAAAAAAAAAAAAAAGAAAGACCAGGAGCATGAAAAGGTGTGAAAAATGCGATGAGCATGAAAAGTTGTGAAAAATGCGAGGAGCATGAAAAGGTGTGAAAAATGCGAGGAGGATGAAAAGGTGTGAAAAATGCGAGGAGCAAAAAAAAAAAAAAAAAAGACCAGGAGCATGAAAAGGTGTGAAAAATGCGAGGAGAAAAAAAAAAAAAAGACCAGGAGCATGAAAAGGTGTGAAAAATGCGAGGAAAAAAAAAAAAAAAAAAGACCAGGAGCATGAAAAGGTGTGAAAAATGCGAGGAGCAAAAAAAAAAAAAAAAAAAAGAAAAACCAGGAGCAATAAAAGGTGTGAAAAATGCGGGGAGCAAAAAAAAAAAAAACAAAGACCAGGAGCATGAAAAGGTGTGAAAAATGCGAGGAGCAAAAAAAAAAAAGAAAGACCAGGAGCATGAAAAGGTGTGAAAAATGCGAGGAGCAAAAAAAAAAAAAAAAAGACCAGGAACATGAAAAGGTGTGAAAAATGCGAGGAGCAAAAAAAAAAAAAGAAAGACCAGGAGCATGAAAAGGTGTGAAAAATGCAAGGAGCATGAAAAGGTGTGAAAAATGCGAGGAGCAAAAAAAAAAAAAAGAAAGACCAGGAGCATGAAAAGGTGTGAAAAATGCGATGAGCATGAAAAGTTGTGAAAAATGCGAGGAGCATGAAAAGGTGTGAAAAATGCGAGGAGGATGAAAAGGTGTGAAAAATGCGAGGAGCAAAAAAAAAAAAAAAAAGACCAGGAGCATGAAAAGGTGTGAAAAATGCGAGGAGAAAAAAAAAAAAAAGACCAGGAGCATGAAAAGGTGTGAAAAATGCGAGGAAAAAAAAAAAAAAAAAAGACCAGGAGCATGAAAAGGTGTGAAAAATGCGAGGAGCAAAAAAAAAAAAAAAAAAAAGAAAGACCAGGAGCATTAAAAGGTGTGAAAAATGCGGGGAGCAAAAAAAAAAAAAACAAAGACCAGGAGCATGAAAAGGTGTGAAAAATGCGATGAGCATGAAAAGTTGTGAAAAATGCGAGGAGCATGAAGAGGTGTGAAAAATGCGAGGAGCATGAAAAGGTGTGAAAAATGCGAGGAGCAAAAAAAAAAAAAAAGACCAGGAACATGAAAAGGTGTGAAAAATGCGAGGAGCAAAAAAAATAAAAAAAAGAAAGAAAGAAAGACCAGGAGCATGAAAAGGTGTGAAAAATGCGAGGAGCAAAAAAAAAAAGAAAGACCAGGAGCATGAAAAGGTGTGAAAAATGCGAGGAGCAAAAAAAAAAAAGAAAGACCAGGAGTATGAAAAGGTGTGAAAAATGCGAGGAGCAAAAAAAAAAAGAAAGACCAGGAGCATGAAAAGGTGTGAAAAATGCGAGGAGCAAAAAAAAAAAAGAAAGACCAGGAGTATGAAAAGGTGTGAAAAATGCGAGGAGCAAAAAAAAAAAAAAAAAGACCAGGAACATGAAAAGGTGTGAGAAATGCGAGGAGCAAAAAAAAAAAAAGAAAGACCAGGAGCATGAAAAGGTGTGAAAAATGCAAGGAGCATGAAAAGGTGTGAAAAATGCGAGGAGCAAAAAAAAAAAAAGAAAGACCAGGAGCATGAAAAGGTGTGAAAAATGCGATGAGCATGAAAAGTTGTGAAAAATGCGAGGAGCATGAAAAGGTGTGAAAAATGCGAGGAGGATGAAAAGGTGTGAAAAATGCGAGGAGCAAAAAAAAAAAAAAAAAGACCAGGAGCATGAAAAGGTGTGAAAAATGCGAGGAAAAAAAAAAAAAAAAAAGACCAGGAGCATGAAAAGGTGTGAAAAATGCGAGGAGCAAAAAAAAAAAAAAAAGAAAGAAAGAAAGACCAGGAGCATGAAAAGGTGTGAAAAATGCGAGGAGCCTGAAAAGGTGTGAAAAATGCGAGGAAAAAAAAAAAAAAAAAAAAGACCAGGAGCATGAAAAGGTGTGAAAAATGCGAGGAGCAAAAAAAAAAAAAGACCAGGAGCATGAAAAGGTGTGAAAAATGCGAGGAAAAAAAAAAAAAAAAAAGACCAGGAGCATGAAAAGGTGTGAAAAATGCGAGGAGCAAAAAAAAAAAAAAAAGAAAGAAAGAAAGACCAGGAGCATGAAAAGGTGTGAAAAATGCGAGGAGCATGAAAAGGTGTGAAAAATGCGAGGAAAAAAAAAAAAAAAAAAAGACCAGGAGCATGAAAAGGTGTGAAAAATGCGAGGAGAAAAAAAAAAAAAAGACCAGGAGCATGAAAAGGTGTGAAAAATGCGAGGAAAAAAAAAAAAAAAAAGACCAGGAACATGAAAAGGTGTGAAAAATGCGAGGAACAAAAAAAAAAAAAGAAAGACCAGGAGCATTAACAGGTGTGAAAAATGCGGGGAGCAAAAAAAAAAAAAACAAAGACCAGGAGCATGAAAAGGTGTGAAAAATGCGACGAGCATGAAAAGTGGTGAAAAATGTGAGGAGCATGAAGAGGTGTGAAAAATGCGAGGAGCATGAAAAGGTGTGAAAAATGCGACGAGCATGAAAAGTTGTGAAAAATGCGAGGAGCAAAAAAAAAAAAAAAAAAAAGAAAGACCAGGAGCATGAAAAGGTGTGAAAAATGCGAGGAGCAAAAATAAAAAAAAAAAGACCAGGAGTATGAAAATGTGTGAAAAATGCGAGGAGCAAAAAAAAAAAAAGAAAGACGAGGAGCATGAAAAGGTGTGAAAAATGCGAGGAGCAAAAAAAATAAAAAAAAGAAAGAAAGAAAGACCAGGAGCATGAAAAGGTGTGAAAAATGCGAGGAGCAAAAAAAAAAAAAAAAAAAAGAAAGACCAGGAGCATGAAAAGGTGTGAAAAATGCGAGGAGCAAAAAAAAAAAAAAAAAGACCAGGAGTATGAAAATGTGTGAAAAATGCGAGGAGCAAAAAAAAAAAAAGAAAGACGAGGAGCATGAAAAGGTGTGAAAAATGCGAGGAGCAAAAAAAATAAAAAAAAGAAAGAAAGAAAGACCAGGAGCATGAAAAGGTGTGAAAAATGCGAGGAGCAAAAAAAAAAAAAAAAAAAAGAAAGACCAGGAGCATGAAAAGGTGTGAAAAATGCGAGGAGCAAAAAAAAAAAAAAAAAGACCAGGAGTATGAAAATGTGTGAAAAATGCGAGGAGCAAAAAAAAAAAAAAAAAAGACCAGGAACATGAAAAGGTGTGAAAAATGCGAGGAGCAAAAAAAAAAAAAGAAAGACCAGGAGCATGAAAAGGTGTGAAAAATGCGACGAGCATGAAAAGTTGTGAAAAATGCGAGGAGCATGAAGAGATGTGAAAAATGCGAGGAGCATGAAAAGGTGTGAAAAATTCGAGGAGCAAAAAAAAAAAAAAAGACCAGGAGCATGAAAATGTGTGAAAAATGCGAGGAGCAAAAAAAAAAAAAAAAAAGAAAGAAAGAAAGACCAGGAGCATGAAAAGGTGTGAAAAATTCGAGGAGCAAAAAAAAAAAAAAAAAAAAAAGACCAGGAGCATGAAAAGGTGTGAAAAATGCGAGGAGCAAAAAAAAAAAAAAAGAAAGAAAGAAAGACCAGGAGCATGAAAAGGTGTGAAAAATGCGAGGAGCAAAAAAAAAAAAGAAAGACCAGGAGTATGAAAAGGTGTGAAAAATGCGAGGAGCAAAAAAAAAAAGAAAGACCAGGAGCATGAAAAGGTGTGAAAAATGCGAGGAGCAAAAAAAAAAAGAAAGACCAGGAGCATGAAAAGGTGTGAAAAATGCGAGGAGCAAAAAAAAAAAAGAAAGACCAGGAGTATGAAAAGGTGTGAAAAATGCGAGGAGCAAAAAAAAAAAAAAAAAGACCAGGAACATGAAAAGGTGTGAGAAATGCGAGGAGCAAAAAAAAAAAAAGAAAGACCAGGAGCATGAAAAGGTGTGAAAAATGCAAGGAGCATGAAAAGGTGTGAAAAATGCGAGGAGCAAAAAAAAAAAAAGAAAGACCAGGAGCATGAAAAGGTGTGAAAAATGCGATGAGCATGAAAAGTTGTGAAAAATGCGAGGAGCATGAAAAGGTGTGAAAAATGCGAGGAGGATGAAAAGGTGTGAAAAATGCGAGGAGCAAAAAAAAAAAAAAAAAGACCAGGAGCATGAAAAGGTGTGAAAAATGCGAGGAAAAAAAAAAAAAAAAAAGACCAGGAGCATGAAAAGGTGTGAAAAATGCGAGGAGCAAAAAAAAAAAAAAAAGAAAGAAAGAAAGACCAGGAGCATGAAAAGGTGTGAAAAATGCGAGGAGCATGAAAAGGTGTGAAAAATGCGAGGAAAAAAAAAAAAAAAAAAAGACCAGGAGCATGAAAAGGTGTGAAAAATGCGAGGAGCAAAAAAAAAAAAAGACCAGGAGCATGAAAAGGTGTGAAAAATGCGAGGAAAAAAAAAAAAAAAAAAGACCAGGAGCATGAAAAGGTGTGAAAAATGCGAGGAGCAAAAAAAAAAAAAAAAGAAAGAAAGAAAGACCAGGAGCATGAAAAGGTGTGAAAAATGCGAGGAGCATGAAAAGGTGTGAAAAATGCGAGGAAAAAAAAAAAAAAAAAAAAGACCAGGAGCATGAAAAGGTGTGAAAAATGCGAGGAGAAAAAAAAAAAAAAGACCAGGAGCATGAAAAGGTGTGAAAAATGCGAGGAAAAAAAAAAAAAAAAAGACCAGGAACATGAAAAGGTGTGAAAAATGCGAGGAACAAAAAAAAAAAAAGAAAGACCAGGAGCATTAACAGGTGTGAAAAATGCGGGGAGCAAAAAAAAAAAAAACAAAGACCAGGAGCATGAAAAGGTGTGAAAAATGCGACGAGCATGAAAAGTGGTGAAAAATGTGAGGAGCATGAAGAGGTGTGAAAAATGCGAGGAGCATGAAAAGGTGTGAAAAATGCGACGAGCATGAAAAGTTGTGAAAAATGCGAGGAGCAAAAAAAAAAAAAAAAAAAAGAAAGACCAGGAGCATGAAAAGGTGTGAAAAATGCGAGGAGCAAAAATAAAAAAAAAAAGACCAGGAGTATGAAAATGTGTGAAAAATGCGAGGAGCAAAAAAAAAAAAAGAAAGACGAGGAGCATGAAAAGGTGTGAAAAATGCGAGGAGCAAAAAAAATAAAAAAAAGAAAGAAAGAAAGACCAGGAGCATGAAAAGGTGTGAAAAATGCGAGGAGCAAAAAAAAAAAAAAAAAAAAGAAAGACCAGGAGCATGAAAAGGTGTGAAAAATGCGAGGAGCAAAAAAAAAAAAAAAAAGACCAGGAGTATGAAAATGTGTGAAAAATGCGAGGAGCAAAAAAAAAAAAAGAAAGACGAGGAGCATGAAAAGGTGTGAAAAATGCGAGGAGCAAAAAAAATAAAAAAAAGAAAGAAAGAAAGACCAGGAGCATGAAAAGGTGTGAAAAATGCGAGGAGCAAAAAAAAAAAAAAAAAAAAAGAAAGACCAGGAGCATGAAAAGGTGTGAAAAATGCGAGGAGCAAAAAAAAAAAAAAAAAGACCAGGAGTATGAAAATGTGTGAAAAATGCGAGGAGCAAAAAAAAAAAAAAAAAGACCAGGAACATGAAAAGGTGTGAAAAATGCGAGGAGCAAAAAAAAAAAAAGAAAGACCAGGAGCATGAAAAGGTGTGAAAAATGCGACGAGCATGAAAAGTTGTGAAAAATGCGAGGAGCATGAAGAGATGTGAAAAATGCGAGGAGCATGAAAAGGTGTGAAAAATTCGAGGAGCAAAAAAAAAAAAAAAAGACCAGGAGCATGAAAATGTGTGAAAAATGCGAGGAGCAAAAAAAAAAAAAAAAAAGAAAGAAAGAAAGACCAGGAGCAAGAAAAGGTGTGAAAAATTCGAGGAGCAAAAAAAAAAAAAAAAAAAAAAGACCAGGAGCATGAAAAGGTGTGAAAAATGCGAGGAGCAAAAAAAAAAAAAAAGAAAGAAAGAAAGACCAGGAGCATGAAAAGGTGTGAAAAATGCGAGGAAAAAAAAAAAAAAAAGAAAGAAAGAAAGACCAGGAGCATGAAAAGGTGTGAAAAATGCGAGGAGCAAAAAAAAAAAAAAAAGAAAGACCAGGAGCATGAAAAGGTGTGAAAAATGCGACGAGCATGAAAAGTTGTGAAAAATGCGAGGAGCATGAAGAGATGTGAAAAATGCGAGGAGCATGAAAAGGTGTGAAAAATTCGAGGAGCAAAAAAAAAAAAAAAGACCAGGAGCATGAAAATGTGTGAAAAATGCGAGGAGCAAAAAAAAAATAAAAAAAAGACCAAGAACATGAAAAGGTGTGAAAAATGCGAGGAGCAAAAAAAAAAAAAAAAAGAAAGAAAGAAAGACCAGGAGCATGAAAAGGTGTGAAAAATTCGAGGAGCAAAAAAAAAAAAAAAAAAAAGACCAGGAGCATGAAAAAGTGTGAAAAATGCGAGGAGCAAAAAAAAAAAAAAAAGACCAGGAACATGAAAAGGTGTGAAAAATGCGAGGAGCAAAAAAAAAAAAAGAAAGACCAGGAGCATGAAAAGGTGTGAAAAATGCAAGGAGCATGAAAAGGTGTGAAAAATGCGAGGAGCAAAAAAAAAAAAAGAAAGACCAGGAGCATGAAAAGGTGTGAAAAATGCGATGAGCATGAAAAGTTGTGAAAAATGCGAGGAGCATGAAAAGGTGTGAAAAATGCGAGGAGGATGAAAAGGTGTGAAAAATGCGAGGAGCAAAAAAAAAAAAAAAAGAAAGAAAGAAAGACCAGGAGCATGAAAAGGTGTGAAAAATTCGAGGAGCAAAAAAAAAAAAAAAAAAAGAACAGGAGCATGAAAAGGTGTGAAAAATGCGAGGAGAAAAAAAAAAAAAAAGACCAGGAGCATGAAAAGGTGTGAAAAATGCGAGGAGCAAAAAAAAAAAAAAAGAAAGAAAGAAAGACCAGGAGCATGAAAAGGTGTGAAAAATGCGAGGAGCATGAAAAGGTGTGAAAAATTCGAGGAGCAAAAAAAAAAAAAAAAAAGACCAGGAGCATGAAAAGGTGTGAAAAATGCGAGGAGCAAAAAAAAAAAAAGAAAGACCAGGAGCATTAACAGGTGTGAAAAATGCGGGGAGCAAAAAAAAAAAAAACAAAGACCAGGAGCATGAAAAGGTGTGAAAAATGCGACGAGCATGAAAAGTGGTGAAAAATGTGAGGAGCATGAAGAGGTGTGAAAAATGCGAGGAGCATGAAAAGGTGTGAAAAATGCGACGAGCATGAAAAGTTGTGAAAAATGCGAGGAGCAAAAAAAAAAAAAAAAAAAAGAAAGACCAGGAGCATGAAAAGGTGTGAAAAATGCGAGGAGCATGAAAAGGTGTGAAAAATTCGAGGAGCAAAAAAAAAAAAAAAAAAGACCAGGAGCATGAAAAGGTGTGAAAAATGCGAGGAGCAAAAAAAAAAAAAAAGAAAGAAAGAAAGCCAGGAGCATGAAAAGGTGTGAAAAATGCGAGGAGCAAAAAAAAAAAAAAAAAAAGACCAAGAACAAGAAAAGGTGTGAAAAATGGGAGGAGCAAAAAAAAAAAAAAAAAAGAAAGAAAGAAAGACCAGGAGCATGAAAAGGTGTGAAAAATTCGAGGAGCAAAAAAAAAAAAAAAAAAAAAGACCAGGAGCATGAAAAGGTGTGAAAAATGCGAGGAGCAAAAAAAAAAAAAATAGAAAGAAAGAAAGACCAGGAGCATGAAAAGGTGTGAAAAATGCGAGGAGCAAAAAAAAAAAAAAAGAAAGACCACGAGCATGAAAAGGTGTGAAAAATGCGACGAGCATGAAAAGTTGTGAAAAATGCGAGGAGCATGAAGAGGTGTGAAAAATGCGAGGAGCATGAAAAGGTGTGAAAAATTCGAGGAGCAAAAAAAAAAAAAAAGACCAGGAGCATGAAAATGTGTGAAAAATGCGAGGAGCAAAAAAAAAAAAAAAAAAAGACCAAGAACATGAAAAGGTGTGAAAAATGCGAGGAGCAAAAAAAAAAAAAAAAGAAAGAAAGAAAGACCAGGAGCATGAAAAGGTGTGAAAAATTCGAGGAGCAAAAAAAAAAAAAAAAAAAAGACCAGGAGCATGAAAAAGTGTGAAAAATGCGAGGAGCAAAAAAAAAAAAAAAAAAGACCAGGAACATGAAAAGGTGTGAAAAATGCGAGGAGCAAAAAAAAAAAAAGAAAGACCAGGAGCATGAAAAGGTGTGAAAAATGCAAGGAGCATGAAAAGGTGTGAAAAATGCGAGGAGCAAAAAAAAAAAAAGAAAGACCAGGAGCATGAAAAGGTGTGAAAAATGCGATGAGCATGAAAAGTTGTGAAAAATGCGAGGAGCATGAAAAGGTGTGAAAAATGCGAGGAGGATGAAAAGGTGTGAAAAATGCGAGGAGCAAAAAAAAAAAAAAAAAGAAAGAAAGAAAGACCAGGAGCATGAAAAGGTGTGAAAAATTCGAGGAGCAAAAAAAAAAAAAAAAAAAGAACAGGAGCATGAAAAGGTGTGAAAAATGCGAGGAGAAAAAAAAAAAAAAAAGACCAGGAGCATGAAAAGGTGTGAAAAATGCGAGGAGCAAAAAAAAAAAAAAAGAAAGAAAGAAAGACCAGGAGCATGAAAAGGTGTGAAAAATGCGAGGAGCATGAAAAGGTGTGAAAAATTCGAGGAGCAAAAAAAAAAAAAAAAAAAGACCAGGAGCATGAAAATGTGTGAAAAATGCAAGGAGCAAAAAAAAAAAAAGAAAGACCAGGAGCATTAACAGGTGTGAAAAATGCGGGGAGCAAAAAAAAAAAAAACAAAGACCAGGAGCATGAAAAGGTGTGAAAAATGCGACGAGCATGAAAAGTGGTGAAAAATGTGAGGAGCATGAAGAGGTGTGAAAAATGCGAGGAGCATGAAAAGGTGTGAAAAATGCGACGAGCATGAAAAGTTGTGAAAAATGCGAGGAGCAAAAAAAAAAAAAAAAAAAGAAAGACCAGGAGCATGAAAAGGTGTGAAAAATGCGAGGAGAAAAAAAAAAAAAAAAGACCAGGAGCATGAAAAGGTGTGAAAAATGCGAGGAGCATGAAAAGGTGTGAAAAATTCGAGGAGCAAAAAAAAAAAAAAAAAAGACCAGGAGCATGAAAAGGTGTGAAAAATGCGAGGAGCAAAAAAAAAAAAAAAGAAAGAAAGAAAGCCAGGAGCATGAAAAGGTGTGAAAAATGCGAGGAGCATGAAAAGGTGTGAAAAATGCGAGGAAAAAAAAAAAAAAGACCAGGAACATGAAAAGGTGTGAAAAATGCGAGGAGCAAAAAAAAAAAAAGAAAGACCAGGAGCATTAACAGGTGTGAAAAATGCGGGGAGCAAAAAAAAAAAAAACAAAGACCAGGAGCATGAAAAGGTGTGAAAAATGCGACGAGCATGAAAAGTGGTGAAAAATGTGAGGAGCATGAAGAGGTGTGAAAAATGCGAGGAGCATGAAAAGGTGTGAAAAATGCGACGAGCATGAAAAGTTGTCAAAAATGCGAGGAGCAAAAAAAAAAAAAAAAAAAAAGAAAGACCAGGAGCATGAAAAGGTGTGAAAAATGCGAGGAGCAAAAAAAAAAAAAAAAGAAAGACCAGGAGCATGAAAAGGTGTGAAAAATGCGACGAGCATGAAAAGGTGTGAAAAATGCGAGGAGCAAAAAAAATAAAAAAAAGAAAGAAAGAAAGACCAGGAGCATGAAAAGGTGTGAAAAATGCGAGGAGCAAAAAAAAAAAAAAAAAGACCAGGAGCATGAAAAGGTGTGAAAAATGCGAGGAGAAAAAAAAAAAAAAAGACCAGGAGCATGAAAAGGTGTGAAAAATGCGAGGAAAAAAAAAAAAAAAAAAGACCAGGAATATGAAAATGTGTGAAAAATGCGAGGAGCAAAAAAAAAAAAAGAAAGACCAGGAGCATTAAAAGGTGTGAAAAATGCGGGGAGCAAAAAAAAAAAAAACAAAGACCAGGAGCATGAAAAGGTGTGAAAAATGCGACGAGCATGAAAAGTTGTGAAAAATGCGAGGAGCATGAAGAGGTGTGAAAAATGCGAGGAGCATGAAAAGGTGTGAAAAATGCGAGGAGCAAAAAAAAAAAAAAAGACCAGGAACATGAAAAGGTGTGAAAAATGCGAGGAGCAAAAAAAATAAAAAAAAGAAAGAAAGAAAGACCAGGAGCATGAAAAGGTGTGAAAAATGCGAGGAGCAAAAAAAAAAAGAAAGACCAGGAGCATGAAAAGGTGTGAAAAATGCGAGGAGCAAAAAAAAAAAAGAAAGACCAGGAGTATGAAAAGGTGTGAAAAATGCGAGGAGCAAAAAAAAAAAAAAAAAGACCAGGAACATGAAAAGGTGTGAAAAATGCGAGGAGCAAAAAAAAAAAAAGAAAGACCAGGAGCATGAAAAGGTGTGAAAAATGCAAGGAGCATGAAAAGGTGTGAAAAATGCGAGGAGCAAAAAAAAAAAAAGAAAGACCAGGAGCATGAAAAGGTGTGAAAAATGCGATGAGCATGAAAAGTTGTGAAAAATGCGAGGAGCATGAAAAGGTGTGAAAAATGCGAGGAGGATGAAAAGGTGTGAAAAATGCGAGGAGCAAAAAAAAAAAAAAAAAGACCAGGAGCATGAAAAGGTGTGAAAAATGCGAGGAGAAAAAAAAAAAAAAGACCAGGAGCATGAAAAGGTGTGAAAAATGCGAGGAAAAAAAAAAAAAAAAAGACCAGGAGCATGAAAAGGTGTGAAAAATGCGAGGAGCAAAAAAAAAAAAAAAGAAAAGAAAGACCAGGAGCATTAAAAGGTGTGAAAAATGCGGGGAGCAAAAAAAAAAAAAACAAAGACCAGGAGCATGAAAAGGTGTGAAAAATGCGACGAGCATGAAAAGTTGTGAAAAATGCGAGGAGCATGAAGAGGTGTGAAAAATCTGAGGAGCATGAAAAGGTGTGAAAAATGCGAGGAGCAAAAAAAAAAAAAAAGACCAGGAACATGAAAAGGTGTGAAAAATGCGAGGAGCAAAAAAAATAAAAAAAAGAAAGAAAGAAAGACCAGGAGCATGAAAAGGTGTGAAAAATGCGAGGAGCAAAAAAAAAAAGAAAGACCAGGAGCATGAAAAGGTGTGAAAAATGCGAGGAGCAAAAAAAAAAAAGAAAGACCAGGAGCATGAAAAGGTGTGAAAAATGCGAGGAGCAAAAAAAAAAAAAAAAAGACCAGGAACATGAAAAGGTGTGAAAAATGCGAGGAGCAAAAAAAAAAAAAGAAAGACCAGGAGCATGAAAAGGTGTGAAAAATGCAAGGAGCATGAAAAGGTGTGAAAAATGCGAGGAGCAAAAAAAAAAAAAAGAAAGACCAGGAGCATGAAAAGGTGTGAAAAATGCGATGAGCATGAAAAGTTGTGAAAAATGCGAGGAGCATGAAAAGGTGTGAAAAATGCGAGGAGGATGAAAAGGTGTGAAAAATGCGAGGAGCAAAAAAAAAAAAAAAAAGACCAGGAGCATGAAAAGGTGTGAAAAATGCGAGGAGAAAAAAAAAAAAAAGACCAGGAGCATGAAAAGGTGTGAAAAATGCGAGGAAAAAAAAAAAAAGAAAAGACCAGGAGCAAGAAAAGGTGTGAAAAATGCGAGGAGCAAAAAAAAAAAAAAAAAAAGAAAGACCAGGAGCATTAAAAGGTGTGAAAAATGCGGGGAGCAAAAAAAAAAAAAACAAAGACCAGGAGCATGAAAAGGTGTGAAAAATGCGACGAGCATGAAAAGTTGTGAAAAATGCGAGGAGCATGAAGAGGTGTGAAAAATGCGAGGAGCATGAAAAGGTGTGAAAAATGCGAGGAGCAAAAAAAAAAAAAAAAGACCAGGAACATGAAAAGGTGTGAAAAATGCGAGGAGCAAAAAAAATAAAAAAAAGAAAGAAAGAAAGACCAGGAGCATGAAAAGGTGTGAAAAATGCGAGGAGCAAAAAAAAAAAGAAAGACCAGGAGCATGAAAAGGTGTGAAAAATGCGAGGAGCAAAAAAAAAAAAGAAAGACCAGGAGTATGAAAAGGTGTGAAAAATGCGAGGAGCAAAAAAAAAAAGAAAGACCAGGAGCATGAAAAGGTGTGAAAAATGCGAGGAGCAAAAAAAAAAAGAAAGACCAGAAGCATGAAAAGGTGTGAAAAATGCGGGGAGCAAAAAAAAAAAAGAAAGACCAGGAGCATGAAAAGGTGTGAAAAATGCGAGGAGCAAAAAAAAAAAAAAAAAGACCAGGAACATGAAAAGGTGTGAGAAATGCGAGGAGCAAAAAAAAAAAAAGAAAGACCAGGAGCATGAAAAGGTGTGAAAAATGCAAGGAGCATGAAAAGGTGTGAAAAATGCGAGGAGCAAAAAAAAAAAAAGAAAGACCAGGAGCATGAAAAGGTGTGAAAAATGCAAGGAGCATGAAAAGGTGTGAAAAATGCGAGGAGCAAAAAAAAAAAAAAAAAAAAGACCAAGAACATGAAAAGGTGTGAAAAATGCGAGGAGCAAAAAAAAAAAAAAAAAAGAAAGAAAGAAAGACCAGGAGCATGAAAAGGTGTGAAAAATGCGAGGAGGATGAAAAGGTGTGAAAAATGCGAGGAGCAAAAAAAAAAAAAAAAAGACCAGGAGCATGAAAAGGTGTGAAAAATGCGAGGAGAAAAAAAAAAAAAAGACCAGGAGCATGAAAAGGTGTGAAAAATGCGAGGAAAAAAAAAAAAAAAAAGACCAGGAGCATGAAAAGGTGTGAAAAATGCGAGGAGCAAAAAAAAAAAAAAAAAAAGAAAGACCAGGAGCATTAAAAGGTGTGAAAAATGCGGGGAGCAAAAAAAAAAAAAACAAAGACCAGGAGCATGAAAAGGTGTGAAAAATGCGACGAGCATGAAAAGTAGTGAAAAATGCGAGGAGCATGAAGAGGTGTGAAAAATGCGAGGAGCATGAAAAGGTGTGAAAAATGCGAGGAGCAAAAAAAAAAAAAAAGACCAGGAACATGAAAAGGTGTGAAAAATGCGAGGAGCAAAAAAAATAAAAAAAAGAAAGAAAGAAAGACCAGGAGCATGAAAAGGTGTGAAAAATGCGAGGAGCAAAAAAAAAAAGAAAGACCAGGAGCATGAAAAGGTGTGAAAAATGCGAGGAGAAAAAAAAAAAAAAAAAAGACCAGGAGTATGAAAATGTGTGAAAAATGCGAGGAGCAAAAAAAAAAAAAAAAAGACCAGGAACATGAAAAGGTGTGAAAAATGCGAGGAGCAAAAAAAAAAAAAGAAAGACCAGGAGCATGAAAAGGTGTGAAAAATGCGACGAGCATGAAAAGTTGTGAAAAATGCGAGGAGCATGAAGAGATGTGAAAAATGCGAGGAGCATGAAAAGGTGTGAAAAATTCGAGGAGCAAAAAAAAAAAAAAAGACCAGGAGCATGAAAATGTGTGAAAAATGCGAGGAGCAAAAAAAAAAAAAAAAAAAAGACCAGGAGCATAAAATGTGTGAAAAATGCGAGGAGCAAAAAAAAAAAAAAAAGAAAGAAAGAAAGCCAGGAGCATGAAAAGGTGTGAAAAATTCGAGGAGCATGAAAAGGTGTGAAAAATGCGTGGAAAAAAAAAAAAAGACCAGGAACATGAAAAGGTGTGAAAAATGCGAGGAGCAAAAAAAAAAAAAGGAAGACCAGGAGCATTAACAGGTGTGAAAAATGCGGGGAGCAAAAAAAAAAAAAACAAAGACCAGGAGCATGAAAAGGTGTGAAAAATGCGACGAACATGAAAAGTGGTGAAAAATGTGAGGAGCATGAAGAGGTGTGAAAAATGCGAGGAGCATGAAAAGGTGTGAAAAATGCGACGAGCATGAAAAGTTGTGAAAAATGCGAGGAGCAAAAAAAAAAAAAAAAAAAAGAAAGACCAGGAGCATGAAAAGGTGTGAAAAATGCGAGGAGCAAAAAAAATAAAAAAAAGAAAGAAAGAAAGACCAGGAGCATGAAAAGGTGTGAAAAATGCGAGGAGCAAAAAAAAAAAAAAAAAAAAGAAAGACCAGGAGCATGAAAAGGTGTGAAAAATGCGAGGAGCAAAAAAAATAAAAAAAAGAAAGAAAGAAAGACCAGGAGCATGAAAAGGTGTGAAAAATGTGAGGAGCAAAAAAAAAAAAAAAAAAAAGAAAGACCAGGAGCATGAAAAGGTGTGAAAAATGCGACGAGCATGAAAAGTGGTGAAAAATGTGAGGAGCATGAAGAGGTGTGAAAAATGCGAGGAGCATGAAAAGGTGTGAAAAATGCGACGAGCATGAAAAGTGGTGAAAAATGTGAGGAGCATGAAGAGGTGTGAAAAATGCGAGGAGCATGAAAAGGTGTGAAAAATGCGACGAGCATGAAAAGTTGTGAAAAATGCGAGGAGCAAAAAAAAAAAAAAAAAAAAAGAAAGACCAGGAGCATGAAAATGTGTGAAAAATGCGAGGAGCAAAAAAAAAAAAAAAAAAAAGACCAAGAACATGAAAAGGTGTGAAAAATGCGAGGAGCAAAAAAAAAAAAAAAAAGAAAGAAAGAAAGACCAGGAGCATGAAAAGGTGTGAAAAATGCGATGAGCATGAAAAGTTGTGAAAAATGCGAGGAGCATGAAAAGGTGTGAAAAATGCGAGGAGGATGAAAAGGTGTGAAAAATGCGAGGAGCAAAAAAAAAAAAAAAAAGACCAGGAGCATGAAAAGGTGTGAAAAATGCGAGGAGAAAAAAAAAAAAAAGACCAGGAGCATGAAAAGGTGTGAAAAATGCGAGGAAAAAAAAAAAAAAAAAGACCAGGAGCATGAAAAGGTGTGAAAAATGCGAGGAGCAAAAAAAAAAAAAAAAAAAGAAAGACCAGGAGCATTAAAAGGTGTGAAAAATGCGGGGAGCAAAAAAAAAAAAAACAAAGACCAGGAGCATGAAAAGGTGTGAAAAATGCGACGAGCATGAAAAGTAGTGAAAAATGCGAGGAGCATGAAGAGGTGTGAAAAATGCGAGGAGCATGAAAAGGTGTGAAAAATGCGAGGAGCAAAAAAAAAAAAAAAGACCAGGAACATGAAAAGGTGTGAAAAATGCGAGGAGCAAAAAAAATAAAAAAAAGAAAGAAAGAAAGACCAGGAGCATGAAAAGGTGTGAAAAATGCGAGGAGCAAAAAAAAAAAGAAAGACCAGAAGCATGAAAAGGTGTGAAAAATGCGAGGGGCAAAAAAAAAAAAAAAAAGACCAGGAGTATGAAAATGTGTGAAAAATGCGAGGAGCAAAAAAAAAAAAAAAAAAGACCAGGAACATGAAAAGGGGAGAAAAATGCGAGGAGCAAAAAAAAAAAAAGAAAGACGAGGAGCATGAAAAGGTGTGAAAAATGCGACGAGCATGAAAAGTTGTGAAAAATGCGAGGAGCATGAAGAGATGTGAAAAATGCGAGGAGCATGAAAAGGTGTGAAAAATTCGAGGAGCAAAAAAAAAAAAAAGACCAGGAGCATGAAAATGTGTGAAAAATGCGAGGAGCAAAAAAAAAAAAAAAAAAAAGACCAGGAGCATAAAATGTGTGAAAAATGCGAGGAGCAAAAAAAAAAAAAAAAGAAAGAAAGAAAGCCAGGAGCATGAAAAGGTGTGAAAAATTCGAGGAGCATGAAAAGGTGTGAAAAATGCGTGGAAAAAAAAAAAAGACCAGGAACATGAAAAGGTGTGAAAAATGCGAGGAGCAAAAAAAAAAAAAGGAAGACCAGGAGCATTAACAGGTGTGAAAAATGCGGGGAGCAAAAAAAAAAAAAACAAAGACCAGGAGCATGAAAAGGTGTGAAAAATGCGACGAACATGAAAAGTGGTGAAAAATGTGAGGAGCATGAAGAGGTGTGAAAAATGCGAGGAGCATGAAAAGGTGTGAAAAATGCGACGAGCATGAAAAGTTGTGAAAAATGCGAGGAGCATGAAGAGATGTGAAAAATGCGAGGAGCATGAAAAGGTGTGAAAAATTCGAGGAGCAAAAAAAAAAAAAAAGACCAGGAGCATGAAAATGTGTGAAAAATGCGAGGAGCAAAAAAAAAAAAAAAAAAAAGACCAGGAGCATAAAATGTGTGAAAAATGCGAGGAGCAAAAAAAAAAAAAAAAGAAAGAAAGAAAGCCAGGAGCATGAAAAGGTGTGAAAAATGCGAGGAGCATGAAAAGGTGTGAAAAATGCGTGGAAAAAAAAAAAAAGACCAGGAACATGAAAAGGTGTGAAAAATGCGAGGAGCAAAAAAAAAAAAAGGAAGACCAGGAGCATTAACAGGTGTGAAAAATGCGGGGAGCAAAAAAAAAAAAAACAAAGACCAGGAGCATGAAAAGGTGTGAAAAATGCGACGAACATGAAAAGTGGTGAAAAATGTGAGGAGCATGAAGAGGTGTGAAAAATGCGAGGAGCATGAAAAGGTGTGAAAAATGCGACGAGCATGAAAAGTTGTGAAAAATGCGAGGAGCAAAAAAAAAAAAAAAAAAAAAAAAGACAAGGAGCATGAAAAGGTGTGAAAAATGCGAGGAGCAAAAAAAATAAAAAAAAGAAAGAAAGAAAGACCAGGAGCATGAAAAGGTGTGAAAAATGCGAGGAGCAAAAAAAAAAAAAAAAAAAAGAAATACCAGGAGCATGAAAAGGTGTGAAAAATGCGAGGAGCAAAAAAAATAAAAAAAAGAAAGAAAGAAAGACCAGGAGCATGAAAAGGTGTGAAAAATGTGAGGAGCAAAAAAAAAAAAAAAAAAAAAGAAAGACCAGGAGCATGAAAAGGTGTGAAAAATGCGACGAGCATGAAAAGTGGTGAAAAATGTGAGGAGCATGAAGAGGTGTGAAAAATGCGAGGAGCATGAAAAGGTGTGAAAAATGCGACGAGCATGAAAAGTGGTGAAAAATGTGAGGAGCATGAAGAGGTGTGAAAAATGCGAGGAGCATGAAAAGGTGTGAAAAATGCGACGAGCATGAAAAGTTGTGAAAAATGCGAGGAGCAAAAAAAAAAAAAAAAAAAAGAAAGACCAGGAGCATGAAAATGTGTGAAAAATGCGAGGAGCAAAAAAAAAAAAAAAAAAGACCAAGAACATGAAAAGGTGTGAAAAATGCGAGGAGCAAAAAAAAAAAAAAAAAAAAAGAAAGAAAGACCAGGAGCATGAAAAGGTGTGAAAAATGCGATGAGCATGAAAAGTTGTGAAAAATGCGAGGAGCATGAAAAGGTGTGAAAAATGCGAGGAGGATGAAAAGGTGTGAAAAATGCGAGGAGCAAAAAAAAAAAAAAAAGACCAGGAGCATGAAAAGGTGTGAAAAATGCGAGGAGAAAAAAAAAAAAAAGACCAGGAGCATGAAAAGGTGTGAAAAATGCGAGGAAAAAAAAAAAAAAAAAAAGACCAGGAGCATGAAAAGGTGTGAAAAATGCGAGGAGCAAAAAAAAAAAAAAAAAAAAGAAAGACCAGGAGCATTAAAAGGTGTGAAAAATGCGGGGAGCAAAAAAAAAAAAAACAAAGACCAGGAGCATGAAAAGGTGTGAAAAATGCGACGAGCATGAAAAGTTGTGAAAAATGCGAGGAGCATGAAGAGGTGTGAAAAATGCGAGGAGCATGAAAAGGTGTGAAAAATGCGAGGAGCAAAAAAAAAAAAAAAGACCAGGAACATGAAAAGGTGTGAAAAATGCGAGGAGCAAAAAAAATAAAAAAAAGAAAGAAAGAAAGACCAGGAGCATGAAAAGGTGTGAAAAATGCGAGGAGCAAAAAAAAAAAGAAAGACCAGGAGCATGAAAAGGTGTGAAAAATGCCAGGAGCAAAAAAAAAAAAGAAAGACCAGGAGTATGAAAAGGTGTGAAAAATGCGAGGAGCAAAAAAAAAAAGAAAGACCAGGAGCATGAAAAGGTGTGAAAAAAGCGAGGAGCAAAAAAAAAAAAAAAGAAAGACCAGGAGCATGAAAAGGTGTGAAAAATGCGACGAGCATGAAAAGTTGTGAAAAATGCGAGGAGCATGAAGAGATGTGAAAAATGCGAGGAGCATGAAAAGGTGTGAAAAATTCGAGGAGCAAAAAAAAAAAAAAAGACCAGGAGCATGAAAATGTGTGAAAAATGCGAGGAGCAAAAAAAAAAAAAAAAAAAGACCAAGAACATGAAAAGGTGTGAAAAATGCGAGGAGCAAAAAAAAAAAAAAAAGAAAGAAAGAAAGACCAGGAGCATGAAAAGGTGTGAAAAATTCGAGGAGCAAAAAAAAAAAAAAAAAGACCAGGAGCATGAAAAAGTGTGAAAAATGCGAGGAGCAAAAAAAAAAAAAAAAAGACCAGGAACATGAAAAGGTGTGAAAAATGCGAGGAGCAAAAAAAAAAAAAGAAAGACCAGGAGCATGAAAAGGTGTGAAAAATGCAAGGAGCAAAAAAAAAAAAAGAAAGACCAGGAGCATGAAAAGGTGTGAAAAATGCGATGAGCATGAAAAGTTGTGAAAAATGCGAGGAGCATGAAAAGGTGTGAAAAATGCGAGGAGGATGAAAAGGTGTGAAAAATGCGAGGAGCAAAAAAAAAAAAAAAAGAAAGAAAGAAAGACCAGGAGCATGAAAAGGTGTGAAAAATTCGAGGAGCAAAAAAAAAAAAAAAAAAAGAACAGGAGCATGAAAAGGTGTGAAAAATGCGAGGAGAAAAAAAAAAAAAAAGACCAGGAGCATGAAAAGGTGTGAAAAATGCGAGGAGCAAAAAAAAAAAAAAAGAAAGAAAGAAAGACCAGGAGCATGAAAAGGTGTGAAAAATGCGAGGAGCATGAAAAGGTGTGAAAAATTCGAGGAGCAAAAAAAAAAAAAAAAAAGACCAGGAGCATGAAAAGGTGTGAAAAATGCGAGGAGCAAAAAAAAAAAAAGAAAGACCAGGAGCATTAACAGGTGTGAAAAATGCGGGGAGCAAAAAAAAAAAAAACAAAGACCAGGAGCATGAAAAGGTGTGAAAAATGCGACGAGCATGAAAAGTGGTGAAAAATGTGAGGAGCATGAAGAGGTGTGAAAAATGCGAGGAGCATGAAAAGGTGTGAAAAATGCGACGAGCATGAAAAGTTGTGAAAAATGCGAGGAGCAAAAAAAAAAAAAAAAAAAGAAAGACCAGGAGCATGAAAAGGTGTGAAAAATGCGAGGAGAAAAAAAAAAAAAAAAGACCAGGAGCATGAAAAGGTGTGAAAAATGCGAGGAGCATGAAAAGGTGTGAAAAATTCGAGGAGCAAAAAAAAAAAAAAAAAAGACCAGGAGCATGAAAAGGTGTGAAAAATGCGAGGAGCAAAAAAAAAAAAAAAGAAAGAAAGAAAGCCAGGAGCATGAAAAGGTGTGAAAAATGCGAGGAGCAAAAAAAAAAAAAAAAAAAAAGACCAAGAACATGAAAAGGTGTGAAAAATGCGAGGAGCAAAAAAAAAAAAAAAAAAGAAAGAAAGAAAGACCAGGAGCATGAAAAGGTGTGAAAAATTCGAGGAGCAAAAAAAAAAAAAAAAAAAAAAGACCAGGAGCATGAAAAGGTGTGAAAAATGCGAGGAGCAAAAAAAAAAAAAATAGAAAGAAAGAAAGACCAGGAGCATGAAAAGGTGTGAAAAATGCGAGGAGCAAAAAAAAAAAAAAAGAAAGACCAGGAGCATGAAAAGGTGTGAAAAATGCGACGAGCATGAAAAGTTGTGAAAAATGCGAGGAGCATGAAGAGATGTGAAAAATGCGAGGAGCATGAAAAGGTGTGAAAAATTCGAGGAGCAAAAAAAAAAAAAAAGACCAGGAGCATGAAAATGTGTGAAAAATGCGAGGAGCAAAAAAAAAAAAAAAAAAAGACCAAGAACATGAAAAGGTGTGAAAAATGCGAGGAGCAAAAAAAAAAAAAAAAGAAAGAAAGAAAGACCAGGAGCATGAAAAGGTGTGAAAAATTCGAGGAGCAAAAAAAAAAAAAAAAAAAAGACCAGGAGCATGAAAAAGTGTGAAAAATGCGAGGAGCAAAAAAAAAAAAAAAAAGACCAGGAACATGAAAAGGTGTGAAAAATGCGAGGAGCAAAAAAAAAAAAAGAAAGACCAGGAGCATGAAAAGGTGTGAAAAATGCAAGGAGCATGAAAAGGTGTGAAAAATGCGAGGAGCAAAAAAAAAAAAAGAAAGACCAGGAGCATGAAAAGGTGTGAAAAATGCGATGAGCATGAAAAGTTGTGAAAAATGCGAGGAGCATGAAAAGGTGTGAAAAATGCGAGGAGGATGAAAAGGTGTGAAAAATGCGAGGAGCAAAAAAAAAAAAAAAAGAAAGAAAGAAAGACCAGGAGCATGAAAAGGTGTGAAAAATTCGAGGAGCAAAAAAAAAAAAAAAAAAAGAACAGGAGCATGAAAAGGTGTGAAAAATGCGAGGAGAAAAAAAAAAAAAAAAGACCAGGAGCATGAAAAGGTGTGAAAAATGCGAGGAGCAAAAAAAAAAAAAAAGAAAGAAAGAAAGACCAGGAGCATGAAAAGGTGTGAAAAATGCGAGGAGCATGAAAAGGTGTGAAAAATTCGAGGAGCAAAAAAAAAAAAAAAAAAGACCAGGAGCATGAAAAGGTGTGAAAAATGCGAGGAGCAAAAAAAAAAAAAGAAAGACCAGGAGCATTAACAGGTGTGAAAAATGCGGGGAGCAAAAAAAAAAAAAACAAAGACCAGGAGCATGAAAAGGTGTGAAAAATGCGACGAGCATGAAAAGTGGTGAAAAATGTGAGGAGCATGAAGAGGTGTGAAAAATGCGAGGAGCATGAAAAGGTGTGAAAAATGCGACGAGCATGAAAAGTTGTGAAAAATGCGAGGAGCAAAAAAAAAAAAAAAAAAAGAAAGACCAGGAGCATGAAAAGGTGTGAAAAATGCGAGGAGAAAAAAAAAAAAAAAGACCAGGAGCATGAAAAGGTGTGAAAAATGCGAGGAGCATGAAAAGTTGTGAAAAATGCGAGGAGCAAAAAAAAAAAAAAAAAAAGAAAGACCAGGAGCATGAAAAGTTGTGAAAAATGCGAGGAGCATGAAGAGGTGTGAAAAATCTGAGGAGCATGAAAAGGTGTGAAAAATGCGAGGAGCAAAAAAAAAAAAAAAGACCAGGAACATGAAAAGGTGTGAAAAATGCGAGGAGCAAAAAAAATAAAAAAAAGAAAGAAAGAAAGACCAGGAGCATGAAAAGGTGTGAAAAATGCGAGGAGCAAAAAAAAAAAGAAAGACCAGGAGCATGAAAAGGTGTGAAAAATGCGAGGAGCAAAAAAAAAAAAGAAAGACCAGGAGCATGAAAAGGTGTGAAAAATGCGAGGAGCAAAAAAAAAAAAAAAAAGACCAGGAACATGAAAAGGTGTGAAAAATGCGAGGAGCAAAAAAAAAAAAAGAAAGACCAGGAGCATGAAAAGGTGTGAAAAATGCAAGGAGCATGAAAAGGTGTGAAAAATGCGAGGAGCAAAAAAAAAAAAAAGAAAGACCAGGAGCATGAAAAGGTGTGAAAAATGCGATGAGCATGAAAAGTTGTGAAAAATGCGAGGAGCATGAAAAGGTGTGAAAAATGCGAGGAGGATGAAAAGGTGTGAAAAATGCGAGGAGCAAAAAAAAAAAAAAAAAGACCAGGAGCATGAAAAGGTGTGAAAAATGCGAGGAGAAAAAAAAAAAAAAGACCAGGAGCATGAAAAGGTGTGAAAAATGCGAGGAAAAAAAAAAAAAAAAAAGACCAGGAGCATGAAAAGGTGTGAAAAATGCGAGGAGCAAAAAAAAAAAAAAAAAAAAAGAAAGACCAGGAGCATTAAAAGGTGTGAAAAATGCGGGGAGCAAAAAAAAAAAAAACAAAGACCAGGAGCATGAAAAGGTGTGAAAAATGCGATGAGCATGAAAAGTTGTGAAAAATGCGAGGAGCATGAAGAGGTGTGAAAAATGCGAGGAGCATGAAAAGGTGTGAAAAATGCGAGGAGCAAAAAAAAAAAAAAAGACCAGGAACATGAAAAGGTGTGAAAAATGCGAGGAGCAAAAAAAATAAAAAAAAGAAAGAAAGAAAGACCAGGAGCATGAAAAGGTGTGAAAAATGCGAGGAGCAAAAAAAAAAAGAAAGACCAGGAGCATGAAAAGGTGTGAAAAATGCGAGGAGCAAAAAAAAAAAAGAAAGACCAGGAGTATGAAAAGGTGTGAAAAATGCGAGGAGCAAAAAAAAAAAGAAAGACCAGGAGCATGAAAAGGTGTGAAAAATGCGAGGAGCAAAAAAAAAAAGAAAGACCAGGAGCATGAAAAGGTGTGAAAAATGCGAGGAGCAAAAAAAAAAAAGAAAGACCAGGAGTATGAAAAGGTGTGAAAAATGCGAGGAGCAAAAAAAAAAAAAAAAAGACCAGGAACATGAAAAGGTGTGAGAAATGCGAGGAGCAAAAAAAAAAAAAGAAAGACCAGGAGCATGAAAAGGTGTGAAAAATGCAAGGAGCATGAAAAGGTGTGAAAAATGCGAGGAGCAAAAAAAAAAAAAGAAAGACCAGGAGCATGAAAAGGTGTGAAAAATGCGATGAGCATGAAAAGTTGTGAAAAATGCGAGGAGCATGAAAAGGTGTGAAAAATGCGAGGAGGATGAAAAGGTGTGAAAAATGCGAGGAGCAAAAAAAAAAAAAAAAAGACCAGGAGCATGAAAAGGTGTGAAAAATGCGAGGAAAAAAAAAAAAAAAAAAGACCAGGAGCATGAAAAGGTGTGAAAAATGCGAGGAGCAAAAAAAAAAAAAAAAGAAAGAAAGAAAGACCAGGAGCATGAAAAGGTGTGAAAAATGCGAGGAGCATGAAAAGGTGTGAAAAATGCGAGGAAAAAAAAAAAAAAAAAAAGACCAGGAGCATGAAAAGGTGTGAAAAATTCGAGGAGCAAAAAAAAAAAAAGACCAGGAGCATGAAAAGGTGTGAAAAATGCGAGGAAAAAAAAAAAAAAAAAAGACCAGGAGCATGAAAAGGTGTGAAAAATGCGAGGAGCAAAAAAAAAAAAAAAAGAAAGAAAGAAAGACCAGGAGCATGAAAAGGTGTGAAAAATGCGAGGAGCATGAAAAGGTGTGAAAAATGCGAGGAAAAAAAAAAAAAAAAAAAGACCAGGAGCATGAAAAGGTGTGAAAAATGCGAGGAGAAAAAAAAAAAAAAGACCAGGAGCATGAAAAGGTGTGAAAAATGCGAGGAAAAAAAAAAAAAAAAAGACCAGGAACATGAAAAGGTGTGAAAAATGCGAGGAACAAAAAAAAAAAAAGAAAGACCAGGAGCATTAACAGGTGTGAAAAATGCGGGGAGCAAAAAAAAAAAAAACAAAGACCAGGAGCATGAAAAGGTGTGAAAAATGCGACGAGCATGAAAAGTGGTGAAAAATGTGAGGAGCATGAAGAGGTGTGAAAAATGCGAGGAGCATGAAAAGGTGTGAAAAATGCGACGAGCATGAAAAGTTGTGAAAAATGCGAGGAGCAAAAAAAAAAAAAAAAAAAAGAAAGACCAGGAGCATGAAAAGGTGTGAAAAATGCGAGGAGCAAAAATAAAAAAAAAAAGACCAGGAGTATGAAAATGTGTGAAAAATGCGAGGAGCAAAAAAAAAAAAAGAAAGACGAGGAGCATGAAAAGGTGTGAAAAATGCGAGGAGCAAAAAAAATAAAAAAAAGAAAGAAAGAAAGACCAGGAGCATGAAAAGGTGTGAAAAATGCGAGGAGCAAAAAAAAAAAAAAAAAAAAGAAAGACCAGGAGCATGAAAAGGTGTGAAAAATGCGAGGAGCAAAAAAAAAAAAAAAAAGACCAGGAGTATGAAAATGTGTGAAAAATGCGAGGAGCAAAAAAAAAAAAAGAAAGACGAGGAGCATGAAAAGGTGTGAAAAATGCGAGGAGCAAAAAAAATAAAAAAAAGAAAGAAAGAAAGACCAGGAGCATGAAAAGGTGTGAAAAATGCGAGGAGCAAAAAAAAAAAAAAAAAAAAGAAAGACCAGGAGCATGAAAAGGTGTGAAAAATGCGAGGAGCAAAAAAAAAAAAAAAAAGACCAGGAGTATGAAAATGTGTGAAAAATGCGAGGAGCAAAAAAAAAAAAAAAAAGACCAGGAACATGAAAAGGTGTGAAAAATGCGAGGAGCAAAAAAAAAAAAAGAAAGACCAGGAGCATGAAAAGGTGTGAAAAATGCGACGAGCATGAAAAGTTGTGAAAAATGCGAGGAGCATGAAGAGATGTGAAAAATGCGAGGAGCATGAAAAGGTGTGAAAAATTCGAGGAGCAAAAAAAAAAAAAAAGACCAGGAGCATGAAAATGTGTGAAAAATGCGAGGAGCAAAAAAAAAAAAAAAAAAGAAAGAAAGAAAGACCAGGAGCATGAAAAGGTGTGAAAAATTCGAGGAGCAAAAAAAAAAAAAAAAAAAAAAAGACCAGGAGCATGAAAAGGTGTGAAAAATGCGAGGAGCAAAAAAAAAAAAAAAGAAAGAAAGAAAGACCAGGAGCATGAAAAGGTGTGAAAAATGCGAGGAAAAAAAAAAAAAAAAGAAAGAAAGAAAGACCAGGAGCATGAAAAGGTGTGAAAAATGCGAGGAGCAAAAAAAAAAAAAAAAAAAAGACCAGGAGCATGAAAAGGTGTGAAAAATGCGACGAGCATGAAAAGTTGTGAAAAATGCGAGGAGCATGAAGAGATGTGAAAAATGCGAGGAGCATGAAAAGGTGTGAAAAATTCGAGGAGCAAAAAAAAAAAAAAAGACCAGGAGCATGAAAATGTGTGAAAAATGCGAGGAGCAAAAAAAAAATAAAAAAAAGACCAAGAACATGAAAAGGTGTGAAAAATGCGAGGAGCAAAAAAAAAAAAAAAAGAAAGAAAGAAAGACCAGGAGCATGAAAAGGTGTGAAAAATTCGAGGAGCAAAAAAAAAAAAAAAAAAAAAGACCAGGAGCAAAAAAAAGTGTGAAAAATGCGAGGAGCAAAAAAAAAAAAAAAAAAGACCAGGAACATGAAAAGGTGTGAAAAATGCGAGGAGCAAAAAAAAAAAAAGAAAGACCAGGAGCATGAAAAGGTGTGAAAAATGCAAGGAGCATGAAAAGGTGTGAAAAATGCGAGGAGCAAAAAAAAAAAAAGAAAGACCAGGAGCATGAAAAGGTGTGAAAAATGCGATGAGCATGAAAAGTTGTGAAAAATGCGAGGAGCATGAAAAGGTGTGAAAAATGCGAGGAGGATGAAAAGGTGTGAAAAATGCGAGGAGCAAAAAAAAAAAAAAAAGAAAGAAAGAAAGACCAGGAGCATGAAAAGGTGTGAAAAATTCGAGGAGCAAAAAAAAAAAAAAAAAAAGAACAGGAGCATGAAAAGGTGTGAAAAATGCGAGGAGAAAAAAAAAAAAAAAAGACCAGGAGCATGAAAAGGTGTGAAAAATGCGAGGAGCAAAAAAAAAAAAAAAGAAAGAAAGAAAGACCAGGAGCATGAAAAGGTGTGAAAAATGCGAGGAGCATGAAAAGGTGTGAAAAATTCGAGGAGCAAAAAAAAAAAAAAAAAAGACCAGGAGCATGAAAAGGTGTGAAAAATGCGAGGAGCAAAAAAAAAAAAAGAAAGACCAGGAGCATTAACAGGTGTGAAAAATGCGGGGAGCAAAAAAAAAAAAAACAAAGACCAGGAGCATGAAAAGGTGTGAAAAATGCGACGAGCATGAAAAGTGGTGAAAAATGTGAGGAGCATGAAGAGGTGTGAAAAATGCGAGGAGCATGAAAAGGTGTGAAAAATGCGACGAGCATGAAAAGTTGTGAAAAATGCGAGGAGCAAAAAAAAAAAAAAAAAAAGAAAGACCAGGAGCATGAAAAGGTGTGAAAAATGCGAGGAGCATGAAAAGGTGTGAAAAATTCGAGGAGCAAAAAAAAAAAAAAAAAAGACCAGGAGCATGAAAAGGTGTGAAAAATGCGAGGAGCAAAAAAAAAAAAAAAGAAAGAAAGAAAGCCAGGAGCATGAAAAGGTGTGAAAAATGCGAGGAGCAAAAAAAAAAAAAAAAAAAGACCAAGAACATGAAAAGGTGTGAAAAATGCGAGGAGCAAAAAAAAAAAAAAAAAAGAAAGAAAGAAAGACCAGGAGCATGAAAAGGTGTGAAAAATTCGAGGAGCAAAAAAAAAAAAAAAAAAAAAAGACCAGGAGCATGAAAAGGTGTGAAAAATGCGAGGAGCAAAAAAAAAAAAAATAGAAAGAAAGAAAGACCAGGAGCATGAAAAGGTGTGAAAAATGCGAGGAGCAAAAAAAAAAAAAAAGAAAGACCAGGAGCATGAAAAGGTGTGAAAAATGCGACGAGCATGAAAAGTTGTGAAAAATGCGAGGAGCATGAAGAGATGTGAAAAATGCGAGGAGCATGAAAAGGTGTGAAAAATTCGAGGAGCAAAAAAAAAAAAAAAGACCAGGAGCATGAAAATGTGTGAAAAATGCGAGGAGCAAAAAAAAAAAAAAAAAAAGACCAAGAACATGAAAAGGTGTGAAAAATGCGAGGAGCAAAAAAAAAAAAAAAAGAAAGAAAGAAAGACCAGGAGCATGAAAAGGTGTGAAAAATTCGAGGAGCAAAAAAAAAAAAAAAAAAAAGACCAGGAGCATGAAAAAGTGTGAAAAATGCGAGGAGCAAAAAAAAAAAAAAAAAGACCAGGAACATGAAAAGGTGAGAAAAAAGCGAGGAGCAAAAAAAAAAAAAAGAAAGACCAGGAGCATGAAAAGGTGTGAAAAATGCAAGGAGCATGAAAAGGTGTGAAAAATGCGAGGAGCAAAAAAAAAAAAAGAAAGACCAGGAGCATGAAAAGGTGTGAAAAATGCGATGAGCATGAAAAGTTGTGAAAAATGCGAGGAGCATGAAAAGGTGTGAAAAATGCGAGGAGGATGAAAAGGTGTGAAAAATGCGAGGAGCAAAAAAAAAAAAAAAAGAAAGAAAGAAAGACCAGGAGCATGAAAAGGTGTGAAAAATTCGAGGAGCAAAAAAAAAAAAAAAAAAAAAAACAAGAGCAAGAAAAAGGGTGAAAAATGCGAGGAGAAAAAAAAAAAAAAAAGACCAGGAGCATGAAAAGGTGTGAAAAATGCGAGGAGCAAAAAAAAAAAAAAAGAAAGAAAGAAAGACCAGGAGCATGAAAAGATGTGAAAAATGCGAGGAGCATGAAAAGGTGTGAAAAATTCGAGGAGCAAAAAAAAAAAAAAAAAAGACCAGGAGCATGAAAAGGTGTGAAAAATGCAAGGAGCAAAAAAAAAAAAAGAAAGACCAGGAGCATTAACAGGTGTGAAAAATGCGGGGAGCAAAAAAAAAAAAAACAAAGACCAGGAGCATGAAAAGGTGTGAAAAATGCGACGAGCATGAAAAGTGGTGAAAAATGTGAGGAGCATGAAGAGGTGTGAAAAATGCGAGGAGCATGAAAAGGTGTGAAAAATGCGACGAGCATGAAAAGTTGTGAAAAATGCGAGGAGCAAAAAAAAAAAAAAAAAAAGAAAGACCAGGAGCATGAAAAGGTGTGAAAAATGCGAGGAGAAAAAAAAAAAAAAAAGACCAGGAGCATGAAAAGGTGTGAAAAATGCGAGGAGCATGAAAAGGTGTGAAAAATTCGAGGAGCAAAAAAAAAAAAAAAAAAGACCAGGAGCATGAAAAGGTGTGAAAAATGCGAGGAGCAAAAAAAAAAAAAAAGAAAGAAAGAAAGCCAGGAGCATGAAAAGGTGTGAAAAATGCGAGGAGCATGAAAAGGTGTGAAAAATGCGAGGAAAAAAAAAAAAAAGACCAGGAACATGAAAAGGTGTGAAAAATGCGAGGAGCAAAAAAAAAAAAAGAAAGACCAGGAGCATTAACAGGTGTGAAAAATGCGGGGAGCAAAAAAAAAAAAAAACAAAGACCAGGAGCATGAAAAGGTGTGAAAAATGCGACGAGCATGAAAAGTGGTGAAAAATGTGAGGAGCATGAAGAGGTGTGAAAAATGCGAGGAGCATGAAAAGGTGTGAAAAATGCGACGAGCATGAAAAGTTGTCAAAAATGCGAGGAGCAAAAAAAAAAAAAAAAAAAAAGAAAGACCAGGAGCATGAAAAGGTGTGAAAAATGCGAGGAGCAAAAAAAAAAAAAAAAGAAAGACCAGGAGCATGAAAAGGTGTGAAAAATGCGACGAGCATGAAAAGGTGTGAAAAATGCGAGGAGCAAAAAAAATAAAAAAAAGAAAGAAAGAAAGACCAGGAGCATGAAAAGGTGTGAAAAATGCGAGGAGCAAAAAAAAAAAAAAAAAGACCAGGAGCATGAAAAGGTGTGAAAAATGCGAGGAGAAAAAAAAAAAAAAAGACCAGGAGCATGAAAAGGTGTGAAAAATGCGAGGAAAAAAAAAAAAAAAAAAGACCAGGAATATGAAAATGTGTGAAAAATGCGAGGAGCAAAAAAAAAAAAAGAAAGACCAGGAGCATTAAAAGGTGTGAAAAATGCGGGGAGCAAAAAAAAAAAAAACAAAGACCAGGAGCATGAAAAGGTGTGAAAAATGCGACGAGCATGAAAAGTTGTGAAAAATGCGAGGAGCATGAAGAGGTGTGAAAAATGCGAGGAGCATGAAAAGGTGTGAAAAATGCGAGGAGCAAAAAAAAAAAAAAAGACCAGGAACATGAAAAGGTGTGAAAAATGCGAGGAGCAAAAAAAATAAAAAAAAGAAAGAAAGAAAGACCAGGAGCATGAAAAGGTGTGAAAAATGCGAGGAGCAAAAAAAAAAAGAAAGACCAGGAGCATGAAAAGGTGTGAAAAATGCGAGGAGCAAAAAAAAAAAAGAAAGACCAGGAGTATGAAAAGGTGTGAAAAATGCGAGGAGCAAAAAAAAAAAAAAAAAAGACCAGGAACATGAAAAGGTGTGAAAAATGCGAGGAGCAAAAAAAAAAAAAGAAAGACCAGGAGCATGAAAAGGTGTGAAAAATGCAAGGAGCATGAAAAGGTGTGAAAAATGCGAGGAGCAAAAAAAAAAAAAGAAAGACCAGGAGCATGAAAAGGTGTGAAAAATGCGATGAGCATGAAAAGTTGTGAAAAATGCGAGGAGCATGAAAAGGTGTGAAAAATGCGAGGAGGATGAAAAGGTGTGAAAAATGCGAGGAGCAAAAAAAAAAAAAAAAAGACCAGGAGCATGAAAAGGTGTGAAAAATGCGAGGAGAAAAAAAAAAAAAAGACCAGGAGCAAGAAAAGGGGTGAAAAAAGCGAGGAAAAAAAAAAAAAAAAAGACCAGGAGCATGAAAAGGTGTGAAAAATGCGAGGAGCAAAAAAAAAAAAAAAGAAAAGAAAGACCAGGAGCATTAAAAGGTGTGAAAAATGCGGGGAGCAAAAAAAAAAAAAACAAAGACCAGGAGCATGAAAAGGTGTGAAAAATGCGACGAGCATGAAAAGTTGTGAAAAATGCGAGGAGCATGAAGAGGTGTGAAAAATCTGAGGAGCATGAAAAGGTGTGAAAAATGCGAGGAGCAAAAAAAAAAAAAAAGACCAGGAACATGAAAAGGTGTGAAAAATGCGAGGAGCAAAAAAAATAAAAAAAAGAAAGAAAGAAAGACCAGGAGCATGAAAAGGTGTGAAAAATGCGAGGAGCAAAAAAAAAAAGAAAGACCAGGAGCATGAAAAGGTGTGAAAAATGCGAGGAGCAAAAAAAAAAAAGAAAGACCAGGAGCATGAAAAGGTGTGAAAAATGCGAGGAGCAAAAAAAAAAAAAAAAAGACCAGGAACATGAAAAGGTGTGAAAAATGCGAGGAGCAAAAAAAAAAAAAGAAAGACCAGGAGCATGAAAAGGTGTGAAAAATGCAAGGAGCATGAAAAGGTGTGAAAAATGCGAGGAGCAAAAAAAAAAAAAAGAAAGACCAGGAGCATGAAAAGGTGTGAAAAATGCGATGAGCATGAAAAGTTGTGAAAAATGCGAGGAGCATGAAAAGGTGTGAAAAATGCGAGGAGGATGAAAAGGTGTGAAAAATGCGAGGAGCAAAAAAAAAAAAAAAAAGACCAGGAGCATGAAAAGGTGTGAAAAATGCGAGGAGAAAAAAAAAAAAAAGACCAGGAGCATGAAAAGGTGTGAAAAATGCGAGGAAAAAAAAAAAAAGAAAAGACCAGGAGCATGAAAAGGTGTGAAAAATGCGAGGAGCAAAAAAAAAAAAAAAAAAAGAAAGACCAGGAGCATTAAAAGGTGTGAAAAATGCGGGGAGCAAAAAAAAAAAAAACAAAGACCAGGAGCATGAAAAGGTGTGAAAAATGCGACGAGCATGAAAAGTTGTGAAAAATGCGAGGAGCATGAAGAGGTGTGAAAAATGCGAGGAGCATGAAAAGGTGTGAAAAATGCGAGGAGCAAAAAAAAAAAAAAAAGACCAGGAACATGAAAAGGTGTGAAAAATGCGAGGAGCAAAAAAAATAAAAAAAAGAAAGAAAGAAAGACCAGGAGCATGAAAAGGTGTGAAAAATGCGAGGAGCAAAAAAAAAAAGAAAGACCAGGAGCATGAAAAGGTGTGAAAAATGCGAGGAGCAAAAAAAAAAAAGAAAGACCAGGAGTATGAAAAGGTGTGAAAAATGCGAGGAGCAAAAAAAAAAAGAAAGACCAGGAGCATGAAAAGGTGTGAAAAATGCGAGGAGCAAAAAAAAAAAGAAAGACCAGGAGCATGAAAAGGTGTGAAAAATGCGGGGAGCAAAAAAAAAAAAGAAAGACCAGGAGCATGAAAAGGTGTGAAAAATGCGAGGAGCAAAAAAAAAAAAAAAAAGACCAGGAACATGAAAAGGTGTGAGAAATGCGAGGAGCAAAAAAAAAAAAAGAAAGACCAGGAGCATGAAAAGGTGTGAAAAATGCAAGGAGCATGAAAAGGTGTGAAAAATGCGAGGAGCAAAAAAAAAAAAAGAAAGACCAGGAGCATGAAAAGGTGTGAAAAATGCAAGGAGCATGAAAAGGTGTGAAAAATGCGAGGAGCAAAAAAAAAAAAAAAAAAAAAACAAAGAACATGAAAAGGTGTGAAAAATGCGAGGAGCAAAAAAAAAAAAAAAAAGAAAGAAAGAAAGACCAGGAGCATGAAAAGGTGTGAAAAATGCGAGGAGGATGAAAAGGTGTGAAAAATGCGAGGAGCAAAAAAAAAAAAAAAAAGACCAGGAGCATGAAAAGGTGTGAAAAATGCGAGGAGAAAAAAAAAAAAAAGACCAGGAGCATGAAAAGGTGTGAAAAATGCGAGGAAAAAAAAAAAAAAAAAAGACCAGGAGCATGAAAAGGTGTGAAAAATGCGAGGAGCAAAAAAAAAAAAAAAAAAAAGAAAGACCAGGAGCATTAAAAGGTGTGAAAAATGCGGGGAGCAAAAAAAAAAAAAACAAAGACCAGGAGCATGAAAAGGTGTGAAAAATGCGACGAGCATGAAAAGTAGTGAAAAATGCGAGGAGCATGAAGAGGTGTGAAAAATGCGAGGAGCATGAAAAGGTGTGAAAAATGCGAGGAGCAAAAAAAAAAAAAAAGACCAGGAACATGAAAAGGTGTGAAAAATGCGAGGAGCAAAAAAAATAAAAAAAAGAAAGAAAGAAAGACCAGGAGCATGAAAAGGTGTGAAAAATGCGAGGAGCAAAAAAAAAAAGAAAGACCAGGAGCATGAAAAGGTGTGAAAAATGCGAGGAGAAAAAAAAAAAAAAAAAAGACCAGGAGTATGAAAATGTGTGAAAAATGCGAGGAGCAAAAAAAAAAAAAAAAAGACCAGGAACATGAAAAGGTGTGAAAAATGCGAGGAGCAAAAAAAAAAAAAGAAAGACCAGGAGCATGAAAAGGTGTGAAAAATGCGACGAGCATGAAAAGTTGTGAAAAATGCGAGGAGCATGAAGAGATGTGAAAAATGCGAGGAGCATGAAAAGGTGTGAAAAATTCGAGGAGCAAAAAAAAAAAAAAAGACCAGGAGCATGAAAATGTGTGAAAAATGCGAGGAGCAAAAAAAAAAAAAAAAAAAAAAACCAGGAGCAAAAAATGTGTGAAAAAAGCGAGGAGCAAAAAAAAAAAAAAAAGAAAGAAAGAAAGCCAGGAGCATGAAAAGGTGTGAAAAATTCGAGGAGCATGAAAAGGTGTGAAAAATGCGTGGAAAAAAAAAAAAAGACCAGGAACATGAAAAGGTGTGAAAAATGCGAGGAGCAAAAAAAAAAAAAGGAAGACCAGGAGCATTAACAGGTGTGAAAAATGCGGGGAGCAAAAAAAAAAAAAACAAAGACCAGGAGCATGAAAAGGTGTGAAAAATGCGACGAACATGAAAAGTGGTGAAAAATGTGAGGAGCATGAAGAGGTGTGAAAAATGCGAGGAGCATGAAAAGGTGTGAAAAATGCGACGAGCATGAAAAGTTGTGAAAAATGCGAGGAGCAAAAAAAAAAAAAAAAAAAAGAAAGACCAGGAGCATGAAAAGGTGTGAAAAATGCGAGGAGCAAAAAAAATAAAAAAAAGAAAGAAAGAAAGACCAGGAGCATGAAAAGGAGTGAAAAATGCGAGGAGCAAAAAAAAAAAAAAAAAAAAAGAAAGACCAGGAGCATGAAAAGGTGTGAAAAATGCGAGGAGCAAAAAAAATAAAAAAAAGAAAGAAAGAAAGACCAGGAGCATGAAAAGGTGTGAAAAATGTGAGGAGCAAAAAAAAAAAAAAAAAAAAGAAAGACCAGGAGCATGAAAAGGTGTGAAAAATGCGACGAGCATGAAAAGTGGTGAAAAATGTGAGGAGCATGAAGAGGTGTGAAAAATGCGAGGAGCATGAAAAGGTGTGAAAAATGCGACGAGCATGAAAAGTGGTGAAAAATGTGAGGAGCATGAAGAGGTGTGAAAAATGCGAGGAGCATGAAAAGGTGTGAAAAATGCGACGAGCATGAAAAGTTGTGAAAAATGCGAGGAGCAAAAAAAAAAAAAAAAAAAAAGAAAGACCAGGAGCATGAAAATGTGTGAAAAATGCGAGGAGCAAAAAAAAAAAAAAAAAAAAGACCAAGAACATGAAAAGGTGTGAAAAATGCGAGGAGCAAAAAAAAAAAAAAAAAGAAAGAAAGAAAGACCAGGAGCATGAAAAGGTGTGAAAAATGCGATGAGCATGAAAAGTTGTGAAAAATGCGAGGAGCATGAAAAGGTGTGAAAAATGCGAGGAGGATGAAAAGGTGTGAAAAATGCGAGGAGCAAAAAAAAAAAAAAAAAGACCAGGAGCATGAAAAGGTGTGAAAAATGCGAGGAGAAAAAAAAAAAAAAGACCAGGAGCATGAAAAGGTGTGAAAAATGCGAGGAAAAAAAAAAAAAAAAAGACCAGGAGCATGAAAAGGTGTGAAAAATGCGAGGAGCAAAAAAAAAAAAAAAAAAAGAAAGACCAGGAGCATTAAAAGGTGTGAAAAATGCGGGGAGCAAAAAAAAAAAAAACAAAGACCAGGAGCATGAAAAGGTGTGAAAAATGCGACGAGCATGAAAAGTAGTGAAAAATGCGAGGAGCATGAAGAGGTGTGAAAAATGCGAGGAGCATGAAAAGGTGTGAAAAATGCGAGGAGCAAAAAAAAAAAAAAAGACCAGGAACATGAAAAGGTGTGAAAAATGCGAGGAGCAAAAAAAATAAAAAAAAGAAAGAAAGAAAGACCAGGAGCATGAAAAGGTGTGAAAAATGCGAGGAGCAAAAAAAAAAAGAAAGACCAGAAGCATGAAAAGGTGTGAAAAATGCGAGGAGCAAAAAAAAAAAAAAAAAGACCAGGAGTATGAAAATGTGTGAAAAATGCGAGGAGCAAAAAAAAAAAAAAAAAGACCAGGAACATGAAAAGGTGTGAAAAATGCGAGGAGCAAAAAAAAAAAAAGAAAGACGAGGAGCATGAAAAGGTGTGAAAAATGCGACGAGCATGAAAAGTTGTGAAAAATGCGAGGAGCATGAAGAGATGTGAAAAATGCGAGGAGCATGAAAAGGTGTGAAAAATGCGAGGAGCAAAAAAAAAAAAAAGACCAGGAGCATGAAAATGTGTGAAAAATGCGAGGAGCAAAAAAAAAAAAAAAAAAAAGACCAGGAGCATAAAATGTGTGAAAAATGCGAGGAGCAAAAAAAAAAAAAAAAGAAAGAAAGAAAGCCAGGAGCATGAAAAGGTGTGAAAAATTCGAGGAGCATGAAAAGGTGTGAAAAATGCGTGGAAAAAAAAAAAAGACCAGGAACATGAAAAGGTGTGAAAAATGCGAGGAGCAAAAAAAAAAAAAGGAAGACCAGGAGCATTAACAGGTGTGAAAAATGCGGGGAGCAAAAAAAAAAAAAACAAAGACCAGGAGCATGAAAAGGTGTGAAAAATGCGACGAACATGAAAAGTGGAGAAAAATGCGAGGAGCATGAAGAGGTGAGAAAAATGCGAGGAGCATGAAAAGGTGTGAAAAATGCGACGAGCATGAAAAGTTGTGAAAAATGCGAGGAGCATGAAGAGATGTGAAAAATGCGAGGAGCATGAAAAGGTGTGAAAAATTCGAGGAGCAAAAAAAAAAAAAAAGACCAGGAGCATGAAAATGTGTGAAAAATGCGAGGAGCAAAAAAAAAAAAAAAAAAAAGACCAGGAGCATAAAATGTGTGAAAAATGCGAGGAGCAAAAAAAAAAAAAAAAGAAAGAAAGAAAGCCAGGAGCATGAAAAGGTGTGAAAAATGCGAGGAGCATGAAAAGGTGTGAAAAATGCGTGGAAAAAAAAAAAAAGACCAGGAACATGAAAAGGTGTGAAAAATGCGAGGAGCAAAAAAAAAAAAAGGAAGACCAGGAGCATTAACAGGTGTGAAAAATGCGGGGAGCAAAAAAAAAAAAAACAAAGACCAGGAGCATGAAAAGGTGTGAAAAATGCGACGAACATGAAAAGTGGTGAAAAATGTGAGGAGCATGAAGAGGTGTGAAAAATGCGAGGAGCATGAAAAGGTGTGAAAAATGCGACGAGCATGAAAAGTTGTGAAAAAAGCGAGGAGCAAAAAAAAAAAAAAAAAAAAGAAAGACAAGGAGAAAGAAAAGGTGTGAAAAATGCGAGGAGCAAAAAAAATAAAAAAAAGAAAGAAAGAAAGACCAGGAGCATGAAAAGGTGTGAAAAATGCGAGGAGCAAAAAAAAAAAAAAAAAAAGAAATACCAGGAGCATGAAAAGGTGTGAAAAATGCGAGGAGCAAAAAAAATAAAAAAAAGAAAGAAAGAAAGACCAGGAGCATGAAAAGGTGTGAAAAATGTGAGGAGCAAAAAAAAAAAAAAAAAAAAGAAAGACCAGGAGCATGAAAAGGTGTGAAAAATGCGACGAGCATGAAAAGTGGTGAAAAATGTGAGGAGCATGAAGAGGTGTGAAAAATGCGAGGAGCATGAAAAGGTGTGAAAAATGCGACGAGCATGAAAAGTGGTGAAAAATGTGAGGAGCATGAAGAGGTGTGAAAAATGCGAGGAGCATGAAAAGGTGTGAAAAATGCGACGAGCATGAAAAGTTGTGAAAAATGCGAGGAGCAAAAAAAAAAAAAAAAAAAAGAAAGACCAGGAGCAAGAAAATGTGTGAAAAATGCGAGGAGCAAAAAAAAAAAAAAAAAAGACCAAGAAAATGAAAAGGAGGGAAAAATGCGAGGAGCAAAAAAAAAAAAAAAAAAAAAGAAAGAAAGACCAGGAGCATGAAAAGGTGTGAAAAATGCGATGAGCATGAAAAGTTGTGAAAAATGCGAGGAGCATGAAAAGGTGTGAAAAATGCGAGGAGGATGAAAAGGTGTGAAAAATGCGAGGAGCAAAAAAAAAAAAAAAAGACCAGGAGCATGAAAAGGTGTGAAAAATGCGAGGAGAAAAAAAAAAAAAAGACCAGGAGCATGAAAAGGTGTGAAAAATGCGAGGAAAAAAAAAAAAAAAAAAGACCAGGAGCATGAAAAGGTGTGAAAAATGCGAGGAGCAAAAAAAAAAAAAAAAAAAAGAAAGACCAGGAGCATTAAAAGGTGTGAAAAATGCGGGGAGCAAAAAAAAAAAAAACAAAGACCAGGAGCATGAAAAGGTGTGAAAAATGCGACGAGCATGAAAAGTTGTGAAAAATGCGAGGAGCATGAAGAGGTGTGAAAAATGCGAGGAGCATGAAAAGGTGTGAAAAATGCGAGGAGCAAAAAAAAAAAAAAAGACCAGGAACATGAAAAGGGGTGAAAAATGCGAGGAGCAAAAAAAAAAAAAAAAAGAAAGAAAGAAAGACCAGGAGCATGAAAAGGTGTGAAAAATGCGAGGAGCAAAAAAAAAAAGAAAGACCAGGAGCATGAAAAGGTGTGAAAAATGCCAGGAGCAAAAAAAAAAAAGAAAGACCAGGAGTATGAAAAGGTGTGAAAAATGCGAGGAGCAAAAAAAAAAAGAAAGACCAGGAGCATGAAAAGGTGTGAAAAATGCGAGGAGCAAAAAAAAAAAGAAAGACCAGGAGCATGAAAAGGTGTGAAAAATGCGAGGAGCAAAAAAAAAAAAGAAAGACCAGGAGTATGAAAAGGTGTGAAAAATGCGAGGAGCAAAAAAAAAAAAAAAAAGACCAGGAACATGAAAAGGTGTGAAAAATGCGAGGAGCAAAAAAAAAAAAAGAAAGACCAGGAGCATGAAAAGGTGTGAAAAATGCAAGGAGCATGAAAAGGTGTGAAAAATGCGAGGAGCAAAAAAAAAAAAAGAAAGACCAGGAGCATGAAAAGGTGTGAAAAATGCGATGAGCATGAAAAGTTGTGAAAAATGCGAGGAGCATGAAAAGGTGTGAAAAATGCGAGGAGGATGAAAAGGTGTGAAAAATGCGAGGAGCAAAAAAAAAAAAAAAAAGACCAGGAGAATGAAAAGGTGTGAAAAATGCGAGGAAAAAAAAAAAAAAAAAAGACCAGGAGCATGAAAAGGTGTGAAAAATGCGAGGAGCAAAAAAAAAAAAAAAAGAAAGAAAGAAAGACCAGGAGCATGAAAAGGTGTGAAAAATGCGAGGAGCATGAAAAGGTGTGAAAAATGCGAGGAAAAAAAAAAAAAAAAAAAAGACCAGAAGCATGAAAAGGTGTGAAAAATGCGAGGAGAAAAAAAAAAAAAAGACCAGGAGCATGAAAAGGTGTGAAAAATGCGACGAGCATGAAAAGTGGTGAAAAATGTGAGGAGCCTGAAGAGTTGTGAAAAATGCGAGGAGCATGGAAAGGTGTGAAAAATGCGACGAGCATGAAAAGTTGTGAAAAATGCGAGGAGCAAAAAAAAAAAAAAAAAAAAGAAAGACCAGGAGCATGAAAAGGTGTGAAAAATGCGAGGAGCAAAAAAAAAAAAAAAAAGACCAGGAGTATGAAAATGTGTGAAAAATGCGAGGAGCAAAAAAAAAAAAAAAAAAGACCAGGAGTATGAAAATGTGTGAAAAATGCGAGGAGCAAAAAAAAAAAAAAAAAAACCAGGAGAATGAAAAGGTGTGAAAAATGCGAGGAGCAAAAAAAATAAAAAAAAGAAAGAAAGAAAGACCAGGAGCATGAAAAGGTGTGAAAAATGCGAGGAGCAAAAAAAAAAAAAAAAAAAAAAGAAAGACCAGGAGCATGAAAAGGTGTGAAAAATGCGAGGAGCAAAAAAAAAAAAAAAAAGACCAGGAGTATGAAAATGTGTGAAAAATGCGAGGAGCAAAAAAAAAAAAAAAAAAGACCAGGAACATGAAAAGGTGTGAAAAATGCGAGGAGCAAAAAAAAAAAAAGAAAGACCAGGAGCATGAAAAGGTGTGAAAAATGCGACGAGCATGAAAAGTTGTGAAAAATGCGAGGAGCATGAAGAGATGTGAAAAATGCGAGGAGCATGAAAAGGTGTGAAAAATTCGAGGAGCAAAAAAAAAAAAAAAGACCAGGAGCATGAAAATGTGTGAAAAATGCGAGGAGCAAAAAAAAAAAAAAAAAAAAGACCAGGAGCATAAAATGTGTGAAAAATGCGAGGAGCAAAAAAAAAAAAAGACCAGGAGTATGAAAATGTGTGAAAAATGCGAGGAGCAAAAAAAAAAAAAGGAAGACCAGGAGCATTAACAGGTGTGAAAAATGCGGGGAGCAAAAAAAAAAAAAACAAAGACCAGGAGCATGAAAAGGTGTGAAAAATGCGACGAACATGAAAAGTGGTGAAAAATGTGAGGAGCATGAAGAGGTGTGAAAAATGCGAGGAGCATGAAAAGGTGTGAAAAATGCGACGAGCATGAAAAGTTGTGAAAAATGCGAGGAGCAAAAAAAAAAAAAAAAAAAAAGAAAGACCAGGAGCATGAAAAGGTGTGAAAAATGCGAGGAGCAAAAAAAAAAAAAAAAAGAAAGAAAGAAAGACCAGGAGCATGAAAAGGTGTGAAAAATGCGAGGAGCAAAAAAAAAAAAAAAAAAAAGAAAGACCAGGAGCATGAAAAGGTGTGAAAAATGCGAGGAGCAAAAAAAATAAAAAAAAGAAAGAAAGAAAGACCAGGAGCATGAAAAGGTGTGAAAAATGTGAGGAGCAAAAAAAAAAAAAAAAAAAAGAAAGACCAGGAGCATGAAAAGGTGTGAAAAATGCGACGAGCATGAAAAGTGGTGAAAAATGTGAGGAGCATGAAGAGGTGTGAAAAAAGCGAGGAGCATGAAAAGGTGTGAAAAATGCAACGAGCATGAAAAGTGGTGAAAAATGTGAGGAGCATGAAGAGGTGTGAAAAATGCGAGGAGCATGAAAAGGTGTGAAAAATGCGACGAGCATGAAAAGTTGTGAAAAATGCGAGGAGCAAAAAAAAAAAAAAAAAAAAAGAAAGACCAGGAGCATGAAAAGGTGTGAAAAATGCGAGGAGCAAAAAAAATAGAAAAAAGAAAGAAAGAAAGACCAGGAGCATGAAAAGGTGTGAAAAATGCGAGGAGCAAAAAAAAAAAAAAAAAAAGAAAGACCAGGAGCATGAAAAGGTGTGAAAAATGCGAGGAGCAAAAAAAAAAAAAGAAAGACCAGGAGCATTAACAGGTGTGAAAAATGCGGGGAGCAAAAAAAAAAAAAACAAAGACCAGGAGCATGAAAAGGTGTGAAAAATGCGACGAGCATGAAAAGTGGTGAAAAATGTGAGGAGCATGAAGAGGTGTGAAAAATGCGAGGAGCATGAAAAGGTGTGAAAAATGCGACGAGCATGAAAAGTTGTGAAAAATGCGAGGAGCAAAAAAAAAAAAAAAAAAAAAGAAAGACCAGGAGCATGAAAAGGTGTGAAAAATGCGAGGAGCAAAAAAAAAAAAAAAAAGAAAGAAAGAAAGACCAGGAGCATGAAAAGGTGTGAAAAATGCGAGGAGCAAAAAAAAAAAAAAAAAAAAGAAAGACCAGGAGCATGAAAAGGTGTGAAAAATGCGACGAGCATGAAAAGTGGTGAAAAATGTGAGGAGCATGAAGAGGTGTGAAAAAAGCGACGAGCATGAAAAGGTGTGAAAAATGCAACGAGCATGAAAAGTGGTGAAAAATGTGAGGAGCATGAAGAAGTGTGAAAAATGCGAGGAGCATGAAAAGGTGTGAAAAATGCGACGAGCATGAAGAGATGTGAAAAATGCGAGGAGCATGAAAAGGTGTGAAAAATTCGAGGAGCAAAAAAAAAAAAAAAGACCAGGAGCATGAAAATGTGTGAAAAATGCGAGGAGCAAAAAAAAAAAAAAAAAAAAAAGACCAGGAGCATAAAATGTGTGAAAAATGCGAGGAGCAAAAAAAAAAAAGACCAGGAGTATGAAAATGTGTGAAAAATGCGAGGAGCAAAAAAAAAAAAAGGAAGACCAGGAGCATTAACAGGTGTGAAAAATGCGGGGAGCAAAAAAAAAAAAAACAAAGACCAGGAGCATGAAAAGGTGTGAAAAATGCGACGAACATGAAAAGTGGTGAAAAATGTGAGGAGCATGAAGAGGTGTGAAAAATGCGAGGAGCATGAAAAGGTGTGAAAAATGCGACGAGCATGAAAAGTTGTGAAAAATGCGAGGAGCAAAAAAAAAAAAAAAAAAAAGAAAGACCAGGAGCATGAAAAGGTGTGAAAAATGCGAGGAGCAAAAAAAAAAAAAAAAGAAAGAAAGAAAGACCAGGAGCATGAAAAGGTGTGAAAAATGCGAGGAGCAAAAAAAAAAAAAAAAAAAAGAAAGACCAGGAGCATGAAAAGGTGTGAAAAATGCGAGGAGCAAAAAAAATAAAAAAAGAAAGAAAGAAAGACCAGGAGCATGAAAAGGTGTGAAAAATGTGAGGAGCAAAAAAAAAAAAAAAAAAAAGAAAGACCAGGAGCATGAAAAGGTGTGAAAAATGCGAGGAGCAAAAAAAATAAAAAAAGAAAGAAAGAAAGACCAGGAGCATGAAAAGGTGTGAAAAATGCGACGAGCATGAAAAGTGGTGAAAAATGTGAGGAGCATGAAGAGGTGTGAAAAAAGCGAGGAGCATGAAAAGGTGTGAAAAATGCAACGAGCATGAAAAGTGGTGAAAAATGTGAGGAGCATGAAGAGGTGTGAAAAATGCGAGGAGCATGAAAAGGTGTGAAAAATGCGACGAGCATGAAAAGTTGTGAAAAATGCGAGGAGCAAAAAAAAAAAAAAAAAAAAAGAAAGACCAGGAGCATGAAAAGGTGTGAAAAATGCGAGGAGCAAAAAAAATAGAAAAAAGAAAGAAAGAAAGACCAGGAGCATGAAAAGGTGTGAAAAATGCGAGGAGCAAAAAAAAAAAAAAAAAAAGAAAGACCAGGAGCATGAAAAGGTGTGAAAAATGCGAGGAGCAAAAAAAAAAAAAGAAAGACCAGGAGCATTAACAGGTGTGAAAAATGCGGGGAGCAAAAAAAAAAAAAACAAAGACCAGGAGCATGAAAAGGTGTGAAAAATGCGACGAGCATGAAAAGTGGTGAAAAATGTGAGGAGCATGAAGAGGTGTGAAAAATGCGAGGAGCATGAAAAGGTGTGAAAAATGCGACGAGCATGAAAAGTTGTGAAAAATGCGAGAAGCAAAAAAAAAAAAAAAAAAAAGAAAGACCAGGAGCATGAAAAGGTGTGAAAAATGCGAGGAGCAAAAAAAAAAAAAAAAGAAAGAAAGAAAGACCAGGAGCATGAAAAGGTGTGAAAAATGCGACGAGCATGAAAAGTGGTGAAAAATGTGAGGAGCATGAAGAGGTGTGAAAAATGCGAGGAGCATGAAAAGGTGTGAAAAATGCGACGAGCATGAAAAGTTGTAAAAAATGCGAGGAGCAAAAAAAAAAAAAAAAAAAAGAAAGACCAGGAGCATGAAAAGGTGTGAAAAATGCGAGGAGAAAAAAAAAAAAAAAAGACCAGGAGCATGAAAAGGTGTGAAAAATGCGAGGAGCATGAAAAGGTGTGAAAAATTCGAGGAGCAAAAAAAAAAAAAAAAAAGACCAGGAGCATGAAAAGGTGTGAAAAATGCGAGGAGCAAAAAAAAAAAAAAAAGAAAGAAAGAAAGCCAGGAGCATGAAAAGGTGTGAAAAATGCGAGGAGCATGAAAAGGTGTGAAAAATGCGAGGAAAAAAAAAAAAAAGACCAGGAACATGAAAAGGTGTGAAAAATGCGAGGAGCAAAAAAAAAAAAAAAAAAAGAAAGACCAGGAGCATGAAAAGGTGTGAAAAATGCGGGGAGCAAAAAAAAAAAAAAAAAGAAAGAAAGAAAGACCAGGAGCATGAAAAGGTGTGAAAAATGCGAGGAAAAAAAAAAAAAAAAAAAGACCAGGAACATGAAAAGGTGTGAAAAATGCGAGGAACAAAAAAAAAAAAAGAAAGACCAGGAGCATTAACAGGTGTGAAAAATGCGGGGAGCAAAAAAAAAAAAAACAAAGACCAGGAGCATGAAAAGGTGTGAAAAATGCGACGAGCATGAAAAGTGGTGAAAAATGTGAGGAGCCTGAAGAGTTGTGAAAAATGCGAGGAGCATGGAAAGGTGTGAAAAATGCGACGAGCATGAAAAGTTGTGAAAAATGCGAGGAGCAAAAAAAAAAAAAAAAAAAAAGAAAGACCAGGAGCAAGAAAAGGTGTGAAAAATGCGAGGAGCAAAAAAAAAAAAAAAAAAGACCAGGAGTATGAAAATGTGTGAAAAATGCGAGGAGCAAAAAAAAAAAAAAAAAGACCAGGAGTATGAAAATGTGTGAAAAATGCGAGGAGCAAAAAAAAAAAAAGAAAGACCAGGAGCATGAAAAGGTGTGAAAAATGCGAGGAGCAAAAAAAATAAAAAAAAGAAAGAAAGAAAGACCAGGAGCATGAAAAGGTGTGAAAAATGCGAGGAGCAAAAAAAAAAAAAAAAAAAAAGAAAGACCAGGAGCATGAAAAGGTGTGAAAAATGCGAGGAGCAAAAAAAAAAAAAAAAAGACCAGGAGTATGAAAATGTGTGAAAAATGCGAGGAGCAAAAAAAAAAAAAAAAAGACCAGGAACATGAAAAGGTGTGAAAAATGCGAGGAGCAAAAAAAAAAAAAGAAAGACCAGGAGCATGAAAAGGTGAGAAAAATGCGACGAGCATGAAAAGTTGTGAAAAATGCGAGGAGCATGAAGAGATGTGAAAAATGCGAGGAGCATGAAAAGGTGTGAAAAATTCGAGGAGCAAAAAAAAAAAAAAAGACCAGGAGCATGAAAATGTGTGAAAAATGCGAGGAGCAAAAAAAAAAAAAAAAAAAAGACCAGGAGCATAAAATGTGTGAAAAATGCGAGGAGCAAAAAAAAAAAAGACCAGGAGTATGAAAATGTGTGAAAAATGCGAGGAGCAAAAAAAAAAAAAGGAAGACCAGGAGCATTAACAGGTGTGAAAAATGCGGGGAGCAAAAAAAAAAAAAACAAAGACCAGGAGCATGAAAAGGTGTGAAAAATGCGACGAACATGAAAAGTGGTGAAAAATGTGAGGAGCATGAAGAGGTGTGAAAAATGCGAGGAGCATGAAAAGGTGTGAAAAATGCGACGAGCATGAAAAGTTGTGAAAAATGCGAGGAGCAAAAAAAAAAAAAAAAAAAAGAAAGACCAGGAGCATGAAAAGGTGTGAAAAATGCGAGGAGCAAAAAAAAAAAAAAAAAAGAAAGAAAGAAAGACCAGGAGCATGAAAAGGTGTGAAAAATGCGAGGAGAAAAAAAAAAAAAAAAAAAAAGAAAGACCAGGAGCATGAAAAGGTGTGAAAAATGCGAGGAGCAAAAAAAATAAAAAAAAGAAAGAAAGAAAGACCAGGAGCAGGAAAAGGTGTGAAAAATGTGAGGAGCAAAAAAAAAAAAAAAATAAAGAAAGACCAGGAGCATGAAAAGGTGTGAAAAATGCGACGAGCATGAAAAGTGGTGAAAAATGTGAGGAGCATGAAGAGGTGTGAAAAAAGCGAGGAGCATGAAAAGGTGTGAAAAATGCAACGAGCATGAAAAGTGGTGAAAAATGTGAGGAGCATGAAGAGGTGTGAAAAATGCGAGGAGCATGAAAAGGTGTGAAAAATGCGACGAGCATGAAAAGGTGTGAAAAATGCGAGGAGCAAAAAAAAAAAAAAAAAAAAAGAAAGACCAGGAGCATGAAAAGGTGTGAAAAATGCGAGGAGCAAAAAAAATAGAAAAAAGAAAGAAAGAAAGACAAGGAGCATGAAAAGGTGTGAAAAATGCGAGGAGCAAAAAAAAAAAAAAAAAAAGAAAGACCAGGAGCATGAAAAGGTGTGAAAAATGCGAGGAGCAAAAAAAAAAAAAGAAAGACCAGGAGCATTAACAGGTGTGAAAAATGCGGGGAGCAAAAAAAAAAAAAACAAAGACCAGGAGCATGAAAAGGTGTGAAAAATGCGACGAGCATGAAAAGTGGTGAAAAATGTGAGGAGCATGAAGAGGTGTGAAAAATGCGAGGAGCATGAAAAGGTGTGAAAAATGCGACGAGCATGAAAAGTTGTGAAAAATGCGAGGAGCAAAAAAAAAAAAAAAAAAAAGAAAGACCAGGAGCATGAAAAGGTGTGAAAAATGCGAGGAGCAAAAAAAAAAAAAAAAAGAAAGAAAGAAAGACCAGGAGCATGAAAAGGTGTGAAAAATGCGAGGAGCAAAAAAAAAAAAAAAAAAAAGAAAGACCAGGAGCATGAAAAGGTGTGAAAAATGCGAGGAGCAAAAAAAATAAAAAAAAGAAAGAAAGAAAGACCAGGAGCATGAAAAGGTGTGAAAAATGTGAGGAGCAAAAAAAAAAAAAAAAAAAAGAAAGACCAGGAGCATGAAAAGGTGTGAAAAATGCGACGAGCATGAAAAGTGGTGAAAAATGTGAGGAGCATGAAGAGGTGTGAAAAAAGCGAGGAGCATGAAAAGGTGTGAAAAATGCAACGAGCATGAAAAGTGGTGAAAAATGTGAGGAGCATGAAGAAGTGTGAAAAATGCGAGGAGCATGAAAAGGTGTGAAAAATGCGACGAGCATGAAGAGATGTGAAAAATGCGAGGAGCATGAAAAGGTGTGAAAAATTCGAGGAGCAAAAAAAAAAAAAAAAGACCAGGAGCATGAAAATGTGTGAAAAATGCGAGGAGCAAAAAAAAAAAAAAAAAAAAGACCAGGAGCATAAAATGTGTGAAAAATGCGAGGAGCAAAAAAAAAAAAGACCAGGAGTATGAAAATGTGTGAAAAATGCGAGGAGCAAAAAAAAAAAAAGGAAGACCAGGAGCATTAACAGGTGTGAAAAATGCGGGGAGCAAAAAAAAAAAAAAACAAAGACCAGGAGCATGAAAAGGTGTGAAAAATGCGACGAACATGAAAAGTGGTGAAAAATGTGAGGAGCATGAAGAGGTGTGAAAAATGCGAGGAGCATGAAAAGGTGTGAAAAATGCGACGAGCATGAAAAGTTGTGAAAAATGCGAGGAGCAAAAAAAAAAAAAAAAAAAAGAAAGACCAGGAGCATGAAAAGGTGTGAAAAATGCGAGGAGCAAAAAAAAAAAAAAAAAGAAAGAAAGACCAGGAGCATGAAAAGGTGTGAAAAATGCGAGGAGCAAAAAAAAAAAAAAAGAAAGACCAGGAGCATGAAAAGGTGTGAAAAATGCGAGGAGCAAAAAAAATAAAAAAAAGAAAGAAAGAAAGACCAGGAGCATGAAAAGGTGTGAAAAATGTGAGGAGCAAAAAAAAAAAAAAAAAAAAGAAAGACCAGGAGCATGAAAAGGTGTGAAAAATGCGACGAGCATGAAAAGTGGTGAAAAATGTGAGGAGCATGAAGAGGTGTGAAAAAAGCGAGGAGCATGAAAAGGTGTGAAAAATGCAACGAGCATGAAAAGTGGTGAAAAATGTGAGGAGCATGAAGAGGTGTGAAAAATGCGAGGAGCATGAAAAGGTGTGAAAAATGCGACGAGCATGAAAAGTTGTGAAAAATGCGAGGAGCAAAAAAAAAAAAAAAAAAAAAGAAAGACCAGGAGCATGAAAAGGTGTGAAAAATGCGAGGAGCAAAAAAAATAGAAAAAAGAAAGAAAGAAAGACCAGGAGCATGAAAAGGTGTGAAAAATGCGAGGAGCAAAAAAAAAAAAAAAAAAAGAAAGACCAGGAGCATGAAAAGGTGTGAAAAATGCGAGGAGCAAAAAAAAAAAAAGAAAGACCAGGAGCATTAACAGGTGTGAAAAATGCGGGGAGCAAAAAAAAAAAAAACAAAGACCAGGAGCATGAAAAGGTGTGAAAAATGCGACGAGCATGAAAAGTGGTGAAAAATGTGAGGAGCATGAAGAGGTGTGAAAAATGCGAGGAGCATGAAAAGGTGTGAAAAATGCGACGAGCATGAAAAGTTGTGAAAAATGCGAGGAGCAAAAAAAAAAAAAAAAAAAAAGAAAGAACAGGAGCAAGAAAAGGTGTGAAAAATGCAAGGAGCAAAAAAAAAAAAAAAAAGAAAGAAAGAAAGACCAGGAGCATGAAAAGGTGTGAAAAATGCGACGAGCATGAAAAGTGGTGAAAAATGTGAGGAGCATGAAGAGGTGTGAAAAATGCGAGGAGCATGAAAAGGTGTGAAAAATGCGACGAGCATGAAAAGTTGTGAAAAATGCGAGGAGCAAAAAAAAAAAAAAAAAAAAGAAAGACCAGGAGCATGAAAAGGTGTGAAAAATGCGAGGAGAAAAAAAAAAAAAAAAGACCAGGAGCATGAAAAGGTGTGAAAAATGCGAGGAGCATGAAAAGGTGTGAAAAATTCGAGGAGCAAAAAAAAAAAAAAAAAAGACCAGGAGCATGAAAAGGTGTGAAAAATGCGAGGAGCAAAAAAAAAAAAAAAAGAAAGAAAGAAAGCCAGGAGCATGAAAAGGTGTGAAAAATGCGAGGAGCATGAAAAGGTGTGAAAAATGCGAGGAAAAAAAAAAAAAAGACCAGGAACATGAAAAGGTGTGAAAAATGCGAGGAGCAAAAAAAAAAAAAAAAAAAGAAAGACCAGGAGCATGAAAAGGTGTGAAAAATGCGGGGAGCAAAAAAAAAAAAAAAAAGAAAGAAAGAAAGACCAGGAGCATGAAAAGGTGTGAAAAATGCGACGAGCATGAAAAGTGGTGAAAAATGTGAGGAGCATGAAGAGGTGTGAAAAATGCGAGGAGCATGAAAAGGTGTGAAAAATGCGACGAGCATGAAAAGTTGTGATAAATGCGAGGAGCAAAAAAAAAAAAAAAAAAAAGAAAGACCAGGAGCATGAAAAGGTGTGAAAAATGCGAGGAGAAAAAAAAAAAAAAAAAGACCAGGAGCATGAAAAGGTGTGAAAAATGCGAGGAGCAAAAAAAAAAAAAAAAACAAAGAAAGAAAGACCAGGAGCATGAAAAGGTGTGAAAAATGCGAGGAGCATGAAAAGGTGTGAAAAATTCGAGAAGCAAAAAAAAAAAAAAAAAAGACCAGGAGCATGAAAAGGTGTGAAAAATGCGAGGAGAAAAAAAAAAAAAAGACCAGGAGCATGAAAAGGTGTGAAAAATGCGAGGAAAAAAAAAAAAAAAAAAGACCAGGAACATGAAAAGGTGTGAAAAATGCGAGGAGCAAAAAAAAAAAAAGAAAGACCAGGAGCATTAACAGGTGTGAAAAATGCGGGGAGCAAAAAAAAAAAAAACAAAGACCAGGAGCATGAAAAGGTGTGAAAAATGCGACGAGCATGAAAAGTTGTGAAAAATGTGAGGAGCATGAAGAGGTGTGAAAAATGCGAGGAGCATGAAAAGGTGTGAAAAATGCGACGAGCATGAAAAGGTGTGAAAAATGCGAGGAGCAAAAAAAATAGAAAAAAGAAAGAAAGAAAGACCAGGAGCATGAAAAGGTGTGAAAAATGCGAGGAGCAAAAAAAAAAAAAAAAAAAGAGAGACCAGGAGCATGAAAAGGTGTGAAAAATGCGAGGAGCAAAAAAAAAAAAAGAAAGACCAGGAGCATTAACAGGTGTGAAAAATGCGGGGAGCAAAAAAAAAAAAAACAAAGACCAGGAGCATGAAAAGGTGTGAAAAATGCGACGAGCATGAAAAGTGGTGAAAAATGTGAGGAGCAGGAAGAGGTGTGAAAAATGCGAGGAGCATGAAAAGGTGTGAAAAATGCGACGAGCATGAAAAGTTGTGAAAAATGCGAGGAGCAAAAAAAAAAAAAAAAAAAAAAGAAAGACCAGGAGCATGAAAAGGTGTGAAAAATGCGAGGAGCAAAAAAAAAAAAAAAAAAAGAAAGAAAGAAAGACCAGGAGCATGAAAAGGTGTGAAAAATGCGACGAGCATGAAAAGTGGTGAAAAATGTGAGGAGCATGAAGAGGTGTGAAAAATGCGAGGAGCATGAAAAGGTGTGAAAAATGCGACGAGCATGAAAAGTTGTGAAAAATGCGAGGAGCAAAAAAAAAAAAAAAAAAAAGAAAGACCAGGAGCATGAAAAGGTGTGAAAAATGCGAGGAGCATGAAAAGGTGTGAAAAATGCGAGGAGCAAAAAAAAAAAAAAAAAAGACCAGGAGCATGAAAAGGTGTGAAAAATGCGAGGAGCAAAAAAAAAAAAAAAAGAAAGAAAGAAAGCCAGGAGCATGAAAAGGTGTGAAAAATGCGAGGAGCATGAAAAGATGTGAAAAATGCGAGGAAAAAAAAAAAAAAGACCAGGAACATGAAAAGGTGTGAAAAATGCGAGGAGCAAAAAAAAAAAAAAAAAAAGAAAGACCAGGAGCATGAAAAGGTGTGAAAAATGCGGGGAGCAAAAAAAAAAAAAAAAAGAAAGAAAGAAAGACCAGGAGCATGAAAAGGTGTGAAAAATGCGACGAGCATGAAAAGTGGTGAAAAATGTGAGGAGCATGAAGAGGTGTGAAAAATGCGAGGAGCATGAAAAGGTGTGAAAAATGCGACGAGCATGAAAAGTTGTGAAAAATGCGAGGAGCAAAAAAAAAAAAAAAAAAAAGAAAGACCAGGAGCAAGAAAAAGTGTGAAAAATGCGGGGAGCAAAAAAAAAAAAAAAAAGAAAGAAAGAAAGACCAGGAGCATGAAAAGGTGTGAAAAATGCGACGAGCATGAAAAGTGGTGAAAAATGTGAGGAGCATGAAGAGGTGTGAAAAATGCGAGGAGCATGAAAAGGTGTGAAAAATGCGACGAGCATGAAAAGTTGTGAAAAATGCGAGGAGCAAAAAAAAAAAAAAAAAAAGAAAGACCAGGAGCATGAAAAGGTGTGAAAAATGCGAGGAGAAAAAAAAAAAAAAAAGACCAGGAGCATGAAAAGGTGTGAAAAATGCGAGGAGCAAAAAAAAAAAAAAAACAAAGAAAGAAAGACCAGGAGCATGAAAAGGTGTGAAAAATGCGAGGAGCATGAAAAGGTGTGAAAAATTCGAGGAGCAAAAAAAAAAAAAAAAAAAGACCAGGAGCATGAAAAGGTGTGAAAAATGCGAGGAGCAAAAAAAAAAAAAAAAGACCAGGAGAATGAAAAGGTGGGAAAAATGCGAGGAGCAAAAAAAAAAAAAAAAAAAAAAAAGAAAGACCAGGAGCATGAAAAGGTGTGAAAAATGCAAGGAGCATGAAAAGGTGTGAAAAATGCGAGGAAAAAAAAAAAAAAGACCAGGAACATGAAAAGGTGTGAAAAATGCGAGGAGCAAAAAAAAAAAAAGAAAGACCAGGAGCATTAACAGGTGTGAAAAATGCGGGGAGCAAAAAAAAAAAAAACAAAGACCAGGAGCATGAAAAGGTGTGAAAAATGCGACGAGCATGAAAAGTGGTGAAAAATGTGACGAGCATGAAGAGGTGTGAAAAATGCGAGGAGCATGAAAAGGTGTGAAAAATGCGACGAGCATGAAAAGTTGTGAAAAATGCGAGGAGCATGAAGAGATGTGAAAAATGCGAGGAGCATGAAAAGGTGTGAAAAATTCGAGGAGCAAAAAAAAAAAAAAAGACCAGGAGCATGAAAATGTGTGAAAAATGCGAGGAGCAAAAAAAAAAAAAAAAAAAAAGACCAGGAGCATAAAATGTGTGAAAAATGCGAGGAGCAAAAAAAAAAAAGACCAGGAGTATGAAAATGTGTGAAAAATGCGAGGAGCAAAAAAAAAAAAAGGAAGACCAGGAGCATTAACAGGTGTGAAAAATGCGGGGAGCAAAAAAAAAAAAAACAAAGACCAGGAGCATGAAAAGGTGTGAAAAATGCGACGAGCATGAAAAGTGGTGAAAAATGTGAGGAGCATGAAGAGGTGTGAAAAATGCGAGGAGCATGAAAAGGTGTGAAAAATGCGACGAGCATGAAAAGTTGTGAAAAATGCGAGGAGCAAAAAAAAAAAAAAAAAAAAAGAAAGACCAGGAGCATGAAAAGGTGTGAAAAATGCGAGGAGCAAAAAAAAAAAAAAAAAGAAAGAAAGAAAGACCAGGAGCATGAAAAGGTGTGAAAAATGCGAGGAGCAAAAAAAAAAAAAAAAAAAAAGAAAGACCAGGAGCATGAAAAGGTGTGAAAAATGCGAGGAGCAAAAAAAATAAAAAAAAGAAAGAAAGAAAGACCAGGAGCATGAAAAGGTGTGAAAAATGTGAGGAGCAAAAAAAAAAAAAAAAAAAAGAAAGACCAGGAGCATGAAAAGGTGTGAAAAATGCGACGAGCATGAAAAGTGGTGAAAAATGTGAGGAGCATGAAGAGGTGTGAAAAAAGCGAGGAGCATGAAAAGGTGTGAAAAATGCAACGAGCATGAAAAGTGGTGAAAAATGTGAGGAGCATGAAGAGGTGTGAAAAATGCGAGGAGCATGAAAAGGTGTGAAAAATGCGAGGAGCAAAAAAAAAAAAAAAAAAGAAAGACCAGGAGCATGAAAAGGTGTGAAAAATGCGAGGAGCAAAAAAAAAAAAAGAAAGACCAGGAGCATTAACAGGTGTGAAAAATGCGGGGAGCAAAAAAAAAAAAAAACAAAGACCAGGAGCATGAAAAGGTGTGAAAAATGCGACGAGCATGAAAAGTGGTGAAAAATGTGAGGAGCATGAAGAGGTGTGAAAAATGCGAGGAGCATGAAAAGGTGTGAAAAATGCGACGAGCATGAAAAGTTGTGAAAAATGCGAGGAGCAAAAAAAAAAAAAAAAAAAAAGAAAGACCAGGAGCATGAAAAGGTGTGAAAAATGCGAGGAGCAAAAAAAAAAAAAAAAAGAAAGAAAGAAAGACCAGGAGCATGAAAAGGTGTGAAAAATGCGAGGAGCAAAAAAAAAAAAAAAAAAAAAGAAAGACCAGGAGCATGAAAAGGTGTGAAAAATGCGAGGAGCAAAAAAAATAAAAAAAAGAAAGAAAGAAAGACCAGGAGCATGAAAAGGTGTGAAAAATGTGAGGAGCAAAAAAAAAAAAAAAAAAAAAGAAAGACCAGGAGCATGAAAAGGTGTGAAAAATGCGACGAGCATGAAAAGTGGTGAAAAATGTGAGGAGCATGAAGAGGTGTGAAAAAAGCGAGGAGCATGAAAAGGTGTGAAAAATGCAACGAGCATGAAAAGTGGTGAAAAATGTGAGGAGCATGAAGAAGTGTGAAAAATGCGAGGAGCATGAAAAGGTGTGAAAAATGCGACGAGCATGAAGAGATGTGAAAAATGCGAGGAGCATGAAAAGGTGTGAAAAATTCGAGGAGCAAAAAAAAAAAAAAAGACCAGGAGCATGAAAATGTGTGAAAAATGCGAGGAGCAAAAAAAAAAAAAAAAAAAAGACCAGGAGCATAAAATGTGTGAAAAATGCGAGGAGCAAAAAAAAAAAAGACCAGGAGTATGAAAATGTGTGAAAAATGCGAGGAGCAAAAAAAAAAAAAGGAAGACCAGGAGCATTAACAGGTGTGAAAAATGCGGGGAGCAAAAAAAAAAAAAAACAAAGACCAGGAGCATGAAAAGGTGTGAAAAATGCGACGAACATGAAAAGTGGTGAAAAATGTGAGGAGCATGAAGAGGTGTGAAAAATGCGAGGAGCATGAAAAGGTGTGAAAAATGCGACGAGCATGAAAAGTTGTGAAAAATGCGAGGAGCAAAAAAAAAAAAAAAAAAAAGAAAGACCAGGAGCATGAAAAGGTGTGAAAAATGCGAGGAGCAAAAAAAAAAAAAAAAAGAAAGAAAGACCAGGAGCATGAAAAGGTGTGAAAAATGCGAGGAGCAAAAAAAAAAAAAAAAGAAAGACCAGGAGCATGAAAAGGTGTGAAAAATGCGAGGAGCAAAAAAAATAAAAAAAAGAAAGAAAGAAAGACCAGGAGCATGAAAAGGTGTGAAAAATGTGAGGAGCAAAAAAAAAAAAAAAAAAAGAAAGACCAGGAGCATGAAAAGGTGTGAAAAATGCGACGAGCATGAAAAGTGGTGAAAAATGTGAGGAGCATGAAGAGGTGTGAAAAAAGCGAGGAGCATGAAAAGGTGTGAAAAATGCAACGAGCATGAAAAGTGGTGAAAAATGTGAGGAGCATGAAGAGGTGTGAAAAATGCGAGGAGCATGAAAAGGTGTGAAAAATGCGACGAGCATGAAAAGTTGTGAAAAATGCGAGGAGCAAAAAAAAAAAAAAAAAAAAAGAAAGACCAGGAGCATGAAAAGGTGTGAAAAATGCGAGGAGCAAAAAAAATAGAAAAAAGAAAGAAAGAAAGACCAGGAGCATGAAAAGGTGTGAAAAATGCGAGGAGCAAAAAAAAAAAAAAAAAAAGAAAGACCAGGAGCATGAAAAGGTGTGAAAAATGCGAGGAGCAAAAAAAAAAAAAGAAAGACCAGGAGCATTAACAGGTGTGAAAAATGCGGGGAGCAAAAAAAAAAAAAACAAAGACCAGGAGCATGAAAAGGTGTGAAAAATGCGACGAGCATGAAAAGTGGTGAAAAATGTGAGGAGCATGAAGAGGTGTGAAAAATGCGAGGAGCATGAAAAGGTGTGAAAAATGCGACGAGCATGAAAAGTTGTGAAAAATGCGAGGAGCAAAAAAAAAAAAAAAAAAAAGAAAGACCAGGAGCATGAAAAGGTGTGAAAAATGCGAGGAGCAAAAAAAAAAAAAAAAAGAAAGAAAGAAAGACCAGGAGCATGAAAAGGTGTGAAAAATGCGACGAGCATGAAAAGTGGTGAAAAATGTGAGGAGCATGAAGAGGTGTGAAAAATGCGAGGAGCATGAAAAGGTGTGAAAAATGCGACGAGCATGAAAAGTTGTGAAAAATGCGAGGAGCAAAAAAAAAAAAAAAAAAAAGAAAGACCAGGAGCATGAAAAGGTGTGAAAAATGCGAGGAGCATGAAAAGGTGTGAAAAATTCGAGGAGCAAAAAAAAAAAAAAAAAAGACCAGGAGCATGAAAAGGTGTGAAAAATGCGAGGAGCAAAAAAAAAAAAAAAGAAAGAAAAAAAGCCAGGAGCAAGAAAAGGTGTGAAAAATGCGAGGAGCATGAAAAGGTGTGAAAAATGCGAGGAAAAAAAAAAAAAGACCAGGAACATGAAAAGGTGTGAAAAATGCGAGGAGCAAAAAAAAAAAAAAAAAAAGAAAGACCAGGAGCATGAAAAGGTGTGAAAAATGCGGGGAGCAAAAAAAAAAAAAAAAAGAAAGAAAGAAAGACCAGGAGCATGAAAAGGTGTGAAAAATGCGACGAGCATGAAAAGTGGTGAAAAATGTGAGGAGCATGAAGAGGTGTGAAAAATGCGAGGAGCATGAAAAGGTGTGAAAAATGCGACGAGCATGAAAAGTTGTGAAAAATGCGAGGAGCAAAAAAAAAAAAAAAAAAAAAAAAAGACCAGGAGCATGAAAAGGTGTGAAAAATGCGAGGAGAAAAAAAAAAAAAAAAGACCAGGAGCATGAAAAGGTGTGAAAAATGCGAGGAGCAAAAAAAAAAAAAAAACAAAGAAAGAAAGACCAGGAGCATGAAAAGGTGTGAAAAATGCGAGGAGCATGAAAAGGTGTGAAAAATGCGAGGAGCAAAAAAAAAAAAAAAAAGAAAGAAAGAAAGACCAGGAGCATGAAAAGGTGTGAAAAATGCGAGGAGCAAAAAAAAAAAAAAAAAGAAAGAAAGAAAGACCAGGAGCATGAAAAGGTGTGAAAAATGCGAGGAGCAAAAAAAAAAAAAAAAAAAAGAAAGACCAGGAGCATGAAAAGGTGTGAAAAATGCGAGGAGCAAAAAAAATAAAAAAAAGAAAGAAAGAAAGACCAGGAGCATGAAAAGGTGTGAAAAATGTGAGGAGCAAAAAAAAAAAAAAAAAAAGAAAGACCAGGAGCATGAAAAGGTGTGAAAAATGCGACGAGCATGAAAAGTGGTGAAAAATGTGAGGAGCATGAAGAGGTGTGAAAAAAGCGAGGAGCATGAAAAGGTGTGAAAAATGCAACGAGCATGAAAAGTGGTGAAAAATGTGAGGAGCATGAAGAGGTGTGAAAAATGCGAGGAGCATGAAAAGGTGTGAAAAATGCGACGAGCATGAAAAGTTGTGAAAAATGCGAGGAGCAAAAAAAAAAAAAAAAAAAAAGAAAGACCAGGAGCATGAAAAGGTGTGAAAAATGCGAGGAGCAAAAAAAATAGAAAAAAGAAAGAAAGAAAGACCAGGAGCATGAAAAGGTGTGAAAAATGCGAGGAGCAAAAAAAAAAAAAAAAAAAGAAAGACCAGGAGCATGAAAAGGTGTGAAAAATGCGAGGAGCAAAAAAAAAAAAAGAAAGACCAGGAGCATTAACAGGTGTGAAAAATGCGGGGAGCAAAAAAAAAAAAAACAAAGACCAGGAGCATGAAAAGGTGTGAAAAATGCGACGAGCATGAAAAGTGGTGAAAAATGTGAGGAGCATGAAGAGGTGTGAAAAATGCGAGGAGCATGAAAAGGTGTGAAAAATGCGACGAGCATGAAAAGTTGTGAAAAATGCGAGGAGCAAAAAAAAAAAAAAAAAAAAGAAAGACCAGGAGCATGAAAAGGTGTGAAAAATGCGAGGAGCAAAAAAAAAAAAAAAAAGAAAGAAAGAAAGACCAGGAGCATGAAAAGGTGTGAAAAATGCGAGGAGCAAAAAAAAAAAAAAAAAAAAGAAAGACCAGGAGCATGAAAAGGTGTGAAAAATGCGAGGAGCAAAAAAAATAAAAAAAAGAAAGAAAGAAAGACCAGGAGCATGAAAAGGTGTGAAAAATGTGAGGAGCAAAAAAAAAAAAAAAAAAAAGAAAGACCAGGAGCATGAAAAGGTGTGAAAAATGCGACGAGCATGAAAAGTGGTGAAAAATGTGAGGAGCATGAAGAGGTGTGAAAAAAGCGAGGAGCATGAAAAGGTGTGAAAAATGCAACGAGCATGAAAAGTGGTGAAAAATGTGAGGAGCATGAAGAAGTGTGAAAAATGCGAGGAGCATGAAAAGGTGTGAAAAATGCGACGAGCATGAAGAGATGTGAAAAATGCGAGGAGCATGAAAAGGTGTGAAAAATTCGAGGAGCAAAAAAAAAAAAAAAGACCAGGAGCATGAAAATGTGTGAAAAATGCGAGGAGCAAAAAAAAAAAAAAAAAAAAGACCAGGAGCATAAAATGTGTGAAAAATGCGAGGAGCAAAAAAAAAAAAGACCAGGAGTATGAAAATGTGTGAAAAATGCGAGGAGCAAAAAAAAAAAAAGGAAGACCAGGAGCATTAACAGGTGTGAAAAATGCGGGGAGCAAAAAAAAAAAAAACAAAGACCAGGAGCATGAAAAGGTGTGAAAAATGCGACGAACATGAAAAGTGGTGAAAAATGTGAGGAGCATGAAGAGGTGTCAAAAATGCGACGAGCATGAAAAGTTGTGAAAAATGCGAGGAGCAAAAAAAAAAAAAAAAAAAAGAAAGACCAGGAGCATGAAAAGGTGTGAAAAATGCGAGGAGCAAAAAAAAAAAAAAAAAAGAAAGAAAGACCAGGAGCATGAAAAGGTGTGAAAAAGGCGAGGAGCAAAAAAAAAAAAAAAGAAAGACCAGGAGCATGAAAAGGTGTGAAAAATGCGAGGAGCAAAAAAAATAAAAAAAAGAAAGAAAGAAAGACCAGGAGCATGAAAAGGTGTGAAAAATGTGAGGAGCAAAAAAAAAAAAAAAAAAAAGAAAGACCAGGAGCATGAAAAGGTGTGAAAAATGCGACGAGCATGAAAAGTGGTGAAAAATGTGAGGAGCATGAAGAGGTGTGAAAAAAGCGAGGAGCATGAAAAGGTGTGAAAAATGCAACGAGCATGAAAAGTGGTGAAAAATGTGAGGAGCATGAAGAAGTGTGAAAAATGCGAGGAGCATGAAAAGGTGTGAAAAATGCGACGAGCATGAAGAGATGTGAAAAATGCGAGGAGCATGAAAAGGTGTGAAAAATTCGAGGAGCAAAAAAAAAAAAAAAAGACCAGGAGCATGAAAATGTGTGAAAAATGCGAGGAGCAAAAAAAAAAAAAAAAAAAAGACCAGGAGCATAAAATGTGTGAAAAATGCGAGGAGCAAAAAAAAAAAAGACCAGGAGTATGAAAATGTGTGAAAAATGCGAGGAGCAAAAAAAAAAAAAGGAAGACCAGGAGCATTAACAGGTGTGAAAAATGCGGGGAGCAAAAAAAAAAAAAAACAAAGACCAGGAGCATGAAAAGGTGTGAAAAATGCGACGAACATGAAAAGTGGTGAAAAATGTGAGGAGCATGAAGAGGTGTGAAAAATGCGAGGAGCATGAAAAGGTGTGAAAAATGCGACGAGCATGAAAAGTTGTGAAAAATGCGAGGAGCAAAAAAAAAAAAAAAAAAAAGAAAGACCAGGAGCATGAAAAGGTGTGAAAAATGCGAGGAGCAAAAAAAAAAAAAAAAAGAAAGAAAGACCAGGAGCATGAAAAGGTGTGAAAAATGCGAGGAGCAAAAAAAAAAAAAAAGAAAGACCAGGAGCATGAAAAGGTGTGAAAAATGCGAGGAGCAAAAAAAATAAAAAAAAGAAAGAAAGAAAGACCAGGAGCATGAAAAGGTGTGAAAAATGTGAGGAGCAAAAAAAAAAAAAAAAAAAAGAAAGACCAGGAGCATGAAAAGGTGTGAAAAATGCGACGAGCATGAAAAGTGGTGAAAAATGTGAGGAGCATGAAGAGGTGTGAAAAAAGCGAGGAGCATGAAAAGGTGTGAAAAATGCAACGAGCATGAAAAGTGGTGAAAAATGTGAGGAGCATGAAGAGGTGTGAAAAATGCGAGGAGCATGAAAAGGTGTGAAAAATGCGACGAGCATGAAAAGTTGTGAAAAATGCGAGGAGCAAAAAAAAAAAAAAAAAAAAAGAAAGACCAGGAGCATGAAAAGGTGTGAAAAATGCGAGGAGCAAAAAAAATAGAAAAAAGAAAGAAAGAAAGACCAGGAGCATGAAAAGGTGTGAAAAATGCGAGGAGCAAAAAAAAAAAAAAAAAAAGAAAGACCAGGAGCATGAAAAGGTGTGAAAAATGCGAGGAGCAAAAAAAAAAAAAGAAAGACCAGGAGCATTAACAGGTGTGAAAAATGCGGGGAGCAAAAAAAAAAAAAACAAAGACCAGGAGCATGAAAAGGTGTGAAAAATGCGACGAGCATGAAAAGTGGTGAAAAATGTGAGGAGCATGAAGAGGTGTGAAAAATGCGAGGAGCATGAAAAGGTGTGAAAAATGCAACGAGCATGAAAAGTTGTGAAAAATGCGAGGAGCAAAAAAAAAAAAAAAAAAAAGAAAGACCAGGAGCATGAAAAGGTGTGAAAAATGCGAGGAGCAAAAAAAAAAAAAAAAAGAAAGAAAGAAAGACCAGGAGCATGAAAAGGTGTGAAAAATGCGACGAGCATGAAAAGTGGTGAAAAATGTGAGGAGCATGAAGAGGTGTGAAAAATGCGAGGAGCATGAAAAGGTGTGAAAAATGCGACGAGCATGAAAAGTTGTGAAAAATGCGAGGAGCAAAAAAAAAAAAAAAAAAAAGAAAGACCAGGAGCATGAAAAGGTGTGAAAAATGCGAGGAGAAAAAAAAAAAAAAAAGACCAGGAGCATGAAAAGGTGTGAAAAATGCGAGGAGCATGAAAAGGTGTGAAAAATTCGAGGAGCAAAAAAAAAAAAAAAAAAGACCAGGAGCATGAAAAGGTGTGAAAAATGCGAGGAGCAAAAAAAAAAAAAAAAGAAAGAAAGAAAGCCAGGAGCATGAAAAGGTGTGAAAAATGCGAGGAGCATGAAAAGGTGTGAAAAATGCGAGGAAAAAAAAAAAAAAAGACCAGGAACATGAAAAGGTGTGAAAAATGCGAGGAGCAAAAAAAAAAAAAAAAAAAAGAAAGACCAGGAGCATGAAAAGGTGTGAAAAATGCGGGGAGCAAAAAAAAAAAAAAAAGAAAGGAAGAAAGACCAGGAGCATGAAAAGGTGTGAAAAATGCGACGAGCATGAAAAGTGGTGAAAAATGTGAGGAGCATGAAGAGGTGTGAAAAATGCGAGGAGCATGAAAAGGTGTGAAAAATGCGACGAGCATGAAAAGTTGTGAAAAATGCGAGGAGCAAAAAAAAAAAAAAAAAAAAGAAAGACCAGGAGCATGAAAAGGTGTGAAAAATGCGAGGAGAAAAAAAAAAAAAAAAGACCAGGAGCATGAAAAGGTGTGAAAAATGCGAGGAGCAAAAAAAAAAAAAAAACAAAGAAAGAAAGACCAGGAGCATGAAAAGGTGTGAAAAATGCGAGGAGCATGAAAAGGTGTGAAAAATTCGAGGAGCAAAAAAAAAAAAAAAAAAGACCAGGAGCATGAAAAGGTGTGAAAAATGCGAGGAGCAAAAAAAAAAAAAAAAGACCAGGAGTATGAAAAGGTGTGAAAAATGCGAGGAGCAAAAAAAAAAAAAAAGAAAGAAAGAAAGCCAGGAGCATGAAAAGGTGTGAAAAATGCGAGGAGCATGAAAAGGTGTGAAAAATGCGAGGAAAAAAAAAAAAAAGACCAGGAACATGAAAAGGTGTGAAAAATGCGAGGAGCAAAAAAAAAAAAAGAAAGACCAGGAGCATTAACAGGTGTGAAAAATGCGGGGAGCAAAAAAAAAAAAAACAAAGACCAGGAGCATGAAAAGGTGTGAAAAATGCGACGAGCATGAAAAGTGGTGAAAAATGTGAGGAGCATGAAGAGGTGTGAAAAATGCGAGGAGCATGAAAATGTGTGAAAAATGCGAGGAGCATGAAAAGTTGTGAAAAATGCGAGGAGCAAAAAAAAAAAAAAAAAAAAGAAAGACCAGGAGCATGAAAAGGTGTGAAAAAAGCGAGGAGCAAAAAAAAAAAAAAAAAAGACCAGGAGTATGAAAATGTGTGAAAAATGCGAGGAGCAAAAAAAAAAAAAAAAAGACCAGGAGTATGAAAATGTGTGAAAAATGCGAGGAGCAAAAAAAAAAAAAGAAAGACGAGGAGCATGAAAAGGTGTGAAAAATGCGAGGAGCAAAAAAAATAAAAAAAAGAAAGAAAGAAAGACCAGGAGCATGAAAAGGTGTGAAAAATGCGAGGAGCAAAAAAAAAAAAAAAAAAAAGAAAGACCAGGAGCATGAAAAGGTGTGAAAAATGCGAGGAGCAAAAAAAAAAAAAAAAAGACCAGGAGTATGAAAATGTGTGAAAAATGCGAGGAGCAAAAAAAAAAAAAAAAAGACCAGGAACATGAAAAGGTGTGAAAAATGCGAGGAGCATGAAAAGGTGTGAAAAATTCGAGGAGCAAAAAAAAAAAAAAAGACCAGGAGCATGAAAATGTGTGAAAAATGCGAGGAGCAAAAAAAAAAAAAAAGAAAGACCAGGAGCATGAAAAGGTGTGAAAAATGCGACGAGCATGAAAAGTTGTGAAAAATGCGAGGAGCATGAAGAGATGTGAAAAATGCGAGGAGCATGAAAAGGTGTGAAAAATTCGAGGAGCAAAAAAAAAAAAAAAGACCAGGAGCATGAAAATGTGTGAAAAATGCGAGGAGCAAAAAAAAAAAAAAAAAAAGACCAAGAGCAAGAAAAGGTGGGAAAAATGCGAGGAGGAAAAAAAAAAAAAAAAAGAAAGAAAGAAAGACCAGGAGCATGAAAAGGTGTGAAAAATTCGAGGAGCAAAAAAAAAAAAAAAAAAAGACCAGGAGCATGAAAAGGTGTGAAAAATGCGAGGAGCAAAAAAAAAAAAAAAAGACCAGGAACATGAAAAGGTGTGAAAAATGCGAGGAGCAAAAAAAAAAAAAGAAAGACCAGGAGCATGAAAAGGTGTGAAAAATGCAAGGAGCATGAAAAGGTGTGAAAAATGCGAGGAGCAAAAAAAAAAAAAGAAAGACCAGGAGCATGAAAAGGTGTGAAAAATGCGATGAGCATGAAAAGTTGTGAAAAATGCGAGGAGCATGAAAAGGTGTGAAAAATGCGAGGAGGATGAAAAGGTGTGAAAAATGCGAGGAGCAAAAAAAAAAAAAAAAGAAAGAAAGAAAGACCAGGAGCATGAAAAGGTGTGAAAAATTCGAGGAGCAAAAAAAAAAAAAAAAAAAGAACAGGAGCATGAAAAGGTGTGAAAAATGCGAGGAGAAAAAAAAAAAAAAAAGACCAGGAGCATGAAAAGGTGTGAAAAATGCGAGGAGCAAAAAAAAAAAAAAAGAAAGAAAGAAAGACCAGGAGCATGAAAAGGTGTGAAAAATGCGAGGAGCATGAAAAGGTGTGAAAAATTCGAGGAGCAAAAAAAAAAAAAAAAAAGACCAGGAGCATGAAAAGGTGTGAAAAATGCGACGAGCATGAAAAGTGGTGAAAAATGTGAGGAGCATGAAAAGGTGTGAAAAATGCGAGGAGCAAAAAAAATAAAAAAAAGAAAGAAAGAAAGACCAGGAGCATGAAAAGGTGTGAAAAATGTGAGGAGCAAAAAAAAAAAAAAAAAAAAGAAAGACCAGGAGCATGAAAAGGTGTGAAAAATGCGACGAGCATGAAAAGTGGTGAAAAATGTGAGGAGCATGAAGAGGTGTGAAAAAAGCGAGGAGCATGAAAAGGTGTGAAAAATGCAACGAGCATGAAAAGTGGTGAAAAATGTGAGGAGCATGAAGAGGTGTGAAAAATGCGAGGAGCATGAAAAGGTGTGAAAAATGCGACGAGCATGAAAAGTTGTGAAAAATGCGAGGAGCAAAAAAAAAAAAAAAAAAAAAGAAAGACCAGGAGCATGAAAAGGTGTGAAAAATGCGAGGAGCAAAAAAAATAGAAAAAAGAAAGAAAGAAAGACCAGGAGCATGAAAAGGTGTGAAAAATGCGAGGAGCAAAAAAAAAAAAAAAAAAAGAAAGACCAGGAGCATGAAAAGGTGTGAAAAATGCGAGGAGCAAAAAAAAAAAAAGAAAGACCAGGAGCATTAACAGGTGTGAAAAATGCGGGGAGCAAAAAAAAAAAAAACAAAGACCAGGAGCATGAAAAGGTGTGAAAAATGCGACGAGCATGAAAAGTGGTGAAAAATGTGAGGAGCATGAAGAGGTGTGAAAAATGCGAGGAGCATGAAAAGGTGTGAAAAATGCGACGAGCATGAAAAGTTGTGAAAAATGCGAGGAGCAAAAAAAAAAAAAAAAAAAAGAAAGACCAGGAGCATGAAAAGGTGTGAAAAATGCGAGGAGCAAAAAAAAAAAAAAAAGAAAGAAAGAAAGACCAGGAGCATGAAAAGGTGTGAAAAATGCGACGAGCATGAAAAGTGGTGAAAAATGTGAGGAGCATGAAGAGGTGTGAAAAATGCGAGGAGCATGAAAAGGTGTGAAAAATGCGACGAGCATGAAAAGTTGTGAAAAATGCGAGGAGCAAAAAAAAAAAAAAAAAAAAGAAAGACCAGGAGCATGAAAAGGTGTGAAAAATGCGAGGAGAAAAAAAAAAAAAAAAGACCAGGAGCATGAAAAGGTGTGAAAAATGCGAGGAGCATGAAAAGGTGTGAAAAATTCGAGGAGCAAAAAAAAAAAAAAAAAAGACCAGGAGCATGAAAAGGTGTGAAAAATGCGAGGAGCAAAAAAAAAAAAAAAAGAAAGAAAGAAAGCCAGGAGCATGAAAAGGTGTGAAAAATGCGAGGAGCATGAAAAGGTGTGAAAAATGCGAGGAAAAAAAAAAAAAAAGACCAGGAACATGAAAAGGTGTGAAAAATGCGAGGAGCAAAAAAAAAAAAAAAAAAAAGAAAGACCAGGAGCATGAAAAGGTGTGAAAAATGCGGGGAGCAAAAAAAAAAAAAAAAAGAAAGAAAGAAAGACCAGGAGCATGAAAAGGTGTGAAAAATGCGACGAGCATGAAAAGTGGTGAAAAATGTGAGGAGCATGAAGAGGTGTGAAAAATGCGAGGAGCATGAAAAGGTGTGAAAAACGCGACGAGCATGAAAAGTTGTGAAAAATGCGAGGAGCAAAAAAAAAAAAAAAAAAAAGAAAGACCAGGAGCATGAAAAGGTGTGAAAAATGCGAGGAGAAAAAAAAAAAAAAAGACCAGGAGCATGAAAAGGTGTGAAAAATGCGAGGAGCAAAAAAAAAAAAAAAACAAAGAAAGAAAGACCAGGAGCATGAAAAGGTGTGAAAAATGCGAGGAGCATGAAAAGGTGTGAAAAATTCGAGGAGCAAAAAAAAAAAAAAAAAAGACCAGGAGCATGAAAAGGTGTGAAAAATGCGAGGAGAAAAAAAAAAAAAAGACCAGGAGCATGAAAAGGTGTGAAAAATGCGAGGAAAAAAAAAAAAAAAAAAAGACCAGGAAAATGAAAAGGTGTGAAAAATGCGAGGAGCAAAAAAAAAAAAAGAAAGACCAGGAGCATTAACAGGTGTGAAAAATGCGGGGAGCAAAAAAAAAAAAAACAAAGACCAGGAGCATGAAAAGGTGTGAAAAATGCGACGAGCATGAAAAGTTGTGAAAAATGTGAGGAGCATGAAGAGGTGTGAAAAATGCGAGGAGCATGAAAAGGTGTGAAAAATGCGACGAGCATGAAAAGTTGTGAAAAATGCGAGGAGCAAAAAAAAAAAAAAAAAAAAGAAAGAACAGGAGCATGAAAAGGTGTGAAAAATGCGAGGAGCAAAAAAAATAGAAAAAAGAAAGAAAGAAAGACCAGGAGCATGAAAAGGTGTGAAAAATGCGAGGAGCAAAAAAAAAAAAAAAAAAAGAAAGACCAGGAGCAAGAAAAGGTGTGAAAAATGCGAGGAGCAAAAAAAAAAAAAGAAAGACCAGGAGCATTAACAGGTGTGAAAAATGCGGGGAGAAAAAAAAAAAAAAACAAAGACCAGGAGCATGAAAAGGTGTGAAAAATGCGACGAGCATGAAAAGTGGTGAAAAATGTGAGGAGCATGAAGAGGTGTGAAAAATGCGAGGAGCATGAAAAGGTGTGAAAAATGCGACGAGCATGAAAAGTTGTGAAAAATGCGACGAGCAAAAAAAAAAAAAAAAAAAAGAAAGACCAGGAGCAGGAAAAGGTGTGAAAAATGCGAGGAGCAAAAAAAAAAAAAAAAAGAAAGAAAGAAAGACCAGGAGCATGAAAAGGTGTGAAAAATGCGACGAGCATGAAAAGTGGTGAAAAATGTGAGGAGCATGAAGAGGTGTGAAAAATGCGAGGAGCATGAAAAGGTGTGAAAAATGCGACGAGCATGAAAAGTTGTGAAAAATGCGAGGAGCAAAAAAAAAAAAAAAAAAAAGAAAGACCAGGAGCATGAAAAGGTGTGAAAAATGCGAGGAGCATGAAAAGGTGTGAAAAATTCGAGGAGCAAAAAAAAAAAAAAAAAAGACCAGGAGCATGAAAAGGTGTGAAAAATGCGAGGAGCATGAAAAGGAGTGAAAAATTCGAGGAGCAAAAAAAAAAAAAAAAAAGACCAGGAGCATGAAAAGGTGTGAAAAATGCGAGGAGCAAAAAAAAAAAAAGAAAGACCAGGAGCATTAACAGGTGTGAAAAATGCGGGGAGCAAAAAAAAAAAAAACAAAGACCAGGAGCATGAAAAGGTGTGAAAAATGCGACGAGCATGAAAAGTGGTGAAAAATGTGAGGAGCATGAAGAGGTGTGAAAAATGCGAGGAGCATGAAAAGGTGTGAAAAATGCGACGAGCATGAAAAGTTGTGAAAAATGCGAGGAGCAAAAAAAAAAAAAAAAAAAAGAAAGACCAGGAGCATGAAAAGGTGTGAAAAATGCGAGGAGCAAAAAAAAAAAAAAAAAGAAAGAAAGAAAGACCAGGAGCATGAAAAGGTGTGAAAAATGCGAGGAGCAAAAAAAAAAAAAAAAAAAAGAAAGACCAGGAGCATGAAAAGGTGTGAAAAATGCGAGGAGCAAAAAAAATAAAAAAAAGAAAGAAAGAAAGACCAGGAGCATGAAAAGGTGTGAAAAATGTGAGGAGCAAAAAAAAAAAAAAAAAAAAAGAAAGACCAGGAGCATGAAAAGGTGTGAAAAATGCGACGAGCATGAAAAGTGGTGAAAAATGTGAGGAGCATGAAGAGGTGTGAAAAAAGCGAGGAGCATGAAAAGGTGTGAAAAATGCAACGAGCATGAAAAGTGGTGAAAAATGTGAGGAGCATGAAGAAGTGTGAAAAATGCGAGGAGCATGAAAAGGTGTGAAAAATGCGACGAGCATGAAGAGATGTGAAAAATGCGAGGAGCATGAAAAGGTGTGAAAAATTCGAGGAGCAAAAAAAAAAAAAAAGACCAGGAGCATGAAAATGTGTGAAAAATGCGAGGAGCAAAAAAAAAAAAAAAAAAAAGACCAGGAGCATAAAATGTGTGAAAAATGCGAGGAGCAAAAAAAAAAAAGACCAGGAGTATGAAAATGTGTGAAAAATGCGAGGAGCAAAAAAAAAAAAAGGAAGACCAGGAGCATTAACAGGTGTGAAAAATGCGGGGAGCAAAAAAAAAAAAAACAAAGACCAGGAGCATGAAAAGGTGTGAAAAATGCGACGAACATGAAAAGTGGTGAAAAATGTGAGGAGCATGAAGAGGTGTGAAAAATGCGAGGAGCATGAAAAGGTGTGAAAAATGCGACGAGCATGAAAAGTTGTGAAAAATGCGAGGAGCAAAAAAAAAAAAAAAAAAAAGAAAGACCAGGAGCATGAAAAGGTGTGAAAAATGCGAGGAGCAAAAAAAAAAAAAAAAAGAAAGAAAGACCAGGAGCATGAAAAGGTGTGAAAAATGCGAGGAGCAAAAAAAAAAAAAAAGAAAGACCAGGAGCATGAAAAGGTGTGAAAAATGCGAGGAGCAAAAAAAATAAAAAAAAGAAAGAAAGAAAGACCAGGAGCATGAAAAGGTGTGAAAAATGTGAGGAGCAAAAAAAAAAAAAAAAAAAAAGAAAGACCAGGAGCATGAAAAGGTGTGAAAAATGCGACGAGCATGAAAAGTGGTGAAAAATGTGAGGAGCATGAAGAGGTGTGAAAAAAGCGAGGAGCATGAAAAGGTGTGAAAAATGCAACGAGCATGAAAAGTGGTGAAAAATGTGAGGAGCATGAAGAGGTGTGAAAAATGCGAGGAGCATGAAAAGGTGTGAAAAATGCGACGAGCATGAAAAGTTGTGAAAAATGCGAGGAGCAAAAAAAAAAAAAAGAAAGACCAGGAGCATGAAAAGGTGTGAAAAATGCGAGGAGCAAAAAAAATAGAAAAAAGAAAGAAAGAAAGACCAGGAGCATGAAAAGGTGTGAAAAATGCGAGGAGCAAAAAAAAAAAAAAAAAAAGAAAGACCAGGAGCATGAAAAGGTGTGAAAAATGCGAGGAGCAAAAAAAAAAAAAGAAAGACCAGGAGCATTAACAGGTGTGAAAAATGCGGGGAGCAAAAAAAAAAAAAACAAAGACCAGGAGCATGAAAAGGTGTGAAAAATGCGACGAGCATGAAAAGTGGTGAAAAATGTGAGGAGCATGAAGAGGTGTGAAAAATGCGAGGAGCATGAAAAGGTGTGAAAAATGCAACGAGCATGAAAAGTTGTGAAAAATGCGAGGAGCAAAAAAAAAAAAAAAAAAAAGAAAGACCAGGAGCATGAAAAGGTGTGAAAAATGCGAGGAGCAAAAAAAAAAAAAAAAAGAAAGAAAGAAAGACCAGGAGCATGAAAAGGTGTGAAAAATGCGACGAGCATGAAAAGTGGTGAAAAATGTGAGGAGCATGAAGAGGTGTGAAAAATGCGAGGAGCATGAAAAGGTGTGAAAAATGCGACGAGCATGAAAAGTTGTGAAAAATGCGAGGAGCAAAAAAAAAAAAAAAAAAAAGAAAGACCAGGAGCATGAAAAGGTGTGAAAAATGCGAGGAGAAAAAAAAAAAAAAAAGACCAGGAGCATGAAAAGGTGTGAAAAATGCGAGGAGCATGAAAAGGTGTGAAAAATTCGAGGAGCAAAAAAAAAAAAAAAAAAGACCAGGAGCATGAAAAGGTGTGAAAAATGCGAGGAGCAAAAAAAAAAAAAAAAGAAAGAAAGAAAGCCAGGAGCATGAAAAGGTGTGAAAAATGCGAGGAGCATGAAAAGGTGTGAAAAATGCGAGGAAAAAAAAAAAAAAGACCAGGAACATGAAAAGGTGTGAAAAATGCGAGGAGCAAAAAAAAAAAAAAAAAAAAAGAAAAACCAGGAGCATGAAAAGGTGTGAAAAATGCGGGGAGCAAAAAAAAAAAAAAAAGAAAGAAAGAAAGACCAGGAGCATGAAAAGGTGTGAAAAATGCGACGAGCATGAAAAGTGGTGAAAAATGTGAGGAGCATGAAGAGGTGTGAAAAATGCGAGGAGCATGAAAAGGTGTGAAAAATGCGACGAGCATGAAAAGTTGTGAAAAATGCGAGGAGCAAAAAAAAAAAAAAAAAAAAGAAAGACCAGGAGCATGAAAAGGTGTGAAAAATGCGAGGAGAAAAAAAAAAAAAAAAGACCAGGAGCATGAAAAGGTGTGAAAAATGCGAGGAGCAAAAAAAAAAAAAAAACAAAGAAAGAAAGACCAGGAGCATGAAAAGGTGTGAAAAATGCGAGGAGCATGAAAAGGTGTGAAAAATTCGAGGAGCAAAAAAAAAAAAAAAAAAGACCAGGAGCATGAAAAGGTGTGAAAAATGCGAGGAGCAAAAAAAAAAAAAAAAGACCAGGAGTATGAAAAGGTGTGAAAAATGCGAGGAGCAAAAAAAAAAAAAAAGAAAGAAAGAAAGCCAGGAGCATGAAAAGGTGTGAAAAATGCGAGGAGCAAGAAAAGGTGTGAAAAATGCGAGGAAAAAAAAAAAAAAAGACCAGGAACATGAAAAGGTGTGAAAAATGCGAGGAGCAAAAAAAAAAAAAGAAAGACCAGGAGCATTAACAGGTGTGAAAAATGCGGGGAGCAAAAAAAAAAAAAACAAAGACCAGGAGCATGAAAAGGTGTGAAAAATGCGACGAGCATGAAAAGTGGTGAAAAATGTGAGGAGCATGAAGAGGTGTGAAAAATGCGAGGAGCATGAAAATGTGTGAAAAATGCGAGGAGCATGAAAAGTTGTGAAAAATGCGAGGAGCAAAAAAAAAAAAAAAAAAAAGAAAGACCAGGAGCATGAAAAGGTGTGAAAAATGCGAGGATCAAAAAAAAAAAAAAAAAAAGACCAGGAGTATGAAAATGTGTGAAAAATGCGAGGAGCAAAAAAAAAAAAAAAAAGACCAGGAGTATGAAAATGTGTGAAAAATGCGAGGAGCAAAAAAAAAAAAAGAAAGACGAGGAGCATGAAAAGGTGTGAAAAATGCGAGGAGCAAAAAAAATAAAAAAAAGAAAGAAAGAAAGACCAGGAGCATGAAAAGGTGTGAAAAATGCGAGGAGCAAAAAAAAAAAAAAAAAAAAGAAAGACCAGGAGCATGAAAAGGTGTGAAAAATGCGAGGAGCAAAAAAAAAAAAAAAAAGACCAGGAGTATGAAAATGTGTGAAAAATGCGAGGAGCAAAAAAAAAAAAAAAAAGACCAGGAACATGAAAAGGTGTGAAAAATGCGAGGAGCATGAAAAGGTGTGAAAAATTCGAGGAGCAAAAAAAAAAAAAAAGACCAGGAGCATGAAAATGTGTGAAAAATGCGAGGAGCAAAAAAAAAAAAAAAGAAAGACCAGGAGCATGAAAAGGTGTGAAAAATGCGACGAGCATGAAAAGTTGTGAAAAAGGCGAGGAGCATGAAGAGATGTGAAAAATGCGAGGAGCATGAAAAGGTGTGAAAAATTCGAGGAGCAAAAAAAAAAAAAAAGACCAGGAGCATGAAAATGTGTGAAAAATGCGAGGAGCAAAAAAAAAAAAAAAAAAAAGACCAAGAACATAAAAAGGTGTGAAAAATGCGAGGAGGAAAAAAAAAAAAAAAAAGAAAGAAAGAAAGACCAGGAGCATGAAAAGGTGTGAAAAATTCGAGGAGCAAAAAAAAAAAAAAAAAAAAAGACCAGGAGCATGAAAAGGTGTGAAAAATGCGAGGAGCAAAAAAAAAAAAAAAAAGACCAGGAACATGAAAAGGTGTGAAAAATGCGAGGAGCAAAAAAAAAAAAAGAAAGACCAGGAGCATGAAAAGGTGTGAAAAATGCAAGGAGCATGAAAAGGTGTGAAAAATGCGAGGAGCAAAAAAAAAAAAAGAAAGACCAGGAGCATGAAAAGGTGTGAAAAATGCGATGAGCATGAAAAGTTGTGAAAAATGCGAGGAGCATGAAAAGGTGTGAAAAATGCGAGGAGGATGAAAAGGTGTGAAAAATGCGAGGAGCAAAAAAAAAAAAAAAAGAAAGAAAGAAAGACCAGGAGCATGAAAAGGTGTGAAAAATTCGAGGAGCAAAAAAAAAAAAAAAAAAAAGAACAGGAGCATGAAAAGGGGGGAAAAATGCGAGGAGAAAAAAAAAAAAAAAAGACCAGGAGCATGAAAAGGTGTGAAAAATGCGAGGAGCAAAAAAAAAAAAAAAGAAAGAAAGAAAGACCAGGAGCATGAAAAGGTGTGAAAAATGCGAGGAGCAAAAAAAAAAAAAAAAAAGACCAGGAGCATGAAAAGGTGTGAAAAATGCGAGGAGCAAAAAAAAAAAAAAAAGACCAGGAGCATGAAAAGGTGTGAAAAATGCGAGGAGCAAAAAAAAAAAAAAAAGAAAGAAAGAAAGCCAGGAGCATGAAAAGGTGTGAAAAATGCGAGGAGCAAGAAAAGGTGAGAAAAAAGCGAGGAAAAAAAAAAAAAGAACAGGAACAAGAAAAGGTGTGAAAAATGCGAGGAGCAAAAAAAAAAAGAGAAAGACCAGGAGCATTAACAGGTGTGAAAAATGCGGGGAGCAAAAAAAAAAAAAACAAAGACCAGGAGCATGAAAAGGTGTGAAAAATGCGACGAGCATGAAAAGTGGTGAAAAATGTGAGGAGCATGAAGAGGTGTGAAAAATGCGAGGAGCATGAAAAGGTGTGAAAAATGCGACGAGCATGAAAAGTTGTGAAAAATGCGAGGAGCATGAAACGGTGTGAAAAATTTGAGGAGCAAAAAAAAAAAAAAAACCAGGAGCATGAAAAGGTGTGAAAAATGCGAGGAGCAAAAAAAAAAAAAAGAAAGACCAGGAGCATGAAAAGGTGTGAAAAATGCGAGGAGCATGAAGAGGTGTGAAAAATGCGAGGAGCATGAAAAGGTGTGAAAAATTCGAGGAGCAAAAAAAAAGAAAAAAAAAAGACCAGGAGCATGAAAAGGTGTGAAAAATTCGAGGAGCAAAAAAAAAAAGACCAGGAGCATGAAAAGGTGTGAGAAATGCGAGGAGAAAAAAAAAAAAAAAAAAAAGACCAGGAATATGAAAAGGTGTGAAAAATGCGAGGAGAAAAAAAAAAAAAAAAGAAAGAAAGAAAGACCAGGAGCATGAAAAGGTGTGAAAAATGCGAGGAGCAAAAAAAAAAAAAAAAAAAAGAAAGACCAGGAGCATGAAAAGGTGTGAAAAATGCGAGGAGCAAAAAAAAAAAAAAAAAGAAAGAAAGAAAGACCAGGAGCATGAAAAGGTGTGAAAAATGCGACGAGCATGAAAAGTGGTGAAAAATGTGAGGAGCATGAAGAGGTGTGAAAAATGCGAGGAGCATGAAAAGGTGTGAAAAATGCGACGAGCATGAAAAGTTGTGAAAAATGCGAGGAGCAAAAAAAAAAAAAAAAAAAAGAAAGACCAGGAGCATGAAAAGGTGTGAAAAATGCGAGGAGCAAAAAAAAAAAAAAAAAAGAAAGAAAGAAAGACCAGGAGCATGAAAAGGTGTGAAAAATGCGACGAGCATGAAAAGTGGTGAAAAATGTGAGGAGCATGAAGAGGTGTGAAAAATGCGAGGAGCATGAAAAGGTGTGAAAAATGCGACGAGCATGAAAAGTTGTGAAAAATGCGAGGAGCAAAAAAAAAAAAAAAAAAAAGAAAGACCAGGAGCATGAAAAGGTGTGAAAAATGCGAGGAGAAAAAAAAAAAAAAAAGACCAGGAGCAAGAAAAGGTGTGAAAAATGCGAGGAGCATGAAAAGGTGTGAAAAATTCGAGGAGCAAAAAAAAAAAAAAAAAAGACCAGGAGCATGAAAAGGTGTGAAAAATGCGAGAAGCAAAAAAAAAAAAAAAAGAAAGAAAGAAAGCCAGGAGCATGAAAAGGTGTGAAAAATGCGAGGAGCATGAAAAGGTGTGAAAAATGCGAGGAAAAAAAAAAAAAAGACCAGGAACATGAAAAGGTGTGAAAAATGCGAGGAGCAAAAAAAAAAAAAAAAAAAGAAAGACCAGGAGCATGAAAAGGTGTGAAAAATGCGGGGAGCAAAAAAAAAAAAAAAAAAGAAAGAAAGAAAGACCAGGAGCATGAAAAGGTGTGAAAAATGCGACGAGCATGAAAAGTGGTGAAAAATGTGAGGAGCATGAAGAGGTGTGAAAAATGCGAGGAGCATGAAAAGGTGTGAAAAATGCGACGAGCATGAAAAGTTGTGAAAAATGCGAGGAGCAAAAAAAAAAAAAAAAAAAAGAAAGACCAGGAGCATGAAAAGGTGTGAAAAATGCGAGGAGCAAAAAAAAAAAAAAAAGAAAGAAAGAAAGACCAGGAGCATGAAAAGGTGTGAAAAATGCGACGAGCATGAAAAGTGGTGAAAAATGTGAGGAGCATGAAGAGGTGTGAAAAATGCGAGGAGCATGAAAAGGTGTGAAAAATGCGACGAGCATGAAAAGTTGTGAAAAATGCGAGGAGCAAAAAAAAAAAAAAAAAAAAGAAAGACCAGGAGCATGAAAAGGTGTGAAAAATGCGAGGAGCATGAAAAGGTGTGAAAAATTCGAGGAGCAAAAAAAAAAAAAAAAAAGACCAGGAGCATGAAAAGGTGTGAAAAATGCGAGGAGCATGAAAAGGTGTAAAAAATTCGAGGAGCAAAAAAAAAAAAAAAAAAGACCAGGAGCATGAAAAGGTGTGAAAAATGCGAGGAGCAAAAAAAAAAAAAGAAAGACCAGGAGCATTAACAGGTGTGAAAAATGCGGGGAGCAAAAAAAAAAAAAACAAAGACCAGGAGCATGAAAAGGTGTGAAAAATGCGACGAGCATGAAAAGTGGTGAAAAATGTGAGGAGCATGAAGAGGTGTGAAAAATGCGAGGAGCATGAAAAGGTGTGAAAAATGCGACGAGCATGAAAAGTTGTGAAAAATGCGAGGAGCAAAAAAAAAAAAAAAAAAAAGAAAGACCAGGAGCATGAAAAGGTGTGAAAAATGCGAGGAGCAAAAAAAAAAAAAAAAAGAAAGAAAGAAAGACCAGGAGCATGAAAAGGTGTGAAAAATGCGAGGAGCAAAAAAAAAAAAAAAAAAAAGAAAGACCAGGAGCATGAAAAGGTGTGAAAAATGCGAGGAGCAAAAAAAATAAAAAAAAGAAAGAAAGAAAGACCAGGAGCATGAAAAGGTGTGAAAAATGTGAGGAGCAAAAAAAAAAAAAAAAAAAAGAAAGACCAGGAGCATGAAAAGGTGTGAAAAATGCGACGAGCATGAAAAGTGGTGAAAAATGTGAGGAGCATGAAGAGGTGTGAAAAAAGCGAGGAGCATGAAAAGGTGTGAAAAATGCAACGAGCATGAAAAGTGGTGAAAAATGTGAGGAGCATGAAGAAGTGTGAAAAATGCGAGGAGCATGAAAAGGTGTGAAAAATGCGACGAGCATGAAGAGATGTGAAAAATGCGAGGAGCATGAAAAGGTGTGAAAAATTCGAGGAGCAAAAAAAAAAAAAAGACCAGGAGCATGAAAATGTGTGAAAAATGCGAGGAGCAAAAAAAAAAAAAAAAAAAAGACCAGGAGCATAAAATGTGTGAAAAATGCGAGGAGCAAAAAAAAAAAAGACCAGGAGTATGAAAATGTGTGAAAAATGCGAGGAGCAAAAAAAAAAAAAGGAAGACCAGGAGCATTAACAGGTGTGAAAAATGCGGGGATCAAAAAAAAAAAAAACAAAGACCAGGAGCATGAAAAGGTGTGAAAAATGCGACGAACATGAAAAGTGGTGAAAAATGTGAGGAGCATGAAGAGGTGTGAAAAATGCGAGGAGCATGAAAAGGTGTGAAAAATGCGACGAGCATGAAAAGTTGTGAAAAATGCGAGGAGCAAAAAAAAAAAAAAAAAAAAAGAAAGACCAGGAGCATGAAAAGGTGTGAAAAATGCGAGGAGCAAAAAAAAAAAAAAAAAGAAAGAAAGACCAGGAGCATGAAAAGGTGTGAAAAATGCGAGGAGCAAAAAAAAAAAAAAAGAAAGACCAGGAGCATGAAAAGGTGTGAAAAATGCGAGGAGCAAAAAAAATAAAAAAAAGAAAGAAAGAAAGACCAGGAGCATGAAAAGGTGTGAAAAATGTGAGGAGCAAAAAAAAAAAAAAAAAAAAGAAAGACCAGGAGCATGAAAAGGTGTGAAAAATGCGACGAGCATGAAAAGTGGTGAAAAATGTGAGGAGCATGAAGAGGTGTGAAAAAAGCGAGGAGCATGAAAAGGTGTGAAAAATGCAACGAGCATGAAAAGTGGTGAAAAATGTGAGGAGCATGAAGAGGTGTGAAAAATGCGAGGAGCATGAAAAGGTGTGAAAAATGCGACGAGCATGAAAAGTTGTGAAAAATGCGAGGAGCAAAAAAAAAAAAAAAAAAAAAGAAAGACCAGGAGCATGAAAAGGTGTGAAAAATGCGAGGAGCAAAAAAAATAGAAAAAAGAAAGAAAGAAAGACCAGGAGCATGAAAAGGTGTGAAAAATGCGAGGAGCAAAAAAAAAAAAAAAAAAAGAAAGACCAGGAGCATGAAAAGGTGTGAAAAATGCGAGGAGCAAAAAAAAAAAAAGAAAGACCAGGAGCATTAACAGGTGTGAAAAATGCGGGGAGCAAAAAAAAAAAAAACAAAGACCAGGAGCATGAAAAGGTGTGAAAAATGCGACGAGCATGAAAAGTGGTGAAAAATGTGAGGAGCATGAAGAGGTGTGAAAAATGCGAGGAGCATGAAAAGGTGTGAAAAATGCGACGAGCATGAAAAGTTGTGAAAAATGCGAGGAGCAAAAAAAAAAAAAAAAAAAAGAAAGACCAGGAGCATGAAAAGGTGTGAAAAATGCGAGGAGCAAAAAAAAAAAAAAAAAGAAAGAAAGAAAGACCAGGAGCATGAAAAGGTGTGAAAAATGCGACGAGCATGAAAAGTGGTGAAAAATGTGAGGAGCATGAAGAGGTGTGAAAAATGCGAGGAGCATGAAAAGGTGTGAAAAATGCGACGAGCATGAAAAGTTGTGAAAAATGCGAGGAGCAAAAAAAAAAAAAAAAAAAAGAAAGACCAGGAGCATGAAAAGGTGTGAAAAATGCGAGGAGAAAAAAAAAAAAAAAGACCAGGAGCATGAAAAGGTGTGAAAAATGCGAGGAGCATGAAAAGGTGTGAAAAATTCGAGGAGCAAAAAAAAAAAAAAAAAAGACCAGGAGCATGAAAAGGTGTGAAAAATGCGAGAAGCAAAAAAAAAAAAAAAAGAAAGAAAGAAAGCCAGGAGCATGAAAAGGTGTGAAAAATGCGAGGAGCATGAAAAGGTGTGAAAAATGCGAGGAAAAAAAAAAAAAAGACCAGGAACATGAAAAGGTGTGAAAAATGCGAGGAGCAAAAAAAAAAAAAAAAAAAGAAAGACCAGGAGCATGAAAAGGTGTGAAAAATGCGGGGAGCAAAAAAAAAAAAAAAAAGAAAGAAAGAAAGACCAGGAGCATGAAAAGGTGTGAAAAATGCGACGAGCATGAAAAGTGGTGAAAAATGTGAGGAGCATGAAGAGGTGTGAAAAATGCGAGGAGCATGAAAAGGTGTGAAAAATGCGACGAGCATGAAAAGTTGTGAAAAATGCGAGGAGCAAAAAAAAAAAAAAAAAAAAGAAAGACCAGGAGCATGAAAAGGTGTGAAAAATGCGAGGAGCAAAAAAAAAAAAAAAAGAAAGAAAGAAAGACCAGGAGCATGAAAAGGTGTGAAAAATGCGACGAGCATGAAAAGTGGTGAAAAATGTGAGGAGCATGAAGAGGTGTGAAAAATGCGAGGAGCATGAAAAGGTGTGAAAAATGCGACGAGCATGAAAAGTTGTGAAAAATGCGAGGAGCAAAAAAAAAAAAAAAAAAAAGAAAGACCAGGAGCATGAAAAGGTGTGAAAAATGCGAGGAGCATGAAAAGGTGTGAAAAATTCGAGGAGCAAAAAAAAAAAAAAAAAAGACCAGGAGCATGAAAAGGTGTGAAAAAGGAGAGGAGCATGAAAAGGTGTAAAAAATTCGAGGAGCAAAAAAAAAAAAAAAAAAGACCAGGAGCATGAAAAGGTGTGAAAAATGCGAGGAGCAAAAAAAAAAAAAGAAAGACCAGGAGCATTAACAGGTGTGAAAAATGCGGGGAGCAAAAAAAAAAAAAACAAAGACCAGGAGCATGAAAAGGTGTGAAAAATGCGACGAGCATGAAAAGTGGTGAAAAATGTGAGGAGCATGAAGAGGTGTGAAAAATGCGAGGAGCATGAAAAGGTGTGAAAAATGCGACGAGCATGAAAAGTTGTGAAAAATGCGAGGAGCAAAAAAAAAAAAAAAAAAAAGAAAGACCAGGAGCATGAAAAGGTGTGAAAAATGCGAGGAGCAAAAAAAAAAAAAAAAAGAAAGAAAGAAAGACCAGGAGCATGAAAAGGTGTGAAAAATGCGAGGAGCAAAAAAAAAAAAAAAAAAAAGAAAGACCAGGAGCATGAAAAGGTGTGAAAAATGCGAGGAGCAAAAAAAATAAAAAAAAGAAAGAAAGAAAGACCAGGAGCATGAAAAGGTGTGAAAAATGTGAGGAGCAAAAAAAAAAAAAAAAAAAAGAAAGACCAGGAGCATGAAAAGGTGTGAAAAATGCGACGAGCATGAAAAGTGGTGAAAAATGTGAGGAGCATGAAGAGGTGTGAAAAAAGCGAGGAGCATGAAAAGGTGTGAAAAATGCAACGAGCATGAAAAGTGGTGAAAAATGTGAGGAGCATGAAGAAGTGTGAAAAATGCGAGGAGCATGAAAAGGTGTGAAAAATGCGACGAGCATGAAGAGATGTGAAAAATGCGAGGAGCATGAAAAGGTGTGAAAAATTCGAGGAGCAAAAAAAAAAAAAAGACCAGGAGCATGAAAATGTGTGAAAAATGCGAGGAGCAAAAAAAAAAAAAAAAAAAAGACCAGGAGCATAAAATGTGTGAAAAATGCGAGGAGCAAAAAAAAAAAAGACCAGGAGTATGAAAATGTGTGAAAAATGCGAGGAGCAAAAAAAAAAAAAGGAAGACCAGGAGCATTAACAGGTGTGAAAAATGCGGGGATCAAAAAAAAAAAAAACAAAGACCAGGAGCATGAAAAGGTGTGAAAAATGCGACGAACATGAAAAGTGGTGAAAAATGTGAGGAGCATGAAGAGGTGTGAAAAATGCGAGGAGCATGAAAAGGTGTGAAAAATGCGACGAGCATGAAAAGTTGTGAAAAATGCGAGGAGCAAAAAAAAAAAAAAAAAAAAGAAAGACCAGGAGCATGAAAAGGTGTGAAAAATGCGAGGAGCAAAAAAAAAAAAAAAAAGAAAGAAAGACCAGGAGCATGAAAAGGTGTGAAAAATGCGAGGAGCAAAAAAAAAAAAAAAGAAAGACCAGGAGCATGAAAAGGTGTGAAAAATGCGAGGAGCAAAAAAAATAAAAAAAAGAAAGAAAGAAAGACCAGGAGCATGAAAAGGTGTGAAAAATGTGAGGAGCAAAAAAAAAAAAAAAAAAAAGAAAGACCAGGAGCATGAAAAGGTGTGAAAAATGCGACGAGCATGAAAAGTGGTGAAAAATGTGAGGAGCATGAAGAGGTGTGAAAAAAGCGAGGAGCATGAAAAGGTGTGAAAAATGCAACGAGCATGAAAAGTGGTGAAAAATGTGAGGAGCATGAAGAGGTGTGAAAAATGCGAGGAGCATGAAAAGGTGTGAAAAATGCGACGAGCATGAAAAGTTGTGAAAAATGCGAGGAGCAAAAAAAAAAAAAAAAAAAAAAGAAAGACCAGGAGCATGAAAAGGTGTGAAAAATGCGAGGAGCAAAAAAAATAGAAAAAAGAAAGAAAGAAAGACCAGGAGCATGAAAAGGTGTGAAAAATGCGAGGAGCAAAAAAAAAAAAAAAAAAAGAAAGACCAGGAGCATGAAAAGGTGTGAAAAATGCGAGGAGCAAAAAAAAAAAAAGAAAGACCAGGAGCATTAACAGGTGTGAAAAATGCGGGGAGCAAAAAAAAAAAAAACAAAGACCAGGAGCATGAAAAGGTGTGAAAAATGCGACGAGCATGAAAAGTGGTGAAAAATGTGAGGAGCATGAAGAGGTGTGAAAAATGCGAGGAGCATGAAAAGGTGTGAAAAATGCGACGAGCATGAAAAGTTGTGAAAAATGCGAGGAGCAAAAAAAAAAAAAAAAAAAAGAAAGACCAGGAGCATGAAAAGGTGTGAAAAATGCGAGGAGCAAAAAAAAAAAAAAAAAGAAAGAAAGAAAGACCAGGAGCATGAAAAGGTGTGAAAAATGCGACGAGCATGAAAAGTGGTGAAAAATGTGAGGAGCATGAAGAGGTGTGAAAAATGCGAGGAGCATGAAAAGGTGTGAAAAATGCGACGAGCATGAAAAGTTGTGAAAAATGCGAGGAGCAAAAAAAAAAAAAAAAAAAAGAAAGACCAGGAGCATGAAAAGGTGTGAAAAATGCGAGGAGAAAAAAAAAAAAAAAGACCAGGAGCATGAAAAGGTGTGAAAAATGCGAGGAGCATGAAAAGGTGTGAAAAATGCGAGGAGCAAAAAAAAAAAAAAAAAAGACCAGGAGCATGAAAAGGTGTGAAAAATGCGAGAAGCAAAAAAAAAAAAAAAAGAAAGAAAGAAAGCCAGGAGCATGAAAAGGTGTGAAAAATGCGAGGAGCATGAAAAGGTGTGAAAAATGCGAGGAAAAAAAAAAAAAAGACCAGGAACATGTAAAGGTGTGAAAAATGCGAGGAGCAAAAAAAAAAAAAAAAAAAAGAAAGACCAGGAGCATGAAAAGGTGTGAAAAATGCGAGGAGCATGAAAAGGTGTGAAAAATTCGAGGAGCAAAAAAAAAAAAAAAAAAAGACCAGGAGCATGAAAAGGTGGGAAAAAAGCAAGGAGAAAAAAAAAAAAAAGACCAGGAGCATGAAAAGGTGTGAAAAATGCGAGGAGCAAAAAAAAAAAAAGAAAGACCAGGAGCATTAACAGGTGTGAAAAATGCGGGGAGCAAAAAAAAAAAAAACAAAGACCAGGAGCATGAAAAGGTGTGAAAAATGCGACGAGCATGAAAAGTGGTGAAAAATGTGAGGAGCATGAAGAGGTGTGAAAAATGCGAGGAGCATGAAAAGGTGTGAAAAATGCGACGAGCATGAAAAGTTGTGAAAAATGCGAGGAGCAAAAAAAAAAAAAAAAAAAGAAAGACCAGGAGCATGAAAAGGTGTGAAAAATGCGAGGAGCAAAAAAAAAAAAAAAAAGAAAGAAAGAAAGACCAGGAGCATGAAAAGGTGTGAAAAATGCGACGAGCATGAAAAGTGGTGAAAAATGTGAGGAGCATGAAGAGGTGTGAAAAATGCGAGGAGCATGAAAAGGTGTGAAAAATGCGACGAGCATGAAAAGTTGTGAAAAATGCGAGGAGCAAAAAAAAAAAAAAAAAAAAGAAAGACCAGGAGCATGAAAAGGTGTGAAAAATGCGAGGAGCATGAAAAGGTGTGAAAAATTCGAGGAGCAAAAAAAAAAAAAAAAAAAGACCAGGAGCATGAAAAGGTGTGAAAAATGCGAGGAGCAAAAAAAAAAAAAAAAGAAAGAAAGAAAGCCAGGAGCATGAAAAGGTGTGAAAAATGCGAGGAGCATGAAAAGGTGTGAAAAATGCGAGGAAAAAAAAAAAAAGACCAGGAACATGAAAAGGTGTGAAAAATGCGAGGAGCAAAAAAAAAAAAAAAAAAAGAAAGACCAGGAGCATGAAAAGGTGTGAAAAATGCGGGGAGCAAAAAAAAAAAAAAAAAGAAAGAAAGAAAGACCAGGAGCATGAAAAGGTGTGAAAAATGCGACGAGCATGAAAAGTGGTGAAAAATGTGAGGAGCATGAAGAGGTGTGAAAAATGCGAGGAGCATGAAAAGGTGTGAAAAATGCGACGAGCATGAAAAGTTGTGAAAAATGCGAGGAGCAAAAAAAAAAAAAAAAAAAGAAAGACCAGGAGCATGAAAAGGTGTGAAAAATGCGAGGAGCAAAAAAAAAAAAAAAAAGACCAGGAGTATGAAAATGTGTGAAAAATGCGAGGAGCAAAAAAAAAAAAAAAAAAAGAAAGACCAGGAGCATGAAAAGGTGTGAAAAATGCGAGGAGCAAAAAAAAAAAAAAAAAGACCAGGAGCATGAAAAGGTGTGAAAAATGCGAGGAGCAAAAAAAAAAAAAAAAAAAAAGAAAGACCAGGAGCATGAAAAGGTGTGAAAAATGCGAGGAGCAAAAAAAATAAAAAAAAGAAAGAAAGAAAGACCAGGAGCATGAAAAGGTGTGAAAAATGTGAGGAGCAAAAAAAAAAAAAAAAAAAAAGAAAGACCAGGAGCATGAAAAGGTGTGAAAAATGCGACGAGCATGAAAAGTGGTGAAAAATGTGAGGAGCATGAAGAGGTGTGAAAAATGCGAGGAGCATGAAAAGGTGTGAAAAATGCGACGAGCATGAAAAGTGGTGAAAAATGTGAGGAGCATGAAGAGGTGTGAAAAATGCGAGGAGTATGAAAAGGTGTGAATAATGCGACGAGCATGAAAAGTTGTGAAAAATGCGAGGAGCAAAAAAAAAAAAAAAAAAAAAGAAAGACCAGGAGCATGAAAAGGTGTGAAAAATGCGAGGAGCAAAAAAAATAGAAAAAAGAAAGAAAGAAAGACCAGGAGCATGAAAAGGTGTGAAAAATGCGAGGAGCAAAAAAAAAAAAAAAAAAAGAAAGACCAGGAGCATGAAAAGGTGTGAAAAATGCGAGGAGCAAAAAAAAAAAAAGAAAGACCAGGAGCATTAACAGGTGTGAAAAATGCGGGGAGCAAAAAAAAAAAAAACAAAGACCAGGAGCATGAAAAGGTGTGAAAAATGCGACGAGCATGAAAAGTGGTGAAAAATGTGAGGAGCATGAAGAGGTGTGAAAAATGCGAGGAGCATGAAAAGGTGTGAAAAATGCGACGAGCATGAAAAGTTGTGAAAAATGCGAGGAGCAAAAAAAAAAAAAGAAAGACCAGGAGCATGAAAAGGGGTGAAAAATGCGAGGAGCAAAAAAAAAAAAAAAAAGAAAAAAAGAAAGACCAGGAGCATGAAAAGGTGTGAAAAATGCGACGAGCATGAAAAGTGGTGAAAAATGTGAGGAGCATGAAGAGGTGTGAAAAATGCGAGGAGCATGAAAAGGTGTGAAAAATGCGACGAGCATGAAAAGTTGTGAAAAATGCGAGGAGCAAAAAAAAAAAAAAAAAAAAGAAAGACCAGGAGCATGAAAAGGTGTGAAAAATGCGAGGAGAAAAAAAAAAAAAAAAGACCAGGAGCATGAAAAGGTGTGAAAAATGCGAGGAGCATGAAAAGGTGTGAAAAATTCGAGGAGCAAAAAAAAAAAAAAAAAAAAGACCAGGAGCATGAAAAGGTGTGAAAAATGCGAGGAGCAAAAAAAAAAAAAAAAGAAAGAAAGAAAGCCAGGAGCATGAAAAGGTGTGAAAAATGCGAGGAGCATGAAAAGGTGTGAAAAATGCGAGGAAAAAAAAAAAAAAGACCAGGAACATGAAAAGGTGTGAAAAATGCGAGGAGCAAAAAAAAAAAAAAAAAAAAAAAAAACCAGGAGCATGAAAAGGTGTGAAAAATGCGGGGAGCAAAAAAAAAAAAAAAAGAAAGAAAGAAAGACCAGGAGCATGAAAAGGTGTGAAAAATGCGACGAGCATGAAAAGTGGTGAAAAATGTGAGGAGCATGAAGAGGTGTGAAAAATGCGAGGAGCATGAAAAGGTGTGAAAAATGCGACGAGCATGAAAAGTTGTGAAAAATGCGAGGAGCAAAAAAAAAAAAAAAAAAAAGAAAGACCAGGAGCATGAAAAGGTGTGAAAAATGCGAGGAGAAAAAAAAAAAAAAAAGACCAGGAGCATGAAAAGGTGTGAAAAATGCGAGGAGCAAAAAAAAAAAAAAAACAAAGAAAGAAAGACCAGGAGCATGAAAAGGTGTGAAAAATGCGAGGATCATGAAAAGGTGTGAAAAATTCGAGGAGCAAAAAAAAAAAAAAAAAAGACCAGGAGCATGAAAAGGTGTGAAAAATGCGAGGAGCAAAAAAAAAAAAAAAAGACCAGGAGTATGAAAAGGTGTGAAAAATGCGAGGAGCAAAAAAAAAAAAAAAGAAACAAAGAAAGCCAGGAGCATGAAAAGGTGTGAAAAATGCGAGGAGCATGAAAAGGTGTGAAAAAGGCGAGGAAAAAAAAAAAAAGACCAGGAACATGAAAAGGTGTGAAAAATGCGAGGAGCAAAAAAAAAAAAAGAAAGACCAGGAGCATTAACAGGTGTGAAAAATGCGGGGAGCAAAAAAAAAAAAAACAAAGACCAGGAGCATGAAAAGGTGTGAAAAATGCGACGAGCATGAAAAGTGGTGAAAAATGTGAGGAGCATGAAGAGGTGTGAAAAATGCGAGGAGCATGAAAATGTGTGAAAAATGCGAGGAGCATGAAAAGTTGTGAAAAATGCGAGGAGCAAAAAAAAAAAAAAAAAAAAAGAAAGACCAGGAGCATGAAAAGGTGTGAAAAATGCGAGGAGAAAAAAAAAAAAAAAAAAGACCAGGAGTATGAAAATGTGTGAAAAATGAGAGGAGCAAAAAAAAAAAAAAAAAGACCAGGAGTATGAAAATGTGTGAAAAATGCGAGGAGCAAAAAAAAAAAAAGAAAGACGAGGAGCATGAAAAGGTGTGAAAAATGCGAGGAGCAAAAAAAATAAAAAAAAGAAAGAAAGAAAGACCAGGAGCATGAAAAGGTGTGAAAAATGCGAGGAGCAAAAAAAAAAAAAAAAGAAAGAAAGAAAGACCAGGAGCATGAAAAGGTGTGAAAAATGCGAGGAGCATGAAAAGGTGTGAAAAATTCGAGGAGCAAAAAAAAAAAAAAAAAAGACCAGGAGCATGAAAAGGTGTGAAAAATGCGAGGAGCAAAAAAAAAAAAAAAAAGACCAGGAGCATGAAAAGGTGTGAAAAATGCGAGGAGCAAAAAAAAAAAAAAAACAAAGAAAGAAAGCCAGGAGCATGAAAAGGTGTGAAAAATGCGAGGAGCATGAAAAGGTGTGAAAAATGCGAGGAAAAAAAAAAAAAAGACCAGGAACATGAAAAGGTGTGAAAAATGCGAGGAGCAAAAAAAAAAAGAGAAAGACCAGGAGCATTAACAGGTGTGAAAAATGCGGGGAGCAAAAAAAAAAAAAACAAAGACCAGGAGCATGAAAAGGTGTGAAAAATGCGACGAGCATGAAAAGTGGTGAAAAATGTGAGGAGCATGAAGAGGTGTGAAAAATGCGAGGAGCATGAAAAGGTGTGAAAAATGCGACGAGCATGAAAAGTTGTGAAAAATGCGAGGAGCATGAAACGGTGTGAAAAATTTGAGGAGCAAAAAAAAAAAAAAAACCAGGAGCATGAAAAGGTGTGAAAAATGCGAGGAGCAAAAAAAAAAAAAAGAAAGACCAGGAGCATGAAAAGGTGTGAAAAATGCGAGGAGCATGAAGAGGTGTGAAAAATGCGAGGAGCATGAAAAGGTGTGAAAAATTCGAGGAGCAAAAAAAAAGAAAAAAAAAAGACCAGGAGCATGAAAAGGTGTGAAAAATTCGAGGAGCAAAAAAAAAAAGACCAGGAGCATGAAAAGGTGTGAGAAATGCGAGGAGAAAAAAAAAAAAAAAAAAAAAGAACAAGAATATGAAAAGGTGTGAAAAATGCGAGGAGAAAAAAAAAAAAAAAAGAAAGAAAGAAAGACCAGGAGCATGAAAAGGTGTGAAAAATGCGAGGAGCAAAAAAAAAAAAAAAAAAAAGAAAAACCATTAGCATGAAATGTTGTGAAAAATGCGAGGATCAAAAAAAAAAAAAGATAGACCAGGTGCATGAAAAGGTGTGAAAAATGCGAGGAGCAAAAAAAAAAAAAAAAAAAAGACCAGGAGCATGAAAAGGTGTGAAAAATGCGAGGAGCAAAAAAAAAAAAAGAAAGACCAGGAGCATGAAAAGGTGTGAAAAATGCGACGAGCATGAAAAGTTGTGAAAAATGCGAGGAGCATGAAGAGGTGTGAAAAATGCGAGGAGCATGAAAAGGTGTGAAAAATTCGAGGAGCAAAAAAAAAAAAAAAAAAGACCAGGAGCATGAAAAGGTGTGAAAAATGCGAGAAGCAAAAAAAAAAAAAAAAGACTAGGAGCATGAAAAGGTGTGAAAAATGCGAGGAGCAAAAAAAAAAAAAAAAGAAAGAAAGAAAGCCAGGAGCATGAAAAGGTGTGAAAAATGCGACGAGCATGAAAAGGTGTGAAAAATGCGAGGAAAAAAAAAAAAAAGACCAGGAACATGAAAAGGTGTGAAAAATGCGAGGAGCAAAAAAAAAAAAAGATAGACCAGGAGCATGAAAAGGTGTGAAAAATGCGAGGAGCAAAAAAAAAAAGAGAATGACCAGGAGCATGAAAAGGTGTGAAAAGTGCGAGGAGCAAAAAAAAAAAAAAGACCAGGAGCATGAAAAGGTGTGAAAAATGCGAGGAGCAAAAAAAAAAAAAGAAAGACCAGGAGCATGAAAAGGTGTGAAAAATGCGACAAGCATGAAAAGTTGTGAAAAATGCGAGGAGCATGAAGAGGTGTGAAAAATGCGAGGAGCATGAAAAGGTGTGAAAAATGCGAGGAGCAAAAAAAAAAAAAAGAAAGAAAGAAAGACCAGGAACATGAAAAGGTTTGAAAAATGCGAGGAGCAAAAAAAAAAAAAGAAAGACCAGGAGCATGAAAAGGTGTGAAAAATGCGACGAGCATGAAAAGTTGTGAAAAATGCGAGGAGCATGAAACGGTGTGAAAAATGCGAGGAGCAAAAAAAAAAAAAAAAAAAAAAGACCAGGAGCATGAAAAGGTGTGAAAAATTCGATGAGCAAAAAAAAAAAAGCCCAGGAGCATGAAAAGGTGTGAAAAATGAGAGGAGAAAAAAAAAAAAAAAAAAAAAAACCAGGAAAAAGAAAAGGTGTGAAAAATGCGAGGAGAAAAAAAAAAAAAAAAAAGAAAGAAAGAAAGACCAGGAGCATGAAAAGGTGTGAAAAATGCGAGGAGCAAAAAAAAAAAAAAAAAAAGAAAGACCATTAGCATGAAAAGGTGTGAAAAATGCGAGGATCAAAAAAAAAAAAAGAAAGACCAGGAGCATGAAAAGGTGTGAAAAATGCGAGGAGCAAAAAAAATAAAAAAAAGAAAGAAAGAAAGACCAGGAGCATGAAAAGGTGTGAAAAATGCGAGGAGCAAAAAAAAAAAAAAAAAAAAGAAAGACCAGGAGCATGAAAAGGTGTGAAAAATGCGAGGAGCAAAAAAAAAAAAAAAAAGACCAGGAGTATGAAAATGTGTGAAAAATGCGAGGAGCAAAAAAAAAAAAAAAAAGACCAGGAACATGAAAAGGTGTGAAAAATGCGAGGAGCAAAAAAAAAAAAAGAAAGACCAGGAGCATGAAAAGGTGTGAAAAATGCAAGGAGCATGAAAAGGTGTGAAAAATGCGAGGAGCATGAAAAGTTGTGAAAAATGCAAGGAGCATGAAAAGGTGTGAAAAATGCGAGGAGCAAAAAAAAAAAAAGAAAGACCAGGAGCATGAAAAGGTGTGAAAAATGCGAGGAGCATGAAGAGGTGTGAAAAATGCGAGAAGTATGAAAAGGTGTGAAAAATTTGAGGAGCAAAAAAAAAAAAAAACCAGGAGCATGAAAAGGTGTGAAAAATGCGAGGAGCAAAAAAAAAAAAAAAAGAAACAAAGAAAGACCAGGAGCATGAAAAGATGTGAAAAATTCGAGGGGCAAAAAAAAAAAAAAAAAAAAGACCAGGAGCATGAAAAGGTGTGAAAAATGCGATGAGCATGAAAAGTTGTGAAAAATGCGAGGAGCATGAAGAGGTGTGAAAAATGCGAGGAGGATGAAAAGGTGTGAAATATTTGAGGAGCAAAAAAAAAAAAAAACCAGGAGCATGAAAAGGTGTGAAAAATGCGAGGAGCAAAAAAAAAAAAAGAAAGACCAGGAGCATGAAAAGGTGTGAAAAATGCGATGAGCATGAAAAGTTGTGAAAAATGCGAGGAGCATGAAGAGGTGTGAAAAATGCGAGGAGGATGAAAAGGTGTGAAAAATTTGAGGAGCAAAAAAAAAAAAAAACCAGGAGCATGAAAAGGTGTGAAAAATACGAGGAGCAAAAAAAAAAAAAAAAAAAAGACCAGGAACATGAAAAGGTGTGAAAAATGCGAGGAGCAAAAAAAAAAAAAAGATAGACCAGGAGCATGAAAAGGTGTGAAAAATGCGAGGAGCAAAAAAAAAAAAAAAAAAAAAAAGACCAGGAACATGAAAAGGTGTGAAAAATGCGAGGAGCAAAAAAAAAAAAAGAAAGACCAGGAGCATGAAAAGGTGTGAAAAATGCAAGGAGCATGAAAAGGTGTGAAAAATGCGAGGAGCATGAAAAGTTGTGAAAAATGTGAGGAGCATGAAGAGGTGTGAAAAATGCGAGGAGCATGAAAAGGTGTGAAAAATTCGAGGAGCAAAAAAAAAAAAAAAAAAAAAAGAAATACCAGGAGCATGAAAAGGTGTGAAAAATGCGACGAGCATGAAAAGTTGTGAAAAATGCGAGGAGCATGAAGAGATGTGAAAAATGCGAGGAGCATGAAAAGGTGTGAAAAATTCGAGGAGCAAAAAAAAAAAAAAAGACCAGGAGCATGAAAAGGTGTGAAAAATGCGAGGAGCAAAAAAAAAAAAAAAAGAACACCAAGAACATGAAAAGGTGTGAAAAATGCGAGGAGCAAAAAAAAAAAAAAAAGAAAGAAAGAAAGACCAGGAGCATGAAAAGGTGTGAAAAATGCAAGGAAAAAAAAAAAAAAGAAAGAAAGAAAGACCAGGAGCATGAAAAGGTGTGAAAAATGCGAGGAGCAAAAAAAAAAAAAAAGAAAGACCAGGAGCATGAAAAGTTGTGAAAAATGCGACGAGCATGAAAAGTTGTGAAAAATGCGAGGAGCATGAAGAGGTGTGAAAAATGCGAGGAGCATGAAAAGGTGTGAAAAATTCGAGGAGCAAAAAAAAAAAAAAGACCAGGAGCATGAAAAGGTGTGAAAAATGCGAGGAGCATGAAAAGATGTGAAAAATGCGAGGAGCATGAAAAGGTGTGAAAAATGCGAGGAGGATGAAAAGGTGTGAAAAATGCGAGGAGCAAAAAAAAAAAAAAAAGAAAGAAAGAAAGACCAGGAGCATGAAAAGGTGTGAAAAATTCGAGGAGCAAAAAAAAAAAAAAAAAAAAGACCAGGAGCATGAAAAGGTGTGAAAAATGCGAGGAGAAAAAAAAAAAAAAAAAGACCTGGAGCATGAAAAGGTGTGAAAAATGCGAGGAGCAAAAAAAAAAAAAAAAGAAAGAAAGAAAGACCAGGAGCATGAAAAGGTGTGAAAAATGCGAGGAGCATGAAAAGGTGTGAAAAATGCGAGGAAAAAAAAAAAAAAAAAAAAGACCAGGAGCATGAAAAGGTGGGAAAAATGCGAGGAGAAAAAAAAAAAAAAGACCAGGAGCATGAAAAGGTGTGAAAAATGCGAGGAAAAAAAAAAAAAAAAAGACCAGGAACATGAAAAGGTGTGAAAAATGCGAGGAGCAAAAAAAAAAAAAGAAAGACCAGGAGCATTAACAGGTGTGAAAAATGCGGGGAGCAAAAAAAAAAAAAACAAAGACCAGGAGCATGAAAAGGTGTGAAAAATGCGACGAGCATGAAAAGTTGTGAAAAATGTGAGGAGCATGAAGAGGTGTGAAAAATGCGAGGAGCATGAAAAGGTGTGAAAAATGCGACGAGCATGAAAAGGTGTGAAAAATGCGAGGAGCATGAAACGGTGTGAAAAATTTGAGGAGCAAAAAAAAAAAAAAACCAGGAGCATGAAAAGGTGTGAAAAATGCGAGGAGCAAAAAAAAAAAAAAGAAAGACCAGGAGCATGAAAAGGTGTGAAAAATGCGAGGAGCATGAAGAGGTGTGAAAAATGCGAGGAGCATGAAAAGGTGTGAAAAATTCGAGGAGCAAAAAAAAAGAAAAAAAAAAGACCAGGAGCATGAAAAGGTCTGAAAAATTCGAGGAGCAAAAAAAAAAAGACCAGGAGCATGAAAAGGTGTGAGAAATGCGAGGAGAAAAAAAAAAAAAAAAAGACCAGGAATATGAAAAGGTGTGAAAAATGCGAGGAGAAAAAAAAAAAAAAAAAGAAAGAAAGAAAGACCAGGAGCATGAAAAGGTGTGAAAAATGCGAGGAGCAAAAAAAAAAAAAAAAAAAAGAAAGACCAGGAGCATGAAAAGGTGTGAAAAATGCGAGGAGCAAAAAAAATAAAAAAAAGAAAGAAAGAAAGACCAGGAGCATGAAAAGGTGTGAAAAATGTGAGGAGCAAAAAAAAAAAAAAAAAAAAAGAAAGACCAGGAGCATGAAAAGGTGTGAAAAATGCGACGAGCATGAAAAGTGGTGAAAAATGTGAGGAGCATGAAGAGGTGTGAAAAATGCGAGGAGCATGAAAAGGTGTGAAAAATGCGACGAGCATGAAAAGTGGTGAAAAATGTGAGGAGCATGAAGAGGTGTGAAAAATGCGAGGAGTATGAAAAGGTGTGAAAAATGCGACGAGCATGAAAAGTTGTGAAAAATGCGAGGAGCAAAAAAAAAAAAAAAAAAAAAAGAAAGACCAGGAGCATGAAAAGGTGTGAAAAATGCGAGGAGCAAAAAAAATAGAAAAAAGAAAGAAAGAAAGACCAGGAGCATGAAAAGGTGTGAAAAATGCGAGGAGCAAAAAAAAAAAAAAAAAAAGAAAGACCAGGAGCATGAAAAGGTGTGAAAAAAGCGAGGAGCAAAAAAAAAAAAAGAAAGACCAGGAGCATTAACAGGTGTGAAAAATGCGGGGAGCAAAAAAAAAAAAAACAAAGACCAGGAGCATGAAAAGGTGTGAAAAATGCGACGAGCATGAAAAGTGGTGAAAAATGTGAGGAGCATGAAGAGGTGTGAAAAATGCGAGGAGCATGAAAAGGTGTGAAAAATGCGACGAGCATGAAAAGTTGTGAAAAATGCGAGGAGCAAAAAAAAAAAAAGAAAGACCAGGAGCATGAAAAGGTGTGAAAAATGCGAGGAGCAAAAAAAAAAAAAAAAAGAAAGAAAGAAAGACCAGGAGCATGAAAAGGTGTGAAAAATGCGACGAGCATGAAAAGTGGTGAAAAATGTGAGGAGCATGAAGAGGTGTGAAAAATGCGAGGAGCATGAAAAGGTGTGAAAAATGCGACGAGCATGAAAAGTTGTGAAAAATGCGAGGAGCAAAAAAAAAAAAAAAAAAAAGAAAGACCAGGAGCATGAAAAGGTGTGAAAAATGCGAGGAGAAAAAAAAAAAAAAAAGACCAGGAGCATGAAAAGGTGTGAAAAATGCGAGGAGCATGAAAAGGTGTGAAAAATTCGAGGAGCAAAAAAAAAAAAAAAAAAGACCAGGAGCATGAAAAGGTGTGAAAAATGCGAGGAGCAAAAAAAAAAAAAAAAGAAAGAAAGAAAGCCAGGAGCATGAAAAGGTGTGAAAAATGCGAGGAGCATGAAAAGGTGTGAAAAATGCGAGGAAAAAAAAAAAAAAGACCAGGAACATGAAAAGGTGTGAAAAATGCGAGGAGCAAAAAAAAAAAAAAAAAAAAGAAAGACCAGGAGCATGAAAAGGTGTGAAAAATGCGGGGAGCAAAAAAAAAAAAAAAAGAAAGAAAGAAAGACCAGGAGCATGAAAAGGTGTGAAAAATGCGACGAGCATGAAAAGTGGTGAAAAATGTGAGGAGCATGAAGAGGTGTGAAAAATGCGAGGAGCATGAAAAGGTGTGAAAAATGCGACGAGCATGAAAAGTTGTGAAAAATGCGAGGAGCAAAAAAAAAAAAAAAAAAAAGAAAGACCAGGAGCATGAAAAGGTGGGAAAAATGCGAGGAGAAAAAAAAAAAAAAAAGACCAGGAGCATGAAAAGGTGTGAAAAATGCGAGGAGCAAAAAAAAAAAAAAAACAAAGAAAGAAAGACCAGGAGCATGAAAAGGTGTGAAAAATGCGAGGAGCATGAAAAGGTGTGAAAAATTCGAGGAGCAAAAAAAAAAAAAAAAAAGACCAGGAGCATGAAAAGGTGTGAAAAATGCGAGGAGCAAAAAAAAAAAAAAAAAGACCAGGAGTATGAAAAGGTGTGAAAAATGCGAGGAGCAAAAAAAAAAAAAAAGAAAGAAAGAAAGCCAGGAGCATGAAAAGGTGTGAAAAATGCGAGGAGCATGAAAAGGTGTGAAAAATGCGAGGAAAAAAAAAAAAAAGACCAGGAACATGAAAAGGTGTGAAAAATGCGAGGAGCAAAAAAAAAAAAAAGAAAGACCAGGAGCATTAACAGGTGTGAAAAATGCGGGGAGCAAAAAAAAAAAAAAACAAAGACCAGGAGCATGAAAAGGTGTGAAAAATGCGACGAGCATGAAAAGTGGTGAAAAATGTGAGGAGCATGAAGAGGTGTGAAAAATGCGAGGAGCATGAAAATGTGTGAAAAATGCGAGGAGCATGAAAAGTTGTGAAAAATGCGAGGAGCAAAAAAAAAAAAAAAAAAAAGAAAGACCAGGAGCATGAAAAGGTGTGAAAAATGCGAGGAGCAAAAAAAAAAAAAAAAAGACCAGGAGTATGAAAATGTGTGAAAAATGCGAGGAGCAAAAAAAAAAAAAAAAAGACCAGGAGTATGAAAATGTGTGAAAAATGCGAGGAGCAAAAAAAAAAAAAGAAAGACGAGGAGCATGAAAAGGTGTGAAAAATGCGAGGAGCAAAAAAAATAAAAAAAAGAAAGAAAGAAAGACCAGGAGCATGAAAAGGTGTGAAAAATGCGAGGAGCAAAAAAAAAAAAAAAGAAAGAAAGAAAGACCAGGAGCATGAAAAGGTGTGAAAAATGCGAGGAGCATGAAAAGGTGTGAAAAATTCGAGGAGCAAAAAAAAAAAAAAAAAAGACCAGGAGCATGAAAAGGTGTGAAAAATGCGAGGAGCAAAAAAAAAAAAAAAAGACCAGGAGCATGAAAAGGTGTGAAAAATGCGAGGAGCAAAAAAAAAAAAAAAAGAAAGAAAGAAAGCCAGGAGCATGAAAAGGTGTGAAAAATGCGAGGAGCATGAAAAGGTGTGAAAAATGCGAGGAAAAAAAAAAAAAAGACCAGGAACATGAAAAGGTGTGAAAAATGCGAGGAGCAAAAAAAAAAAGAGAAAGACCAGGAGCATTAACAGGTGTGAAAAATGCGGGGAGCAAAAAAAAAAAAAACAAAGACCAGGAGCATGAAAAGGTGTGAAAAATGCGACGAGCATGAAAAGTGGTGAAAAATGTGAGGAGCATGAAGAGGTGTGAAAAATGCGAGGAGCATGAAAAGGTGTGAAAAATGCGACGAGCATGAAAAGTTGTGAAAAATGCGAGGAGCATGAAACGGTGTGAAAAATTTGAGGAGCAAAAAAAAAAAAAAACCAGGAGCATGAAAAGGTGTGAAAAATGCGAGGAGCAAAAAAAAAAAAAAGAAAGACCAGGAGCATGAAAAGGTGTGAAAAATGCGAGGAGCATGAAGAGGTGTGAAAAATGCGAGGAGCATGAAAAGGTGTGAAAAATTCGAGGAGCAAAAAAAAAGAAAAAAAAAAGACCAGGAGCATGAAAAGGTGTGAAAAATTCGAGGAGCAAAAAAAAAAAGACCAGGAGCATGAAAAGGTGTGAGAAATGCGAGGAGAAAAAAAAAAAAAAAAAAAAAGACCAGGAATAAGAAAAGGTGTGAAAAATGCGAGGAGAAAAAAAAAAAAAAAAGAAAGAAAGAAAGACCAGGAGCATGAAAAGGTGTGAAAAATGCGAGGAGCAAAAAAAAAAAAAAAAAAAAGAAAAACCATTAGCATGAAATGTTGTGAAAAATGCGAGGATCAAAAAAAAAAAAAGATAGACCAGGTGCATGAAAAGGTGTGAAAAATGCGAGGAGCAAAAAAAAAAAAAAAAAAAAGACCAGGAGCATGAAAAGGTGTGAAAAATGCGAGGAGCAAAAAAAAAAAAAGAAAGACCAGGAGCATGAAAAGGTGTGAAAAATGCGACGAGCATGAAAAGTTGTGAAAAATGCGAGGAGCATGAAGAGGTGTGAAAAATGCGAGGAGCATGAAAAGGTGTGAAAAATTCGAGGAGCAAAAAAAAAAAAAAAAAAGACAAGGAGCATGAAAAGGTGTGAAAAATGCGAGAAGCAAAAAAAAAAAAAAAAGACTAGGAGCATGAAAAGGTGTGAAAAATGCGAGGAGCAAAAAAAAAAAAAAAAGAAAGAAAGAAAGCCAGGAGCATGAAAAGGTGTGAAAAATGCGACGAGCATGAAAAGGTGTGAAAAATGCGAGGAAAAAAAAAAAAAAGACCAGGAACATGAAAAGGTGTGAAAAATGCGAGGAGCAAAAAAAAAAAAAGATAGACCAGGAGCATGAAAAGGTGTGAAAAATGCGAGGAGCAAAAAAAAAAAGAGAATGACCAGGAGCATGAAAAGGTGTGAAAAGTGCGAGGAGCAAAAAAAAAAAAAAGACCAGGAGCATGAAAAGGTGTGAAAAATGCGAGGAGCAAAAAAAAAAAAAGAAAGACCAGGAGCATGAAAAGGTGTGAAAAATGCGACAAGCATGAAAAGTTGTGAAAAATGCGAGGAGCATGAAGAGGTGTGAAAAATGCGAGGAGCATGAAAAGGTGTGAAAAATGCGAGGAGCAAAAAAAAAAAAAAGAAAGAAAGAAAGACCAGGAACATGAAAAGGTTTGAAAAATGCGAGGAGCAAAAAAAAAAAAAGAAAGACCAGGAGCATGAAAAGGTGTGAAAAATGCGACGAGCATGAAAAGTTGTGAAAAATGCGAGGAGCATGAAACGGTGTGAAAAATGCGAGGAGAAAAAAAAAAAAAAAAAAAGACCAGGAGCATGAAAAGGTGTGAAAAATTCGATGAGCAAAAAAAAAAAAGCCCAGGAGCATGAAAAGGTGTGAAAAAAGAGAGGAGAAAAAAAAAAAAAAAAAAAAGACCAGGAATATGAAAAGGTGTGAAAAATGCGAGGAGAAAAAAAAAAAAAAAAAGAAAGAAAGAAAGACCAGGAGCATGAAAAGGTGTGAAAAATGCGAGGAGCAAAAAAAAAAAAGAAAAAGAAAGACCATTAGCATGAAAAGGTGTGAAAAATGCGAGGATCAAAAAAAAAAAAAGAAAGACCAGGAGCATGAAAAGGTGTGAAAAATGCGAGGAGCAAAAAAAATAAAAAAAAGAAAGAAAGAAAGACCAGGAGCATGAAAAGGTGTGAAAAATGCGAGGAGCAAAAAAAAAAAAAAAAAAAAGAAAGACCAGGAGCATGAAAAGGTGTGAAAAATGCGAGGAGCAAAAAAAAAAAAAAAAAAGACCAGGAGTATGAAAATGTGTGAAAAATGCGAGGAGCAAAAAAAAAAAAAAAAAGACCAGGAACATGAAAAGGTGTGAAAAATGCGAGGAGCAAAAAAAAAAAAAGAAAGACCAGGAGCATGAAAAGGTGTGAAAAATGCAAGGAGCATGAAAAGGTGTGAAAAATGCGAGGAGCATGAAAAGTTGTGAAAAATGCAAGGAGCATGAAAAGGTGTGAAAAATGCGAGGAGCAAAAAAAAAAAAAGAAAGACCAGGAGCATGAAAAGGTGTGAAAAATGCGAGGAGCATGAAGAGGTGTGAAAAATGCGAGAAGTATGAAAAGGTGTGAAAAATTTGAGGAGCAAAAAAAAAAAAAAACCAGGAGCATGAAAAGGTGTGAAAAATGCGAGGAGCAAAAAAAAAAAAAAAAGAAAGAAAGAAAGACCAGGAGCATGAAAAGATGTGAAAAATTCGAGGGGCAAAAAAAAAAAAAAAAAAAAGACCAGGAGCATGAAAAGGTGTGAAAAATGCGATGAGCATGAAAAGTTGTGAAAAATGCGAGGAGCATGAAGAGGTGTGAAAAATGCGAGGAGGATGAAAAGGTGTGAAATATTTGAGGAGCAAAAAAAAAAAAAAACCAGGAGCATGAAAAGGTGTGAAAAATGCGAGGAGCAAAAAAAAAAAAAGAAAGACCAGGAGCATGAAAAGGTGTGAAAAATGCGATGAGCATGAAAAGTTGTGAAAAATGCGAGGAGCATGAAGAGGTGTGAAAAATGCGAGGAGGATGAAAAGGTGTGAAAAATTTGAGGAGCAAAAAAAAAAAAAAACCAGGAGCATGAAAAGGTGTGAAAAATACGAGGAGCAAAAAAAAAAAAAAAAAAAAGACCAGGAACATGAAAAGGTGTGAAAAATGCGAGGAGCAAAAAAAAAAAAAAGATAGACCAGGAGCATGAAAAGGTGTGAAAAATGCGAGGAGCAAAAAAAAAAAAAAAAAAAAAAAGACCAGGAACATGAAAAGGTGTGAAAAATGCGAGGAGCAAAAAAAAAAAAAGAAAGACCAGGAGCATGAAAAGGTGTGAAAAATGCAAGGAGCATGAAAAGGTGTGAAAAATGCGAGGAGCATGAAAAGTTGTGAAAAATGTGAGGAGCATGAAGAGGTGTGAAAAATGCGAGGAGCATGAAAAGGTGTGAAAAATTCGAGGAGCAAAAAAAAAAAAAAAAAAAAAAGAAATACCAGGAGCATGAAAAGGTGTGAAAAATGCGACGAGCATGAAAAGTTGTGAAAAATGCGAGGAGCATGAAGAGATGTGAAAAATGCGAGGAGCATGAAAAGGTGTGAAAAATTCGAGGAGCAAAAAAAAAAAAAAAGACCAGGAGCATGAAAAGGTGTGAAAAATGCGAGGAGCAAAAAAAAAAAAAAAAGAACACCAAGAACATGAAAAGGTGTGAAAAATGCGAGGAGCAAAAAAAAAAAAAAAAGAAAGAAAGAAAGACCAGGAGCATGAAAAGGTGTGAAAAATGCAAGGAAAAAAAAAAAAAAGAAAGAAAGAAAGACCAGGAGCATGAAAAGGTGTGAAAAATGCGAGGAGCAAAAAAAAAAAAAAAGAAAGACCAGGAGCATGAAAAGTTGTGAAAAATGCGACGAGCATGAAAAGTTGTGAAAAATGCGAGGAGCATGAAGAGGTGTGAAAAATGCGAGGAGCATGAAAAGGTGTGAAAAATTCGAGGAGCAAAAAAAAAAAAAAGACCAGGAGCATGAAAAGGTGTGAAAAATGCGAGGAGCATGAAAAGGTGTGAAAAATGCGAGGAGCATGAAAAGGTGTGAAAAATGCGAGGAGCATGAAAAGGTGTGAAAAATGCGAGGAGCAAAAAAAAAAAAAAAAGAAAGAAAGAAAGACCAGGAGCATGAAAAGGTGTGAAAAATTCGAGGAGCAAAAAAAAAAAAAAAAAAAGACCAGGAGCATGAAAAGGTGTGAAAAATGCGAGGAGAAAAAAAAAAAAAAAAGACCTGGAGCATGAAAAGGTGTGAAAAATGCGAGGAGCAAAAAAAAAAAAAAAAGAAAGAAAGAAAGACCAGGAGCATGAAAAGGTGTGAAAAATGCAAGGAGCATGAAAAGGTGTGAAAAATGCGAGGAAAAAAAAAAAAAAAAAAAGACCAGGAGCATGAAAAGGTGTGAAAAATGCGAGGAGAAAAAAAAAAAAAAGACCAGGAGCATGAAAAGGTGTGAAAAATGCGAGGAAAAAAAAAAAAAAAAAAGACCAGGAACATGAAAAGGTGTGAAAAATGCGAGGAGCAAAAAAAAAAAAAGAAAGACCAGGAGCATTAACAGGTGTGAAAAATGCGGGGAGCAAAAAAAAAAAAAAAAAAGACCAGGAGCATGAAAAGGTGTGAAAAATGCGACGAGCATGAAAAGTTGTGAAAAATGTGAGGAGCATGAAGAGGTGTGAAAAATGCGAGGAGCATGAAAAGGTGTGAAAAATGCGACGAGCATGAAAAGGTGTGAAAAATGCGAGGAGCATGAAACGGTGTGAAAAATTTGAGGAGCAAAAAAAAAAAAAAACCAGGAGCATGAAAAGGTGTGAAAAATGCGAGGAGCAAAAAAAAAAAAAAGAAAGACCAGGAGCATGAAAAGGTGTGAAAAATGCGAGGAGCATGAAGAGGTGTGAAAAATGCGAGGAGCATGAAAAGGTGTGAAAAATTCGAGGAGCAAAAAAAAAGAAAAAAAAAAGACCAGGAGCATGAAAAGGTCTGAAAAATTCGAGGAGCAAAAAAAAAAAGACCAGGAGCATGAAAAGGTGTGAGAAATGCGAGGAGAAAAAAAAAAAAAAAAAGACCAGGAATATGAAAAGGTGTGAAAAATGCGAGGAGAAAAAAAAAAAAAAAAAGAAAGAAAGAAAGACCAGGAGCATGAAAAGGTGTGAAAAATGCGAGGAGCAAAAAAAAAAAAAAAAAAAGAAAGACCATTAGCATGAAATGTTGTGAAAAATGCGAGGATCAAAAAAAAAAAAAGATAGACCAGGAGCATGAAAAGGTGTGAAAAATGCGAGGAGCAAAAAAAAAAAAAAAAAAAAAAGACCAGGAGCATGAAAAGGTGTGAAAAATGCGAGGAGCAAAAAAAAAAAAAGAAAGACCAGGAGCATGAAAAGGTGTGAAAAATGCGACGAGCATGAAAAGTTGTGAAAAATGCGAGGAGCATGAAGAGGTGTGAAAAATGCGAGGAGCATGAAAAGGTGTGAAAAATTCGAGGAGCAAAAAAAAAAAAAAAAAGACCAGGAGCATGAAAAGGTGTGAAAAATGCGAGGAGCAAAAAAAAAAAAAAAGACCAGGAGCATGAAAAGGTGTGAAAAATGCGAGGAGCAAAAAAAAAAAAAAAAAGAAAGAAAGAAAGCCAGGAGCATGAAAAGGTGTGAAAAATGCGAGGAGCATGAAAAGGTGTGAAAAATGCGAGGAAAAAAAAAAAAAAGCCCAGGAACATGAAAAGGTGTGAAAAATGCGAGGAGCAAAAAAAAAAAAATATAGACCAGGAGCATGAAAAGGTGTGAAAAATGCGAGGAGCAAAAAAAAAAAAAGAAAGACCAGGAGCATGAAAAGGTGTGAAAAAAGCGAGGAGCAAAAAAAAAAAAAAGACCAGGAGCATGAAAAGGTGTGAAAAATGCGAGGAGCAAAAAAAAAAAAAAAAAAAAAGAAAGACCAGGAGCATGAAAAGGTGTGAAAAATGCGACGAGCATGAAAAGTTGTGAAAAATGCGAGGAGCATGAAGAGGTGTGAAAAATGCGAGGAGCATGAAAAGGTGTGAAAAATGCGAGGATCAAAAAAAAAAAAAAGAAAGAAAGAAAGACCAGGAACATGAAAAGGTTTGAAAAATGCGAGGAGTAAAAAAAAAAAAAGAAAGACCAGGAGCATGAAAAGGTGTGAAAAATGCGAGGAATATGAAAAGGTGTGAAAAATGCGAGGAGCATGAAAAGGTGTGAAAATTTAAAGGAGCATGAAAAGGTGTGAAAAATGCGAGGAGCATGAAAAGGTGTGAAAAATGCGAGGAGCTTGAAAAGGTGTGAAAAATGCGAGGAGCATGAACAGTTGAGAAATATGAGAGGAGCATGAAAAGGTGTGAAAATGTAAGGAGCATGAAAAGTTTTGAAAAATGCGAGGAGCAAAAAAGAAATACAAGGAGCATGAAAAAGTGTAAAAATGCGAGGAGCATGAAAAGGTGTGAAAAATGCAAGGAGCATGAAACGGTGTGAAAAATGCGAGGAGCATGAAAAGGTGTGAAAAATGCGAGGAGCAAAAAAAAAAAAAGACGAGTAGCATGAAAAGGGGTGTAAAATGCGAGGAGCATGAAAAGGTGCGAAAAATGCGAGGACCACGAAAAGGTGTGAAAAATGCGAGGAGCATGAAAAGGTGTGAAAAATGCGAGGACCATGAAAAGGTGTGAAAAATGCGAGGACCATGAAAAGTTGTGAGCAATGCGAGGAGCAAAAAAACAAAAAAACTAAAAGACGAGGAGCATGAAAAGGTGTGAAAAATGCGAGGAGCATGAATAGGAGTGAAAAATGCGAGGACCATGAAGAGGTGTGAAAAATGCGAGGAGCATGAAAAGGTGTGAAATATGCGAGGATCCTGAGAAGGTGTGAAAAATGCGAGGAGCATGAAAAGGTGTGAAAAATGGGAGGAGCATGAAAAGGTGTGAAAAATGCGAGGAGCATGAAAAGGTGTGAAAAATGCGAGGAGCAAAAAAAAAAAAAGACGAGTAGCATGAAAAGGTGTGTAAAATGCGAGGAGCATGAAAAGGTGTGAAAAATATGAGGAGCATTAAAAGGTGTGAAAAATGCGAGGAATATGAAAAGGTGTGAAAAATGCGAGGAGCATGAAAAGGTGTGAAAATTTCAAGGAGCATGAAAAGGTGTGAAAAATGCGAGGAGCATGAAAAGGTGTGAAAAATGCGAGGAGCTTGAAAAGGTGTGAAAAATGCGAGGAGCATGAACAGTTGAGAAAAATGAGAGGAGCATGAAAAGGTGTGAAAATGTAAGGAGCATGAAAAGTTTTGAAAAATGCGAGGAGCAAAAAAGAAATACAAGGAGCATGAAAAAGTGTAAAAATGCGAGGAGCATGAAAAGGTGTGAAAAATGCAAGGAGCATGAAAAGGTGTGAAAAATGCAAGGAGCATGAAAAGGTTTGAAAAATGCAAGGATCATGAAAAGGTGTGAAAAATGCGAGGAGCAAAAAAAAAATACAAGGGGCATGAAAAGGTGTGAGAAATGCAAGCAGCATGAAAAGGTGTGAAAAATGCGAGGAGCATGAAAAGGTGTGAAAAATGCAAGGAGCATGAAAAGGTGTGAAAAATGCAAGGAGCATGAAAAGGTTTGAAAAATGCAAGGATCATGAAAAGGTGTGAAAAATGCGAGGAGCAAAAAAAAAATACAAGTGGCATGAAAAGGTGTGAGAAATGCAAGCAGCATGAAAAGGTGTGAAAAATGCGAGGAGCATGAAAATGTTTGAAAAATGCAAGGAGCATGAAAAGGTGTGAAAAATGCGAGGAGCAAAAAAAAAAGACAAGGGGCACGAAAAGGTGTGAAAAATGCGAGGAGCATGAAAATGTGTGAAAAATGCGAGGACCATGAAAAGGTGTGAAAAATGCGAGGACCATGAAAAGTTGTGAACAATGCGAGGAGCAAAAAAACAAAAAAACTAAAACACGAGGAGCATGAAAAGGTGTGAAAAATGCGAGGAGCATGAATAGGAGTGAAAAATGCGAGGACCATGAAGAGGTGTGAAAAATGCGAGGAGCATGAAAAGGTGTGAAATATGCGAGGATCCTGAGAAGGTGTGAAAAATGCGAGGAGCATGAAAAGGTGTGAAAAATGGGAGGAGCATGAAAAGGTGTGAAAAATGCGAGGAGCATGAAAAGGTGTGAAAAATGCGAGGAGCAAAAAAAAAAAAGAAAGACCAGGAGCATGAAAAGGTGTGAAAAATGCGACGAGCATGAAAAGTTGTGAAAAATGCGAGGAGCATGAAGAGGTGTGAAAAATGCGAGGAGCATGAAAAGGTGTGAAAAATGCGAGGAGCAAAAAAAAAAAAAGAAAGACCAGGAGCATGAAAAGGTGTGAAAAATGCGACGAGCATGAAAAGTTGTGAAAAATGCGAGCAGCATGAAACGGTGTGAAAAATTTGAGGAGCAAAAAAAAAAAAAACCAGGAGCATGAAAAGGTGTGAAAAATGCGAGGAGCAAAAAAAAAAAAAGAACGACCAGGAGCATGAAAAGGTGTGAAAAATTCGAGGAGCAAAAAAAAAAAAAAAAAAAACCAGGAGCAAGAAAAGGTGTGAAAAATGCGAGGAGCAAAAAAAAAAAAAAAAAGAAAGACCATTAGCATGAAAAGGTGTGAAAAATGCGAGGATCAAAAAAAAAAAAAGAAAGACCATGAGCATGAAAAGGTGTGAAAAATGCAAGGAGCATGAAAAGGTGTGAAAAATGCGAGGAGCATGAAGAGGTGTGAAAAATGCGAGGAGCATGAAAAGGTGTGAAAAATGCGAGGAGCAAAAAAAAAAAAAAAAAAAAACCAGGAACATGAAAAGGTTTGAAAAAAGCGAGGAGCAAAAAAAAAAAAAAAAAAACCAGGAGCATGAAAAGGTGTGAAAAATGCGAGGAGCAAAAAAAAAAAAAAAAAAAGAAAGACCATTAGCATGAAAAGGTGTGAAAAATGCGAGGATCAAAAAAAAAAAAAGAAAGACCATTAGCATGAAAAGGTGTGAAAAATGCGAGGATCAAAAAAAAAAAAAGAAAGACCAGGAGCATGAAAAGGTGTGAAAAATGCAAGGAGCATGAAAAGGTGTGAAAAATGCGAGGAGCATGAAAAGTTGTGAAAAATGTGAGGAGCATAGAAAGGTGTGAAAAATGGGAGGAGCATGAAAAGGTGTGAAAAATGCAAGGAGCATGAAAAGTTGTGAAAAATGCGAGGAGCATAGAAAGGTGTGAAAAATGGGAGGAGCATGAAAAGGTGTGAAAAATGGGAGGAGCATGAAAAGATGTGAAAAATGCGAGGAGCATGAAAAGGTGTGAAAAATGCAAGGAGCATGAAAAGTTGTGAAAAATGACAGGAGCAAAAAAAAAAAAGACGAAGACCACGAAAAGGTGTGAAAAATGGGAGGAGCATGAAAAGGTGTGAAAAATTCGAGGAGCAAAAAAAAAAAAAAAAGATCAGGAGCATGAAAAGGTGTGAAAAATTCGAGGAGCAAAAAAAAAAAAAAAAAAAAAAAAGACCAGGAGCATGAAAAGGTGTGAAAAATGCGAGGAGAAAAAGAAAAAAATAAAAAGACCAGGAACATGAAATGGTGTGAAAAATGCGAGGAGCAAAAAAAAAAAAAAAAGAAAGAAAGAAAGATCAGGAGCATGAAAAGGTGTGAAAAATGCGAGGAGCAAAAAAAAAAAAAGAAAGACCAGGAGCATGAAAAGGTGTGAAAAATGCGAGGAGCATGAAGAGGTATGAAAAATGCGAGGAGCATGAAAAGGTGTGAAAAATTCGAGGAGCAAAAAAAAAAAAAAAAAAAGACCAGGAGCATGAAAAGGTGTGAAAAATGCGAGGAGCAAAAAAAAAAAAAAAAAAGAAAGACCATTAGCATGAAAAGGTGTGAAAAATGCGAGGATCAAAAAAAAAAAAAGAAAGACCAGGAGCATGAAAAGGTGTGAAAAATGCGAGGAGCAAAAAAAAAAAAAAAAAAAAAGAAAGACCATTAGCATGAAAAGGTGTGAAAAATGCGAGGAGCAAAAAAAAAAAAAAAGAAAGAAAGAAAGACCAGGAGCATGAAAAGGTGTGAAAAATGTGAGGAGCAAAAAAAAAAAAAAGAAAGACCAGGAGCATGAAAAGGTGGGAAAAATGCGGGGAGCAAAAAAAAAAAAAGAAAAACCAGGAGCATGAAAAGGTGTGAAAAATGCGAGGATCAAAAAAAAAAAAAAGAAAGAACAGGAGCATGAAAAGGTGTGAAAAATGCGAGGAGCATGAAAAGGTGTGAAAAATTCGAGGAGCAAAAAAAAAAAAAAAAAAAGACCAGGAGCATGAAAAGGTGTGAAAAATGCGAGGAGCAAAAAAAAAAAAAGAAAGAACAGGAGCATGAAAAGGTGTGAAAAATGCGACGAGCATGAAAAGTTGTGAAAAATGCGAGGAGCATGAAGAGGTGTGAAAAATGCGAGGAGCATGAAAAGGTGTGAAAAATTCGAGGAGCAAAAAAAAAAAAAAAAAAGACCAGGAGCATGAAAAGGTGTGAAAAATGCGAGGAGCAAAAAAAAAAAAAAAAAAGAAAGACCATTAGCATGAAAAGGTGTGAAAAATGCGAGGATCAAAAAAAAAAAAAGAAAGACCATGAGCATGAAAAGGTGTGAAAAATGCAAGGAGCATGAAAAGGTGTGAAAAATGCGACGAGCATGAAAAGTTGTGAAAAATGCGAGGAGCATGAAGAGGTGTGAAAAATGCGAGGAGCATGAAAAGGTGTGAAAAATTCGAGGAGCAAAAAAAAAAAAAAAAAAGACCAGGAGCATGAAAAGGTGTGAAAAATGCGAGGAGCAAAAAAAAAAAAAAAAAAGAAAGACCATTAGCATGAAAAGGTGTGAAAAATGCGAGGATCAAAAAAAAAAAAAGAAAGACCATGAGCATGAAAAGGTGTGAAAAATGCAAGGAGCATGAAAAGGTGTGAAAAATGCGAGGAGCATGAAGAGGTGTGAAAAATGCGAGGAGCATGAAAAGGTGTGAAAAATGCGAGGAGCAAAAAAAAAAAAAAAAAAAACCAGGAACATGAAAAGGTGTGAAAAATGCGAGGAGCAAAAAAAAAAAAAAAAAGACCAGGAGCATGAAAAGGTGTGAAAAATGCGAGGAGCAAAAAAAAAAAAAAAAAAGAAAGACCATTAGCATGAAAAGGTGTGAAAAATGCGAGGATCAAAAAAAAAAAAAAGAAAGACCATTAGCATGAAAAGGTGTGAAAAATGCGAGGATCAAAAAAAAAAAAAGAAAGACCAGGAGCATGAAAAGGTGTGAAAAATGCAAGGAGCATGAAAAGGTGTGAAAAATGCGAGGAGCATGAAAAGTTGTGAAAAATGTGAGGAGCATAGAAAGGTGTGAAAAATGGGAGGAGCATGAAAAGGTGTGAAAAATGCAAGGAGCATGAAAAGTTGTGAAAAATGCGAGGAGCATAGAAAGGTGTGAAAAATGGGAGGAGCATGAAAAGGTGTGAAAAATGGGAGGAGCATGAAAAGTTGTGAAAAATGCGAGGAGCATGAAAAGGTGTGAAAAATGCAAGGAGCATGAAAAGTTGTGAAAAATGACAGGAGCAAAAAAAAAAAAGACGAAGACCACGAAAAGGTGTGAAAAATGGGAGGAGCATGAAAAGGTGTGAAAAATTCGAGGAGCAAAAAAAAAAAAAAAAAGATCAGGAGCATGAAAAGGTGTGAAAAATTCGAGGAGCAAAAAAAAAAAAAAAAAAAAAAAAAAGACCAGGAGCATGAAAAGGTGTGAAAAATGGGAGGAGAAAAAAAAAAAAATAAAAAGACCAGGAACATGAAATGGTGTGAAAAATGCGAGGAGCAAAAAAAAAAAAAAAAGAAAGAAAGAAAGATCAGGAGCATGAAAAGGTGTGAAAAATGCGAGGAGCAAAAAAAAAAAAAGAAAGACCAGGAGCATGAAAAGGTGTGAAAAATGCGAGGAGCAAAAAAAAAAAAAAAAAAAGAAAGACCAGGAGCATGAAAAGGTGTGAAAAATGCGAGGAGCAAAAAAAAAAAAAGAAAGACCAGGAGCATGAAAAGGTGTGAAAAATGCGACGAGCATGAAAAGTTGTGAAAAATGCGAGGAGCATGAAACGGTGTGAAAAATTTGAGGAGCAAAAAAAAAAAAAAACTAGGAGCATGAAAAGGTGTGAAAAATGCGGGGAGCAAAAAAAAAAAAAAAGAAAGACCAGGAGCATGAAAAGGTGTGAAAAAAGCGACGAGCATGAAAAGTTGTGAAAAATGCGAGGAGCATGAAAAGGTGTGAAAAATGCGAGGAGCATGAAAAGGTGTGAAAAATTCGAGGAGCAAAAAAAAAAAAAAAACCAGGAGCATGAATAGGTGTGAAAAATGCGAGGAAAAAAAAAAAAAGACCAGGAACATGAAAAGGTGTGAAAAATGCGAGGAGCAAAAAAAAAAAAAGAAAGACCAGGAGCATGAAAAGGGGGGAAAAATGCGAGGAGCAAAAAAAAAAAAAAAAGAAAGACCAGGAGCATGAAAAGGTGTGAAAAATGCGGGGAGCAAAAAAAAAAAAAAGAAAGACCAGGAGCATGAAAAGGTGTGAAAAATGCGACGAGCATGAAAAGTTGTGAAAAATGCGAGGAGCATGAAGAGGTGTGAAAAATGCGAGGAGCATGAAAAGGTGTGAAAAATTCGAGGAGCAAAAAAAAAAAAAAAAAGACCAGGAGCATGAAAAGGTGTGAAAAATTCGAGGAGCAAAAAAAAAAAAAAAGACCAGGAGCATGAAAAGGTGTGAAAAATGCGAGGAGAAAAAAAAAAGAAAAAAAAAAAGACCAGGAACATGAAAAAGTGTGAAAAATGCGAGGAGCAAAAAAAAAAAAAAAGAAAGAAAGAAAGACCATTAGCATGAAAAGGTGTGAAAAATGCGAGGAGCATGAAAAGGTGTGAAAAATGCGAGGAGAATGAAAAGGTGTGAAAAATGTGAAGGCTCTTGGTCTCGGGTGGTGATTGCATTACTATCCTTTCAGGCACTCCCCAGGTCCGAGCCTCCCTCCCTGGGGTCCACTGTGAGCAGACACCACGACCATCTTCTTGGGGGTGGCGGTGGGGGATTCAAGGCCCAGAGAGGCCACCCCAGCTCCACCTCCACTGCACTCTGACATGTAAACATGGATGGGCTCCTGCAGGAAAAATCAGATGTGACCATGGAATTCTTTGAGTCTAGAGAGTGCTGTGGGCTGTGGAGATCATGGCAGCATGCTGGGCCCCTGGAACTTATTTCTGATTTTGCCAAGTGCTGGTGAGAAATGAAGAGACCAGCTCCTGCCCACTACTGCCGGGGGGCAAGTATATGTGGGGGACATACCCCAGCCTCTGCCCCTGAAACCTGAGTAGTCCAGATGGGTGCAAGGGTCCAGTGAAGCCGGACATTAACATGAATCAGCCATGGATTTACATGTATTCCGCATCCCGATCCCCCCTCCCACCTCCCTCTCTACCTGTCCCACTCCTTGTGTCCCCATGGACTGAAGCTCACCAAGCTCCTCTGCCCGTGGGATTCTCCAGGCAAGAATATTGGAGTGGGTTGAGATTGTTTTTATTTTTTCTTACTGATTTTTTAAGTTGCTAGTTCTCAGTTTGCTGTATGTTGGTTGCTTCTTATTGAAGCAACATCTTTTCTCTGTTGGTTACTTTTCTTATTGAATTGTTTTTGAAGCATAACACCACATAGTGACAGCATAGCTCAAATGTGTAGCTCCATGAATTCTCCAGAGTGCCTACGTCGGTGTCACCCACCCAGGTCAGAGCACTGCTGGGTCCTAAAGTCCCTTTGCACCCCTCCAAACACTGTCCACCATCTGACCAATTAAAGAGTGGACTCTGTTAATACCCTTTCTACCAGTGTATTGCCTTGCTTACCAGAGGGATGGGCCTCCTGGTTGTGGCATATTATTTTATTTGCTAATAATTTAAGGTTTTTTGCATCTGTCTTCATAGAGGAGAGTGGTCTATGGTCTGGTGATCTCCATTGTTTTTTTTGCTGTTTATTGAGTTATGGTATTCATGTTGGGCTGGCTCTGTAACTACCTTTCAAATATGACTTTGTATTGATAATTAATCCCAGAAGCTGTGTTAGGGATAAGAAAAAGCAGCAAAGAAATGCCCGTTTAACTCTGGGCATCGAGTGAAGGATCCATCCCATAAGCAGAAGCCTGCAGCCTAGGGCAGGTCAGGCTAGGAGCTCAGGGACTAGGGATGTCCGAGAACAGAGTGACAGATGCATCCTGCCCATTGGCTCATGCACTGACTCGTCCCCAGGCAGAGGCCCAGAGCTTGGCCCATGGGATGGAGCCTGTGATTCTGACTTCATCACTACGTCTGTGGTCCACTGGTCCAGCTGGGTAGGGCTCTGGAGGGATGGTGACCTGGTTACTGGACCCTTTTTCATCCCACCTCCCAGCAGGGCCTAGGGGAGGGGCAGGTAATGCATAGCCCCTCCCTGGAGCAGAATAGCCTAGAGACTCAGAGAGGCAGGGGACTGGCCCTGTCCCCAGCCCTGCCATCACAGGAGGTGTCACAGAGGAGGCTCACCTGGGGACATAGAAGGGACAGTGCTGATGGTGCCTAGGGCCTGGGTACATGTGAGGCTCAGAGAATGGGGTGCCCCGGAATTGCAATGGGAGGGGCCAGGGTCATGGGTTGGCCAGTGGGTAGGGACTTTGTGTGGCATGATGGGGTGGCCTCCCCAGGGTCTTCATCCTGCCTGTGTGATGACAGTCCTTCTGTGCAGGAGCACTGGGCCTCAGAGGTGGTGGGAAGCACAAGGCCTCTGTCCAATGCTCTGTGGTGCAAGAGGAGGAGGATTCAGAGGCTGGTGCTAGTCTATGGCCCAGGCTTTCCCTCAAGGAGTCCCACCAAGCAGAAGGCATGGCCAGGCAGCCTCAGTTTGGCAGCTGGGTTGTCTCATGCTCTGAGGGGATATGCCCAGGTCATGGGAAACATGGGGTACTAGGTGCAGTGTTCTCCAGCTTCCATCCCCTTAGATGGCATATGCACGTGAAGAGCTAGAACAATCCATGATCAGGGAAAGCCAGCTTGGACAGATGCCAGAAAACACAGGAAAAACCCAGCCCAACTCCGGAGGAGGAGAGCACAGAGGTAACCCCGTGCTGGCACCGCGAATCAGAGGGGAAACTGAGTTAGAGGGCAAGGCTCCGGGGCTGCCCACTGGGCACAGATTGCAGTGCTGCAGGCTGAATTTCTGGTTGGCTACACACAAAGGAATAAACTGTTCATCATCTCATTACAGGGAGGCATTCAGCTCAGCCCAGAGCCAGGGGAGTTAGCAGAACTAGGACATGGAGGGTAAAATAACAACCTGTGCTGGCTTGTGTTCATTATTTTTATTACTTCCATCCTTTCACACAGCACTGTCACTTGGACTTCAGGTGGCCCTGGAGCAGGCAGGGCAGACCAGCTCCCATGACATGGCTGAGGCCTGGGAGGTACAGGGGGCTTCCCCCACCCAAAGGTCCCCACCCTGGGTGGCTGGAGAGCGTTTTCTGACACTGCTCTTGTTTTTTGTTTGTTTAATAGAGTGTAATTGATTTACAATGTTTTGTTAGTTTTGGGTATACAGCAAAGTTATATAAACAATCAGTTATATGTATCTTTGTTTTAGACTTTTTTTCCCACGTAGATCATTACAGAGTGTTGAGTGGACTTCCCTGTGTTATATAGGAGTTCCTTATTAGTTATCTATGTTATATATAGTTGATTGGGATTGGTCTTCCCTGGTGGCTCAGATGGTAAAGAAACCGCTTACAATGCAGGAGACCTGGATTCGATCCCTGGGTTGGGAAGGTCCCCTGAAGGAGGGAATGGCAACCCACTCCAATATTCTTGGGGAATTCTATGGACAGAGGAGCCTGGCGAGCTATAGTCCGTGGGGCAGCAAAGAATTGGACATGACTGAATGATTAACACAAAGATGCAGATTGGGATTAACTGCTCTTGTTTTTAATCCTCTCCACATCCCAAATCTGGCTGCTGAAGGAGAGCACCTTGGAGAGCAACATGGACCCTGAACCTCCAGAGGACTTGCCCTGGAGGCCTGAGACAAGAGGTGACAGGAGGTGAATCCTACGAGAAGGAGGGTGTGTGGCCTCAGCTACCCCATCTCTGCCCCAACAGCCCCAGAAAACCCACAAACCTGGCTGGAGGAGTGGGTGCACCCTCCCTGTGTGGTAGAGCACAGGTGCTGAAGCTTCTTGCCCCTTGCCAGCTTCCACGGAACCCCTGGGAATCCCCAAGGGCTGGCACTCTTCATCTTCCCAGGCTGGAAGATCTCAGGAGGCTCCAGAGGAAAAAGCAGAGTCCCCAAATAGGCCCACACCCAGCAGTGGAGGCCTGAACAGAGCTCAGATTTCAGTCATGAGCGTGACGGTCTCTCTAGCTCCTGTCACCCGGGCCGGCTTTCTTGGGCCTATATCCTCTCATGGACCTTCCCAGCTACCTCCTGAGTAGTCAGGAACAAGGTCGCCTTTGAGGTTCCCGGCTTCCCCAAGGTCCTGCCACTAAGTGTGCTGGACCCCAAGGTCTCCCTCCCGCCCCACCCCAGTCCTCTCCATGACACTTCCCAGCACCTACTCGGGGTGGGACGGGCCTTCAGCACTTGTCCTGCATTTTCATCCTCATGGTGAGCCTGAGGGTGAGGTAGAACTGTTGCCCTGTTTTATAGATAAGTATACTGAGACCCTTGAGAGGTTGAAAGGGGTGGAGCATCAGGAAGTGTGGCCTCTGAGATTCCAAAGCCTTTAGACATCCCATGACACTATCTCTTTAAAAAGCAGACCCAACTGTGCTACCTCTCCACCCCAGACCTCTCAGTCCCCGAGGAGCGACTCTACACACTCACATGCACATGCATACATGCATGCACACACACACACACACACACACACACACACATACACACAGGCGCACGTGCCCGCACACACGTACCTGCAGGGAAGCCCACCTTCTGCCCACCTGCAGCCGACCACTCCCCAGGCTCTGGGGAGCTAATTACGTCACAGGGAATTGCAGTGTGAGTCTCACATCACCAGGGGTGTCCCCAGTGCAGGGTCTGAGACAGAACACATGTGGCAGAGCTGCAGGCCAGGCCCAGCTGCAGCAGATGTCCGCTGCAGCTGGAGGGCCACCAGGCGTTGGGCCATGTGTGGCTGGTCAGGGTCAGGGCCTCGCCTGAGGGTCAGCACAGGCCTTCCAGCCAGTGCTGGCCCAGCTGCCGCTCTGCTCACTGGGGAGCGCCCCTCCAGGGCACGGGGTATGGGAGGCAGTGTTTCCTCGTCTGTACAGAGGGAAGAAGATCAGCACCATGACCCAGTGAACGGAGCCCATGCAGGTCAGGGCATCACACCGTGTACCCGGCTTGGAGGCAGAAGGAGTACTGCCCTCAGTAAGCTGACAGCCTGCGGGGCAGAGGGGGGCACTCTTGTGCCTGAAGCAGCAACCATTCAGAGCATGGGCCAGAGAGGTGAGTCCCCTACTTCTGTTAGCAGAGAGAAGGCCAACAGGTCAATAAGGAACATGCTTGCCAACTCTGACCAGCAGGTCCGTGAAGGGGGCAGATGGGCCAAGGGGACAGGGTTTGCTGGGAGGTGATTCACGCAGGATGGCTGGGAGTGCTCAGGAAGGACCTCTCCTGAGAAACGACAGTTGAGCTTGAGAGAGACAAAAAGCCAGACAGGTGAGGAGACAGGGAGCCCAACAGAAATATAAATGCAGGGACCTGAGGCTGGAAGGATGGATAGGTGGCAGCGTGGTCCCAGGGAAGTAAGTGGCTGAAGAAGGAGAGGAGTCAAGAGGCCATGAAGGGCCCTGAGGGCCATCAGAAAGGATGTGGAATTTATTCTGCTGGCAACAGGAAGCTGCTGGGAGGTTTGCATGAAGGAGTTTCAGGGTCTGACTGTCATTTGGAAAGCTCACTCTGGCTAATGCTTGTGTGAAGGAGGGTGTTGGGGGACCCGAGGGGAGCAGGGAGGCCAGTGAGAGGCGTCTGCTCTGGTCTAGGACCCAGATGCTGCTGCTATCCCCTCCCCCCTTTCCCCTGCCCTCTTCCCTCTGTGTCCCCTCCCTTTCCCTTTCTTCCCCCTCCCAACCCACCCCTCCCCGCAACTCACCACCCCCTGTGAGGAGGCCCAGGCCTGACCCCTCAGATAGGCTCTCAGCATCCGGGACTCTGCTCACCCCTATATGCTGACAAGACTAATACTTGACCCACAGGGGCTTCCTGGCAGGTGGGATCATCCACACCTCCAGTAAGTAGAATCTGGGCTCCCCCACCCCCACTCCCACCTGCTCAGCCCCACCCACTGGGCCACTCTAGGCCTGGCGGCTCAGTCTCCTCTCAGGAGGAAGGCAGTTGTACTCTCCTAATCCACAGATGTGCAGCCCTTTCATGATGAATTAGGCCAAGGATCCCTAATTGTCGGTAGTTGATTTTGGTTAAAATGGAAACACCTCCTGTGGTTTGCAGGCGGGAGCTGAAGTGGAGGTTGTGGGGTTGTTTGCATAGACATGGAAGGTTGATGCTTGAAATGGGTCCATGGGCGTGATAGCAATTTATAACTATGAGCTGGGCTGAGGGTGATTTAATTAAGGCCAAACCAGCCCCGTGTCACTGGAAGACAGTGCCGAGCCTGTCCTTCTTCTCTTTTCTCCAGGACAGGTAAGAACACAGTGTTGGAGTGCACCAGTGTTCCATCTGCTTGCAAAGCCAGGTTCCAGGACCTCATACCTAGACTGCATTCCAGCCATGGTGAGGGAGACGGGGACCCCCAGGGTGCTGCCCTGGGGAAGGTCCAGCATGCACAGCAAGCACCCAAGGGCCCCCCACGGGGCTGCTCAGCAGGCCCTCATTGGCAGCTGTGCAGGGCTGGGACTCACACCCCAGTCAGTGTGACTGTGACACCTTTGTCTGGTGCTGGGGGAGAGGCAACACCCTAGTGCGGCCACCTCAGAAGTGCTTGGGTGATGGCTGATGGGGAAGGAGATTCCTCTGGCCACAGGTGCCCCTGGCACCTTGAGACAGATCCCACAGAATAACTAGGATTGTTAGCTCAGAATGAAGGCTGCCAGCAGTTAACTCAGCCCTTTGACTGCGGGGGAACCCCTAGCAGATGCTGATAACAAAGACACAAAGGAGAGCAAAGGGCACAGTACACAAGATCCAGAGACAGACTAATACAGGGCACAACTGATGGAGCTGGCCGGGAGTCCCCAGTGGGGTCATTGACCACAGTCCCACCGAGAAGGAAGCCATGGTCTTGCCTGGTCTCTTTCTGTCCTGCCCCTCAGAGCATGGGGCCAAGCAGAGATTGGAAGGATCCCTGCACCTGTGTGTGGCTGCCTACCACCCCTCCTTTCTCAGGGAAGAAGGGTGGGGGAGAGGCTGGCCGCCTTACCCGCTCCTGGGCGCTGGGGGCCAGAGGCGGAGGGTATAAGCTGTGTGCAAACATCCCGCCTTCTCCCCAGGATATTTTCTTTAATAAAATACCATGGAAATGTCAGCTAGTCTAAACAAATAGCCAGGCTTTACAGAGGACGAACAGCCTGCATAAAGCACCCCCAGGGCCCGCTTTCCGGGGTGGCTTTGCAAAACTGTGTGCCAGGAAGGAAGCTCAGAAGCCTTCGTGGTGGGGCAAGCCTTTAGGGCCCAGACAGGTGAGGTTTACAGGGTTCCCGGGGAGGAAGGGGCAGCCGGACTGGGGCCTGGTGTGGGGGTGACTGTCCCAGGTGGTCCTGAGGACCTGGGCTCCCATCAGACCAGGGATCCCTCCTGAGGACCCTCAGGCAAGGCTGCACCCTGTGGGCAAGGAGGTGGAGGAAGGGACTGACGGCAGAAGACCCTCAGGTTCAGTTCCTCCTCTCCCCCTACAGGAAGCCCCATCTTCCTGGCCCATTACACAGATCTCTTAGATGTTAGGGGAGGCACCCATGGAGTCTGATCCTGAGGGGCCTCCCAGGATGAGGTGAGCCTCCCTGCATCCACTGGACTAGGGGACCAGGAGGCCCAGAATGGAGGAGAGAACTTACAACAGAGCAGTTAAGTGATGGAGCCACCAGATCCCCACTCCTCATCTGTGGAGCAGGGCAGTGATTTCCACTGCATGTGCCATGAAGAGGAGGCAGACACAGGGCAGGGCACTCAGTCAGTGGAGGTTTGTTCCCCCCTCATGATCCCTCCACAGTGGGCACCAAGATGGGTGCTTCTCAAGGCCGAGGACACCATCCTCAGGCCTCCAGGAAGGGATCCAATGTAGCAGGTGATATTTTCCAAAACTGGCCACAAAAGTGCTCTTGTTCCACATGCTCTCTCAGAAATCTGCCACTCCCCTGCCAATGGGGAGTCCATTTCCTCTCCCTTTGAACTTGAGTTGGGTGCTGAGCATAGGAGGCTGGGCACCCACATTACCTGATCCACCTCTGGTCAGACAAAACCCGGCAGAGCCCTTGCCTGTTGGCGAGGCCTGACTCAGAAGACCAGGCCCCCTGACCGTTCTGTCCCTCCTACCCTTGGCCCCAGGACAAGACTGAACTTGAATTCCTTGGCCTAGAATTCCTTGACAGTCAGGAATACAGCCCCACCTGTCATGAACCCTTAGAGCCATGCCACTCACCATCCAAGTTCTGCTTCATTTAGTCCACGAAAGAATACCATGTTATCAGCCCTGTTGTTTTTCACATGAGAAAATGGAGGCTCCAAGATCGACTGACTCCCTTGTCTAATATGTCCCAGTTTGACCTTGGGAGAGGCACACTGGGGAGTGATTCAAAAGTCCCCACTTAGGATCACTTCCCGGTGCCCCCATGCCAGCCACCGCCCCACACTGCTGGGGAGAAGCAGCCACTTTCGGCCCCTGGTGCCCCCATCAATCAATATTTTTAATTACTTACATGATTGACTAATAAAATTCTCCACCAACTAATTGATTTTGTGGTCAAGCAAGAGCCTCTGTTTTTATTAAAAAGCTACTTAGATGAATTTTTTCCCCCACTGAAATGGGAGGCTGTATTTCTTTTGGTCATTTTGGAAGAAGAAAAATGGGAGGGGACAGCGACAGGAGGAGACCCAGAGGCCAGGAAGACTCCAGGCCCAAACCAAGAGGCCTTGGGATCCATGAATCGGCAACTGGCTCACTTCTGTGTCCTGCCAAACACCCAGAGGCTCCGCAGTGGGTCAGGTGCTGGCCAGAAGACCCCTCAGGCGCCTACTTTACCCAACTCAACTTGGCCAGAGCCATTTCTATTGTTTTTATAAGTAAACTATAAACTTTCCTCTGAATCTTAATGGAAGCATTGGCTTTTCAGTTATAAAGGTAACTCACGCTTGGTGCACAGATCAGAAAAGACAGGCTAATCTAGCAAAACAACAAAGTGATGAGAAGGCTCTCACCCTGGAGACTCAGCTGAAAAGGAAGTTGATGGAGATGCTGTGAGAAGAACTGAAGCACTGATCCCCACATTTCCAGGGGTCCAAAGCCCCAAGGAACCATCACCATAGAAACCACCCAGAGCCCAGGGTCCAGAGAAAGCTGCTTATGGTTACTGCATTAGCAGACTTCTGGTTTTTGATTTTTTGTTTTACTGCATTGATTTTCGACTGGCTTGGAGTTGTCCTGTGATGTGTTTATAAATGACTCCAGTGTGGCCTGTCCTGTAGAGGAGCCACTGCCTGTGACCTGTCCCTGTGGTACAGGCCAAGGTCACCATTCCTGGGCAGCATGCCAGGTGGGGCCAGGGGCTCAGCATGGGCAGCTAGGGTGAGTGAGCATGGAATGTTTTGTGAAGGAGTGGCAGTGAGTGGGCTGAGGCTGGGAGAAGGGCACTCACTCACGACGCTGGGCAGCACTTTCTGCCCCAGTCCTCAGACTCCTCGCCTGGTGTGGGGCTGCTTCTGCAAAGGGCTCCCAGGCCTGGCCACTGTCAGTTCTCCACTAGGAGAGGCACTGCAGACTGGGCTGTAGCAGCAGCTCAGCTCAGGCCCTTGGGCCTGCCTCTGCTCATTGCATCCACAGTCACAGTCATCCTCCTGTTCCTGACCTTTGTTGTTTTTGTTCAGTCACTCAGTCATGTCCCACTCTTTGCAACCCCATAGACTGCAGCATGCCAGGCCTCTCTGTCCTTCACTTTCTCCTGAGTTTGCTCAGACTCATGTCCATTGAGTCAATGATGCCATACAACAAGAGGATGAGATGGTTAGATGGTCCCTGACCTTACTCTGACTGCATCTTCCCTTAACTGCTACATACCTAGCAACCAGAATGGTGGATGGCACAGAGTGGGTGCTCAGTTACCACGTAACAGGTGAATGCTGAATAAATCTATTTTAACCATGGATACTTGTGATGGCAGTCAGATGGCCCTGCTGAGCTGGCCTTGGAGCCAGGAGACAATGACCTCCATGCCTGCCCTCTGAGGAAGGTCATGGCAGACAAACAGCATGGCAGGCAGTGTTGCCCCTCTGCCCCTTGCCAACCCAGTGTGCAGAGGCCACTTTTCCGTCCTCATGGACAGAAGCAGCAGCACCACAGAGGGGACAAGAGACTCTACACAGGCTGTCTGAAATGGGAGTCTGGTTCTCTCCAGGGGAAGCTGCTCGGGATCACCTAGAAGTCCAGCCCCACTGAACCAAAACCCAGGTGAACTGTCCTCCCCTGGGTGTAAAGTCCCGAGACGCACTTGGTAGCCATGAGGTTATCACTAGCCCACCACTGTGCCTAAAGGATCTAGATTATGTCTGGAACCTAACTTACTTTTTTTTGGCTATGGACACTGAATTTGAAAAAATAAAAAGCAGTATTTGTGATACACAGTACAGCAAAGGATGCTGAAAGGAGGTATGTCTGTATTTAGGTCCTTTGCCCATTTTAAATCAAATTTCTTTCATTTTTTCTTTTTTTTTTTTTGCTTTTGAGTTGTAAAAGTTTGTTGTATATTTTGGTTATTAACCCTGTAGCTGATACATAATTTACAAATATCCTAACTTACCTTTAAATTAAATAAGATACACTGGTTTTTCTTACACAAAAAAATAACATCTGCTCAAAGTAGAAAACAGATTTTTAAAAAGTCATAAAGGAGAAAAGCTCAGTTGTCCTCCTCCAGAGTGCTAATGACATATCAGAGATGCAGCAGCTCCAGAGGCAGCTGACCCCTCCTTCCTGAATCTCGGGATGTCTGAGGGATGCGCTCGCATCCAAGCTGTCATGCCCTCCACACTGCTGTCTGCCCTTGACGGGGTGAGTCACTCCCTCCTGGCAGCACTCCTCTCCCTGGCTGGGACCCGCAGAGCAGCAGCAGAATCCCGGCTCACACAGCTGGCTTGGAGTCTCACCTCACCTGCCACCCACCCTCCTTGGTTCCCTGGCTGGCCTCACCCTCTTGTCCTGATGTGTGGATTTTGGAATGTCCCAGGAGCCTCCATTCTTGGTAGCCTCCTCTCTTCCCCACTCCTTCCATGGTGAGCTCATTCAGGCAATGGCTTCATGCATCTGTGCACTGATGTCACCCACAAAGGTCACTCTGACGCTCTGGAAGGCACCTCCAGGGTAACTAGCAGCACTTGCACAGCTCTGCCTGGAACTCTCCCGCATAGCAGCAGGTGGCAACCTCGTCCTTCCAGTGCTCCATTCCAAAGCCTGGGAGCAGAGCCACCATGACTGTGCTGTTGTCCCCCATGGTCTATCAGCAAACCCGCCAGTCCCAGCCACAGTGGCCCTCAACTCAACCGTGGCAGATGCTCCTGACTGGTCTCCCCAAGCTGCATGGACACCCTGGGGCTCAGCAGCCCACCAAGCAGGTTGCCTTGGTCCCCACCAAAGCAGGGCCTGAGATAGGACTTGGGGTGGGAGTTGGTTGGGGAGGTGATGGCAGGAGGCAGGAGTAAGAGAGGAGAAAGTCCAATAGAAGGGTGGTCATCATGGGGACCGGGGGCTGCTGGGCCCCCCGAGAAGCTTTCAGAATCATCCACTAGGAGGATGTAAAGTTGGAACTCTGTCTATCCTCCCCTCCCCTGTAAGGACTACTATAACTTTATCTCCCAGACCCCCACTCTGCCTTGGGAAGGCCCCAAGTTACTACTTTTCCTTTTGTAATCAACAAGTTCATCTGCTGCTGATCCTCGTCTGTATCAGTTATCATTACAATTGTTGCCAAATGATAATTTTTCTAAGTTCTATCTATACTTCTTAGCTGACATTCTACTGTGAAGGCTAGCCTTTCCTTTTTTCTTTACTAGGCTTCTCAGGTGGCTCAGATGGTAAAGAATCTGCATGTCATTGCAGGAGATGCAGGTTCAATCTCTGGATTGGAAAGCTCCCCTGAAAAAGGAAATGGCAATCCACTTCAGTATTTTTGCCTGGAGAATCCCATGGACAGAGGAGCCTAGCAAGCTACATAGGGTTGCAAAGAGTGGAACATGACTGAGCAAGCATGCAATCTCATAGGATGCATGGAGTTTTTTAATTCTAGTGGTTATAATTCATTTTTGTAATTACTTATTTTGATGCTCAAAATATCCCAGTTGGGTCAATGGGAGCCTTCAAGTTGGCTCCTGTGTCCCTTTGACACACCCCATCATAGTTTGATTACTTTCTTACCTTCTGTCACAGCAAGCTATTCTAAGCCCATTTAAAAAATTATGTATTTATCTGGCCATGCTGGGTCTTAGTTGTGGCATATGGGATCTAGTTCCCTGATCAGGGCTCAAACCCTGGCCCCCTGCATTGAGAGCACAGAGTCTTAGCCACTGGACCACCAGGGAAGTCCATCTAAGCCCATTTTTAAGTTCCCTGCCCCAACCCTGGAATCAATCATTTCTCCAAGGAGCCTTGGTTCCTGGTTCCTTTTAGTGGGGGCTGTATTTAGAAACCAAGATCAGGGAACTGCATGTTGTGATGGGGTGTTTGCAACATTTTTAAGTATTGAAAGTATCTACGATTAGCAAGGCATGGATGAGGAGCACTCTTGTCCTCAGTCAGTGGAAGAGGGCCTGGGACAGGAGTGAGAAAGGGCACTTGGCCATGCCTGTCATACCTGTTTGATGGTGATAGGTGTGCACATGCACACAAGTGTGCCATTTATAGGAACCCCTTTAACCCAAACTAGCACACAAGTACACGAAAGCAACACATTGGAAACAATCAGTGTCCATGGACACAAAGTTAACTAAGGAAATTGTAGTACTTCCTTCCTAAAATGAACCAAATTTAAGTCCATGAATTATTTTTGGAGAAGCAGAAATTTACAAAATGCCATGTATAGTCTGATTTTTTTAAAATTTAAGATAAGAGATGTGCATCTTACAAAGGTGACTGTGTTTCTGTAGAGAAAACTAAAAGGACACACTCCAATCTCATAGGCAACATTATCCTTCTGAGTTATGGGGAAAGACCCTGGAGGTTGAAAACATAGGAGCAGAAAATCATACTTTGCATTTCACACACTTCTGAACTATGTTAAGGGTTTATAGCAGCCATGTATTTCCTTCACAATTGAAAAAAAAGCTGTAAGGACTTCCCTTCCCTGGTGGTACAGTGGATAAGGCAGGTAGATACCTGCCAATGCAGGAGTTCAATCCCTAGCCCAGGAAGATTCTGTATGCCTAGGAGCAACTAAGTCCATGCACCACAACTGTTGAACCAGTGTGCCTAGAGCCTGTGCTCAGCAACAAGAGAAGCCACCGAACTGAGAAGCCTTCACACCTCAACAAAGAGTAGCCTTGGTTTACTGAGACTAGAGAAAGCCCACACAGCAACAAAGCACATTAAAATAAGTAAATGAATAAAGAGAAAAATGCTCTAAGTGATAATAGGTGAAGAAGAGACAGCCAGCTCCCCATCCTATAAGACTCACCAGTATTACTGAATACTGCTGCTGCTGCTGCTGCTGCTGCTGCTAAGTCGCTTCAGTCATGTCCGACTCTGTGTGACCCCATAGACATCATCCCACCAGGCTTCTCTGTCCCTGGTATTCTCCAGGCAAGAACACTGGAATGGGTTGCCATTTCCTTCTCCAATGCTTGAAAGTGAAAAGTGAAAGTGAAGTCACTCAGTCCTGTCCAACTCTTAGCGACCCCATGGACTGCAGCCCACCAGGCTCCTCTGTCCATAGGATTTTCCAGGCAAGAGTACTGGACTGGGGTGCCATTGCCTTCACCATTACTGAATACTAAAGTAGCTTTAAAAATAAATGAAAAAGATGTTCATCAGAAGTGGGGTTAATCAACTTGGGAAATGGGAGAAGGAAGAGAAAAAATATTGACAGTGTTCACTCATACATGCCCTGGAGCAGAGGAGGGGTCTTGGCTGTCTGTGAAGTAGCCCCAAAGGCTGCCCCAGCCCGAGGCTGTCAAACATTTCAGATCGCAGTTCCTCCAGCTCTGATCCTGGCTCTCCACCCTCCTTTAGCAGGTAGCTGGCTTCCCCGGAGAAGTGCATGAAAGGAAGGAATGAGGCAGCCATGAAGCTCAGGACAAGAAGCCTCGATCAGGGCTATGCTGGTCTCCCCTGACTCTTAATTGTAGAGAGAGAGAGGGTGAGTATCACATGTGACTGTGAGGATGGATCCTGGAGCCAGACTTTCTGAATTCACATCTTGGCTCACTGCTTACTAACTTGAGCAAGTTCCCTCAACCTCTCTGTGCCTTAGTTTTGACACCTGTAAAACGTTCCCCACGGGATTGTTGGAAGATCAGATGAGCCAATATGCTAACTGCTTAGGATAGTTGTTGGCATGTAATGAATACTCAGAAATGTTATTTGTATTGTTATCATTCTTGGTGGTTACAGCGAACACACCCCTATCTCAAAATGTAGTGGGAATGCAGGTAGGGTTTCACTGTCACCTGTGATGCTGGCTGATACTTTGTCATAGTGGTGTGCATTAGCCAGCAGTGCTTTCAGCTGCAGAAATTCCAAACACAACAGCTTAGACAAATAAAGCTTGGTTTTACCTCAGATTACAAGAGGCCTGTGAGTTGACAGCTGCTGGCCTAGGTTCAACAGCTCAGCCATGTCAAGCCCTGTCTCCATAAGGACTTTGCCTCTTTTTCATGTGTTCTGCCTCAGTGTTACAACATGACTGCCACAACTCCTGGTGTCATATCCACCTGCAAGGCAGGAAAAAGGGAAATGGAGAGAAAATTAGAAATACCAGCCACCTATGGCTCTTTAATCAAGAAAACAAGTCTGCCCAGAACCCCCCAGCTGACTGCCAATTATATCTCATTTACTAGAACTGTATTATTTGACCACACTTAGTTCAAGACAGGCTGGGAATTTAATTCGCTTTCCAGCCGCAATTAGTGCAGATCATAAGGGAAAGGAAGGTAAGAATGACCTTGCCGAGTCTGCCACTATTTTCTTTATCCCATGAAAGGAATATCCGTGACCATGTTCAGTGAATCAGGAGTGGGTAGTGAAGTTCACCAAACGTTTTCTCAGCAGCAGAACCCTCTTCCGCTCTTGGGTTCCATCTAAATAGAGGCCCACCTGTTGTGAAACAAGAGGCAAATATTGAGCCATGGGGACCACCTGGGAGCCCACATTTTCTTGAGACAGCAAAGCTGAGAACCATGCAGACCAGGATCCGAGGCTTCCAAAGAACTCCTTTCCAACTTTCAAACCCAGACATCCTTCTGCCAGAAATGGCCATCACTACCAGCCTCAGGCCGGTGAGGAAGCCAGAAGCAATCGGGTTGCTGAACCAAGCCCTTGGCAGCAAAGGCATCTCTGCTCATTTCCTCCCGGACTTGTTAACCTGTTTTCCATCTTCCGGGCTCTCAGGAGCACTGGGCAGGCCAGCTGGAGAGTAGGCGACTCCCATGTGTGACTGCCCTAGTTTTCCTTCATGTCCTCTGAGCAGGCCAGGCTGATGCTATCTAGTTCCTGAGACCCTGCAGTGAACTCAGCCCTCAGATACTGCCTCTTGATAACAGTTTCACCTTTTCCATCTCTTTTAACAAATACCAACTCCTGGCCAAAGCCCAAACTCCTGGCTGAAGACCAACTGCTGGCTGACAGCTCCTTGCTCCTTCCCAGAAGCAAACCTGGTCTGAGACGGCCTGGAGGGTGGGGCAGGGAGAAGCAGGCCAGGTGCCCAGGACTCCCTGCCTGCCCCAGGCAGCTCAGTGCCTTCTCTGGGCCCTGGTTCCCCACAGCAAAAGGAGTATATTAGATGCTTCCTGGGGTTGCTGCTCTCTGCATGCCTTCTGCAGGCTCCCCTGGCTCACCCATCATGGCACCTGGACTCTGCCGCTGTGCCAGCCACAGATTCTGTGACCAGCCACTGGCCACCTTCAGCAAAAGGGTCCTTGCCATGGTCCCAGGCCTCAGCGGAAAGGCAGCTCGTTATTTCTGAGTCTGTGGAAAGTGCACTTTGAACACATTTGCATCAATGCAGGACACAATATCTCCCCCAGGAGGCCAGAAAAGAAGGAAAATTCAATTTGTCAAGACATCCAGCCCTCGCATCCTGCTCTTCCTACCTGCTTTCTTGGCCCCTGAGAGGCAGCAAATCCTCTTGGGCCCAGACAAAGAGGAAGGGAAGCAGATGCTGTTTCAGACGGCATTTTTCCTCAGTTCAGTGGTAGGTTTATACTTTCACAGATACGATTTTGCACCACCCTCCCACCCATCACACAGAGCAACACTTCGACTTTCCAGGGCACTCTCCCCACCCCCCACCACTGGTGCCACCTGAGTCCCTCTCCCAGAAGGACACAAGGTCCCTCCCTGCCCACCTCCTGCTCCTGCTCTACAGCCTGTGAGGTGGTGTTCCCAGGCACGCCATTTGTCTGATGGAGAAACAGGCTTGGGAAGTCCAGCCCCACAGCGGGTGTCTGACCGGGGCTGGTCTTGCAGCCTGGCACACTCGGCATCCCCTGGCTGCACCCTCAGCTCAGACCCATGCCCCCTGAGTCTCTGTCCTTCCCCTCACTGGCACCTTGGAGCTCACTCAAAACGTCTTGGGTTGGTCTCTCCTCCCCTCTGTGAAGCTTATCAGCCCTTTTCTTTTTTTTCCCCAGCTTCTCACAAACCACATGAGACAAGGCTATAGATACAACATGAGATTAAAGGCTGAACCTCATCCAGGTCAGGAAATTCCGAAGGCAGTTGCCCAGTTTATCTCCAGCCCTGCTGATACCCCCAGGGTAACTAGTCTGCTAGTGAGGTGGGGGGCCGGGGGCAGGCATGAACTGCAGGGGCACCCGGGTCCTTGGAATTTCCCGAGGACCAGATGCCCTGACTCCCCACCAGCTCCCAGGGCTGTTGCCCTCTCCCTGTCTTGGGCCTGGTTCCCACTCCCTCCCTTGATGTTGTGTCCTGAGTGTGTCCCTCTGCAGACACACTGTGTCTGTTCCCACCAGATCCAAATATGCTTACTTCCTCGTCCTTCAGACAGGCCTCTGTTGGACTCACTCTACACTGACCGTCCCAGTTGCTAAGTCAGTGCTCAGCCTCAACTCTCGGTAACCCAGCACTTTGGTCCCATGCTGTCCTTGGCTGGACTACAAACTCCCTGCCTCACTCCCACCCCTTGGTCCTCTCCTCACCTACCCCCACGCTCACTCCTGTCCTGTGGCCTTAAATACTGTACACACTGCCTGACCCAACTGCCTGCTCAGCCCTCCGCCTCAAGGTCGGACAGGCATCTTGGGCCTGTGAACCCCAACCGCCAGGTTTCCCCAAACCTGCCCCCTACACCCCACCCCTTAGATGTAGGAACTCTTCCCTCACACCCTACGTCTATTATTATGGTCACCTTTCATGTAAACTGGGGACCTGACACCTCTGGCCATCTCCCTGCTACCCTCCACCTTCCCTTAAACCTATCACCCACCTGGACCCTGTTGAAATGTGCATTTGCTCAAAGTCTTAAAATCCCCCTTTGCCCAAGTTCAGGGTCAAAAAAAAAATGCTAGCGTGACATCCTTCCATCCATCTTTTTCCTGCCCCTGCCTCTTGCCCCTCTCACTCTATTCCAGCCACCCTTGTAACTGCCATCCAAAATCCAACTCTGCCCCTGGAATCCCAAGGCTCAGTCTCCCCCTTCTTCAAGTCTTCTCAAATAATTCCTTCCCTCCTATCCTATTTTAAACTGCATCACCTCCCTGGCACTCTCTATTCCCCTTTGTGTGAGTTAGCTATTGCTGAGTAACAAGTTAGCCCAAAACGTAGAAGCTTAAAGACAGTATTTGCATGTTTATCTTACAGTTTCTATGGGTCAGGAATATGGGTGTGGTCTTGTTATTCCTCTGGGTCTCTCATAACTTCAGGCAAGCTAGGTTGGGGTCCTTTCAGGGCTGGGTCTGCATAAGGCTGTCTTATGAGGCTGTGGGCAGTAATTGTCTCTTCCCAGGCTGCCCTCAGTCCCTGGCACATGGGCCCTCCTGTGCTGCTCAAAACATCAATGTGAGCAAGGGGAAAGGGAGGGCGTGCCAGTGAGACAGACTCACAGACGTTTGTTTGTTTTTTAATTAAGTAATTTGGCTGTGCCAAATCTTTAGTTGCAGCATGTGGGATCTAGTTCCAAAATCAGGGATTGAACCTGAGCCCCTTGCATTGGGAGTGCAGAGTCTTGGCCACTGGACTGCCAGGGAAGTCCCCTCACAGGCATTTGTAACCTAGTCTTGGTAGTGCCAGCCCATCACTCTGCCTTTCCTAGTCATTAAAAGAAAGTCCCAGGTCCAGTTCAAACTTGGAGGGAGGGAGCTGCACAAGAGTGTGAGAACTCAGAGGTGTGAAGACCTGAAGCCCTGTCTGAAACTGGCAGTCATACGGTTTCTGCTGGTTTGGCTTTCTCATATCCTTCCTTCCCATCTGACGTACTCTCCTGTTCATTATCTGTCTCCTTGAATGCCCTGCAAGCTCTTTGAAGGCCAAGCTTTTCTGGGTTGTTGAAGGCTGTGTCCACACTGTTGCAGCACATAGCCAGCATTGAATAGATCCTTATTGGGTTGGTGCTTCAGGAAGTTCCTGACAATACAGAATAATAACAGCCCTCCACTCTCAGTGACTGTCCTTAAATTTTCCCAAAGTCAGCCAGTGACAGGCACTGAAGGCTGATTTCTGTAAGGGTGAAAGAGGCTAGGGTGTGGGACCCCAGGGCTGGAGTGTGTTGACTACCATGGCCATGGCCAAGGAATGACAGTCCCTATGCCCTCCCTGAGACTCAGTCTCACCCTTGTGAAATGACACTCAGTCGCAGAGCCTGATCTCAGTTTCAAGAGCTCTTTAAAGGAGTGAGGCTAATTCATTCTTTGACATATGGATTTTCAAATATTTTAAAAATTCAAAAATCATAATTTGGTAAAAAATATTTTTGGGTGACAATTTAGGATTATCTACCAAAGCTTTAAATGCACACACTCCTTGATCCAGCAAGTGCAGAGCCTGTAATTGTTGATTTTTCACTATATTCACACATAAATGCAAAGATGGGTGTACAAAGATGTGCAATGAAACTTTGTTTATTGTAGCAAAAGAATAAGAATGATAAATGTCCTCAAGTGAGGGGCCAGATAATTAAACCTGAGCATGTCCACCTGTGGAATAGCACACAGCTATTGGGAAGGCCCAGGAACCCACATGTCCTGATGTGGATGCAACATCATCTCATTTACTGAGTTAATCAACAGCTATTTGAGCATCTACTATGTTCCAAGTATTATTCTAGGCACTAGGGACACAAAAGAGCAAACTCCCTGTTCTTGGAAGCTTACATTCATGTAAACCCATACATGCACGTGCAAAGCACACCAACAAATATAACCATGCAAACATAACAGGATTCTAAAGAAAGCCCAGTGGAGCAGGGAGAGCATGGGAGACTGCTTCTTAGAGCATGGCCACTGAGGAACATCTGAGCCAACATCTGGGCAAAGTGAAGGAGAGGTCAAGGGCAAGCATCTCCCAGATAGAAGGGACAGCCAGTGCAGAGTCCCCAGTACCAACAGGCTTGCTATATTTAAAGAAGAGCAGTCGTGGGGTGGGCGGGGCACTTCCCAAGTGGCTCAGTGGTAAAGACTCCGTCTGCCAATGCAGGAAACAAGGGATACAAGGGCTCTATCCCTAAGAGGCGACGAGCCCCTGGAGGAGGAAATGGCAACCAACTCAAGAATTCTGGCCTGAAGAATCCCCATGAACAAAGGAGCCTGGTGGGCTGCAGTCCATGGGGTCGCAAAGAGTTGGACACGACTGAGCAATTGAGCACACACCTACAACAGGCTGGAGAAGCCCAAGTGGAGTGAGAAGGAGGAGAAGAGGGAGGGGAGGAGGAGGCAGGGGGAGGCTGAGGTCAGGGAGGTGGGGTGAGCAGAGGTTGGTGGGTGAGCATCAGATGGGTGACAGCCACCCATCTGAGCTGGCTGTGGACTACTTACCCTTCAGGATGCAGGCTCAGGGGCAGGTGATCTGGTGCAGCTGCTGAGATTCCACCCTGGTGGGGTTGGGACCTCAGCTGCCTGCTCCATGCAACGGGCTGAGTTTTTCCCCAGCACCCCTCTGGGACTGTGGGAAGGGGATGAAACAATGGTGGGAGCCTGAGAAGGAGGCCACTGTGACAGCCTGGAGAGGACAGCAGCTTGGACCAACGCAGACGGATGAGATTCTGAGTATGTTCTGGAGACCCAGCAGAACATGCCGTTGGGTCAGATTCAAGGTATGAAAGAGAGAAGGGAATCACTTGTAACTCTTTGGTCTTTGTCCTGAGAAACTGAGTGAATATGAACCCTTTTACTAAGATGGGAATAAGTGAAGGACAAGCAAGATTTGGGGATGGGAAAAGTGGAAATTAAGAGTTTGTTTTTGGGAATTCCCTGGTAGTCTAGTGGTTAAGACACCATACTTTCAATGCTGAGGTCACTGGTTCAATCCCAGTTTGGGGAACTAAGATCCTGCAAACCACATGACACAGCCACAAAAAAAAAAAAAAAAAGTTTACTTTTGATGCATTAAACCTGAGATGCCCTCTGGGGGCCATGCAGAGAGTCCATGGAGGGCAGGCAGCTTAGTGAGTGGACTTTAGTGGGGAGGAGAGGCTGGGAATAGATGGGGGATGGAGGAGAGTGTTGGGGGTGGGGTGGACTGGGTTTCAAGCTGGGTCTGGATGCGGTCACTGAGGAGTCAGTGTGGGCTAAACTGACGGCCCAGGTTGGGGATCTTTTGTGAACACATCCATGTTTAGTAATGGAGACAAGGAAGGCACACAGATGAAGAAGAGGAGGAGGTGTATCCAGGAAGCCAAGTGAGGAGAGGCCTGGGGATGGGGGCGGAGGAGGGGGTGCGGGTGTGCAGGCAGGTGGAGGAGCAGTCCAGTGCTGCCAGGAGCTGAGTGTACGTGGACAGCAGAGGGTCACTTCTGGCCCATTGGGTGGAGGTCCTTCAGCTTTCAGGCTTAGACAAAGCCAGAGTCAGGGCAGGGCGGGGCCCACAGGGGTTGCAGGGGGCTGCAGGGACCACAGGGGCCAGAAAAGGAGGTGGTTACAAAGATAACACCTGTCAAGAGAGCCGAGGGAATTCCCTGGCAGTCCAGTGGTTCAAACTCCATGCTTCTACTGCAGGAGATACAGGTTCGATCTCTGGTTGGAGAACAAAGATCCTGCGAGCAATGAGGCCCCTCCTCCCCCCAGAAAAAGAGCCAAGGAATAAGGGATAGGCACAAGGTCTTGGAGTTTGGGTTTGAAGATGAGGAGCATTCCAGCATGTTCTGACAGGGAGTGATCCAGGAAGCCTGAGAAGTGGGTTCAAGCTGCAGCAAGACGATGCACAAGGCTCAGGAGCTGTGACTGAGTGGGTGGTGCAGACGGACTGGAAAAGGCTGAGTAGGTCCTTCTAAGAGATCTGGAGGCCCAGGGAGGTGGCTGTGAGGGCTGCGGAGGCACAGAAGACAGGGAGCGAGCAACCAGGGTGGCTGAGACCACTGTTGTGGAGAGAGGGTCCTGAACACAGACAGCTTCCCTCACCTCCTCCAGCCAGGCGAGGACTCGGGGGAGGCAGAAAACTGGGCCACCCAAGGTCGAGCTTTGCCGGGTGAATAGGAACATTTGGGGGGCAGTGTTGGGAAGAGGAAGAGAGATGTCCGTGGATTGTCCTTATCACACTCAGTTCCCAGAGCCCTCGCCCATACCCTGCTCTGTTTCACCCCCACCCTGGGGCAGGCACCACTTTGAACCCTTTCTGCACTGATGACAGGGGGTTTGCAGCTGAGGAAGGGCTCAGTAATTGGACAGAATCTCTGGGAGGGGCCATGGGGATTAGTGACAAGGAGAGAAATGCGGGGGTCAGACCAGGAGTGGAAGAGGCTCCAAGGAGCCCAGGACCCTCACTTTCTGAGGACTCAAGTGCTCCCTTTTCTTCCATTGACCTTGGAGATGGCTGCAGTCCCTTCTGAGTCTCAGATCCAATAGTTTGATCCAGAATTTGGAGGGAACTCCAACCAGGGGTAGGAACACACCCACCCCAGCCCTCTGGGGTCCTCATAGCAGCCCTGCCTAGCATCACAGCCACAGCCCACTCTGCCCCGTCTCAGAGACCCTGAGGTCCATGTCTTCCTTGACCTGTTCTGAGAATGAGCAGGAGGCCACAGGACCCTGTGTGTGCCCAGCACTGTGCTAGGCCTCATGGGGAAAGCAAGGGAAGGAGGAGAGGGTGTGCCCCTGGCATCCAGCACTCCTGAAGCTGAGCCCTTTGCTGCCTGTCGCTGCCAGGTGAGTGTCACCTGTGAACAGGTGCACAGGCCTCAGGTGGTGGTGCACACTCACCCATACCAGGCAGTGGAAGACCAGGGCATGGGCCTGGGTGCTGGGTGCAGACAGCTGTCTTTGCAGCCTGGCCAGCTCCTCCCTTGTGTTGGGGTCCAGGGGAGCCCAGCTCAGGGTTGTTTTGTCTCACACAGGTGTCACAAATGTAGAGTGCAAGCTTGAGCCTGCAACCTCCACTCTATGATTTGGCTGGGAGGAGCTGAGCACCCAGGGTCCCCCTCAGGTAGGTGGGAGGAAGCAGCCATGGTACAGGCCACCGGTCCCCCCCATGTGCCCTCGATCCAAGCATCTGCCCTGGCAGCATCATCTCATGCCGGCTGTTTTTCCTAATGGAATCACAGCTTGCCAGACAAAGCAACAACATTCATAAAATGCCCCAGGCATAACAAATCTTCCCTTTGAATGGGTCATTTGCTGAAGGAGATGCCACTGATGACTCATTCCATAGATCAGAGAGTCCTGGCATTACAGACAGCTGAAGCTGAGGAGTCTTGAGAGAGGATTATTGCTGGTCTTTGTGCCGATGGGCCTACGGAGCCAAAGGGGACACAGGTGTGGCCTGTTCAGTGTTAGCTCAGACTCACTTCAGGAGCAGTAGGGAGGCATTTTTGGACTCTGTCCCTAACTCCTGATGGTGGACCACATTGGGAACCTGCCCCCTTGACCCAGACTCCCCAGTGTGACCTCTGGACCAGGATGTCGCAGGCTGCAAATGACCACAGCAATATTTCTGTCCTGCCGGCTCTTCCAGAATCCTGCCACCACCACCCCCATCCAGAGATGGATTCTGTTTCCCCTCTCCTAGAAATTGGGCTGGACTTTGTGACTGCTATGATAAATAGAATGTGACGGAGGGATGCAGGGGGACTTTGGAGACAAGGATACAGAAGGTGATACGACTTTGACCGCCGTATTCTAAGGAAGCCCAGCTCCTACAGGGCTGTATGTCTGTGCCCTGGTGGACAGTTCCAGTGAAGGCAGAGGGTCTGGGCTAGCAACCAGCACCACACACAGTCATGTGAGGAAGTCCATGTGATTCTACATGACACAAGTCATGTGATTCCAGTCCTGCTGTGAGCCACCCTAAGCTAAGCGGAGTGCAGCAGAGACAAGATATGCCTGCTGAGGACTGCCCATGTTATAGACTCGTGAGCAAAAGAAATAACGGTGTTGTTTTAAGACAGTTTGGGGATGGCTTGTTATTGAGTAATAGACAGTGAGAATGCTGCCCTTGATGATCTCTTGGACTTCCCTGAATTTCTCTGACCCAGGGATGCAGCACCTGCTCTGTGGATGACCGACTGAGAATATGGGTGGACACAGAGTTCCTTGTCCTGGGGGAGCTCTAGTACATTTGGGTCAGTGAGAGCTACTCCAGAGGGTCTGCCATATGTGGGAGAGGAAGTGTCTCATTCCTGGAAGTGGTTTCTATTTATATTTTTTTAAGATTTTTTGATGTGGACCATTTAAAAAGTCTTTACTGAATTTGTTACAGCATTGAAAGTGGAAGTGTTAATCACTCAGTTGTGTCTGACTCTTTGCGACCCCATGGTGTAGCCTGCCAGGCTCCTCTGTCCATGGAATTCTCCAGGCAAGAATACTGGGGTGGGTTGCCGTTTCCTTCTACAGGGGATCTTCCCAACCCAGGGATCAAACCCAGGTCTCCTGCACTGCAGGCAAGTCCTTTACTGTCTGGAGCCACCAGGAAAGTTCATATTTACAACATTGCTTCTGTTTTATTTACTTATTTTGCTTCAAGGCATGTGGGAATCTTAACTCCCCGACCAGGGAGCAAACCCACACTCCTTACATTGGAAGGTGAATTTGTAACCACTGGACAACCAGGGAAGTCCCTGGGGGTTTCTGTTTAATGGGAAATGTCTTCTTGGTAGCAAAATGTTTGGTATTAGTTTTGATATTTGGTCATTTTCCCAAAGGTTGTGAGGTCTGTGAATCCCTCCTGTGATCTTAGAGCTGTGGCCTGCAGAGAAATTGCTTTTTTTAAGCCTCCACTGAAACCCAGTAGTGACAGAGCTGCTGTGAGAGCAAAAATGCACTAAGCAGTGTGAGTCAACAGGGTGTCAAACAATACACTGAAATTCCCTGGAATAAGTTTCACCAAATGGGGGTCTGTGATTTTGTTTAGAATTCATATTGTGTGATTACGCCTACAGCAGTAATGCCCACAAAGTCCTTTTCACTAGAACAACACTGACCTGTTTTTATGTGAAGGGACAAGCAAGCACTCAGTAGCCCATTGCTTCCATCTCTTTGGCTGGATGGAGGTGCCCTGTATGGGTCACCATGGGGTTCCTGATCAAGGTCACTGCCATCAGTGTGGACAGAAAACATCACTAAGACAGCGGGAAATGTGGGCTATAGTGTCCTCATCCATTTCACACTTCACTGGCCCACACACATATCCAGCAATTCTCTGCCCTCTATCCCAGCAACCTGGGAACCCACATCCCAGGAGGGCCTCAGCTCCTGGAATGCACTGAGCAGACTTCCCCATCAGCATCCTCTCCTGAATCTCTGACCGTTGATAAATACACCCCAGTTTGTGAATTCATAATGAAAACTAAAAGCATACAAATAATTGGAACTGGAGAAGGAAATGGCAACCCACTCCGGTATGATTGCCTGGAAAATCCCATGGACAGAACAGCCTGCAAGCTACTGTCCATGGGGTCACAAAGGGTCAGACACGACTAGTGACTAAACAACAGCAAAATCTGAAACACCAAAAGCACCCCCCCAAAAAAAGTAAAATTAATAGTGCTCTATGTTCATTACCAGGACCTTCTTTCCAGTCTGCATCAGTTTCCGGTGACTGCATGGCTTGTTATTATCTCACGGTTCTGGAGTCGGAAGTCTGAAATCATGGCTGGTTCCTTTGAGGGCTGTGATGGGAGGATCTTTCGACGGGCTCTCTCCTCAGCTTATGTCTCTTCACCTCACCTTCCCTCTGGGCCTGACTCTGTCCAAATTCCTTCTTTTTATAAGGACACCAGTGATATTGGATTGGGGCCCACCCCAGTGACCTCATTTTAACCTGATTACATCTGTAAAGACCCTGTTTCTGAATCAGATCACATTCTAAGCTAACAGAGTCAGGACTCTAATATATGGATCTGGGGGGACACCATTCAACTCCTGATACAATGAAAATTGTATTTGAGTTTATGTTTCTCCCTTTAGTAGGACTGAGGATGACTGCACAGTAGCCTAGACCAGCATCAGGGTGATTTGGCAGGCAGAGGGCAGAGGGCACTGCCCTCAGGCCAGGAGGCCAGCTTTACCCTGTGGCCTTGGCCAGTCTCAGTGGAACCTCAGTCTTTCTGTGATAAGGCTTAGACCGAGTGGTCCCTTTGGGCCTTTCTGTCCCTGAGATTGCTCAGGGTCACTTGTCCCTGGCTTTAGTTCACATGAGGCATGGAGGCCTGTGCTGGGCCCACTCAGTGTGGGTGTGAACAGAAGTGTGGCGGACACCGGGGCACTCAGCCAGGCTGCTCAGGGTGGATGTGCTAAGGAGACACCAGTAGGCCTCCCGGGGAAGGGCCAGGTTCTTGTGGGATCAAGAACAAGGAACCCTAGTTTCTCTTTCCCGCAGACTTTCCTCACTGCCAGCCCTACAGGAATTTCCCTTGAGGGCTGGATGGTCAGAGAAGAAGATGACACTCCTGAAGGGCAATGACTAGGCTTAATGCTAGAGCAGAGGGCTGGGCAGTGCATGATGAGAGGCTGGTGCCCCTTCCCCCAACAGCTGCTGCAACTCCAGAGTAGAGAGTGTGGCTGAGGGACCATGGGAGGCTTGGCAGGGAGGGGCTGAGGAGTAAGTAAACACTTTGTCTTCCTTGCTTTCGCCTCTTCCGGGGCCTCAACATCAAGGGCCAGATGACAGGATATTCCTCTGCCCCCCGCTCCACCCCCCAGGGGCAGCCTGGCTGGCCCTGACACCGGCTGGTCCAACCCACTGCCCAGCCCCCGCCAAGTGTGGCTGGTGCACACTGGGGCAAAACTGAGCAGGCATAGCCCTCACCATGGAGGAGTGGGGATGATGCACATCTCACCTAGCACAGCAGGGAAGCCAGCCCTGTAGCTGCAGTGAGGCCCATCTGTTTCCGGGCACGAGCCCCAGCCTGGAGCTCCCTCAGGGAAGCACCCCAGGAATGCCCAACAAGGGCTTAAATCCAACAGCAGATCCTAAGTCTGGGACAGTGGGAATAAATAGTTGCTTAGGCAAGTTTCACCCTAAACCAAGACTTGGGGACAGTAATTCTTGCAGAGCAAAGATGGCTGTGTGATTGCTTACTGTCAGGAGGTTTGCCCAGGCTTCCAGGGTTGGGGTGCGGGTCCCACTGCTCTGGTCTTGGCAGCACCTGGCTCAGCCTGCCCTGCCCTCCTCTCCCTAGGCCGCCTCCTGTAGGCCTGGAGGAGCTGGGCATAGGGGTGAGGACCAGTGGGACCATGGCCCAGGCTTCCAGAAACACATGGGCCACGGGTCTGGAGCTCACCAGTGAGGCAGAGGAAGGGGAAGAAAGGACAGACAGCTCAAGTGGGTTGTTGCTCCTAGCAGCCTGCAGGGCTGCCCTGTGCCCCCTCAGTTCCCCTCCCCAGCCCTGCAGGCAAGCATGGCCGGGTGGCCCCATTTCTCACCCCTATCGATTATGCTGGCAGAGCCCTGCAGCACAGGATGTAAATCATCATCCTTGGGGTATTTAACCCAGGGAGGGTTAGCTGGAGGTGGCATCCCTTATAAATCCTGCATCTGATATTTTTATATTAATTCCTAGAGTAGCCAGATTACTTTTTATTCCACTGACTATTTATTCCACTGACTTCTTCATTGACTAGGAGACATTTCTGAACAGTGCGTATCTTGTGGAGCATCAGTCATTTAGTGGGGTGCTTCCTCTGGTTGCAAGTTTTTTCATTAATGTAAAAGGAATGAAAATTCCTTTGCTTCAAAGACTCGGTCTTTGGAAATAACAATGCACAGGCCAGCCAGAGTCACTGCTGCCAGCACCACCACTGCCATGTATATGCGCTGTCTGGAGGGGCCTGTGAGCCTCTGACTAAGGGGCAGAGTCCCCTGGCATCCTCTCTTTCCTCTTTTTCCCCAGTCCCCCTTGGCCATGCACAGGACCTGAATTAGCCTCTGTCAAGGGACCATGGCTTGGCAGAGACCAGGTCCCCGAGAGCCAAACACGTGGTCATCAGGATGATGGCAATAACCGTCTTGCTCTGAGGACCCAGTTGAAGACATGGGTGTTAGGGGAAGAAAGCTGTCTGCAAATACAGGTGTGTCCCTGCAGAGGAATGGAGCAGACATGTTCTGGGTGATGGTGACAGCCCACTTGCTTTGCAGATGAGAGAATCATGTTTGCTGGAGACTCTCTGAAGCTCCACCCCATGCAAGAGTTGGATGGCAGTAGAATCCAGCCAAAACAAAGAGATGACCACCCTTTACCTGCACAGTGAGTGTGCTGGATCACCCAGTGGACTCAGTCGGGTCTGAGTCTCCCATGAGGGACCCAGCTGAAAAAAACGGGTGTTAGGAGGAGACAGCTGTCTGCAAACACAGGTGGGTCCCTGAAGAGGAGCAGAGAAGGTGAGTTCTGGGTGGGCTCCCAGCAAAGCCAGGGCCATGGGCATCAGCCAGGGGCAGATGGAGGCTGCAGAAAGGGAGGAGACACAGAGGAGGGGAGGCTCACTGGGAACAGGGCGTGCGAGCAGCAGAGTGAAGCAGGCACCTTCCATTTTGAGATCCTCACCTGTGTCTCTCCCATTGCACCATGCTCTGGGCAGCTGATCCCCACCCAGTGGGCCGGGTACCAGCGGCATCAGCAGCCCCAGGGATCTAGTCCCGAGGACAATGTGTCACCCTACCCCCACACCCAGAGTTAGAACCTGGGGGGCAGGCTCACAGTGTGTTTGACCAGCCTTGCACTAGAATTTGGAAACCAACAGTGAAGTGAGGGCAAGAAGCCCAGAGAAGGAACAGCTGGGTTTGCACCTCAGCAATCTGCCTGGAAAATGGGGCACTGCTCCCACCCAGGCGGGTGTTGTGACCCTGAATGAGTTAGAAGCTCCAGTCCAGGGCTGCCCCCATGTAGGTTCTCCACAGCCATGAGCCATTCCCACTGTGCTCACTCAAGGCCGGCCTCCTCTTCTAGGAGAGATGATTCAGGCCTCAGAGCTTTGCCTCCCAGGGAAACCTCACTCAGCTTTTCTTCCAGGGGTCAGACATGCATAATTCAACCTTTAGGATTTTGAGATTGCTGATAAATTACAGATACAAATGGGTAACCAGGCAAAGCCCCTCTGCAGCCTGGGTATCCACCTGGGAAATAAAACAGAGGTCACTCCCTCCTGCCCCCCACCATAGGCAAGGTCGCAGGAGCCCCCAAAGACGAAGGCTGCTTGCATTTGTGGGCAGCTGCTTCCAAGACAACCGTGAAGAAAACAAAAAAAGGTTGTGAATGGTGTTAGAGAATCAGCTGTATCCAAGCGTCTGGATCCTGTAAGGAAACAATTATGAGGCAGGAGCGAAGCTTTAGAAGATCATAGGTGCTTCATCCAAACTCTTCTCTTCCATCCCTGAGGTGGACTCCTGATGAGGGTCTGGGCAAGTCCCAGGAGCGAAGGAGGTAAGCTCGGGGCCCCGGGGCGGGGGTAGGGAGGAGAGCAGGCACCCAGGTGCCTGCTCAGTCCCGGCCTCTCTGCATCAGTCTCCCTGTTCATTCATTGCCTGACACAGCCATGGATGAAATGACTAGGACAGGGAGTGATCTGGCCATTTAGATAAATACATCTTGTAGACCAGCCATCAGGTTCCTGTGGGTAGGAGGGGGTGGGGGTTGGGGAGGGGAAGGAGAGTTGCTGTGAGTGAGGAGGATGCTTCTAAGCTTCTGAATCAGCTTTCCACGAGACCCCAGGGATCTGGGGCAAAGAGAGGGTCTGAGACAGGCCTCTGAGGGCCATTGCTAGGGGGTGGGAGATGGAGGGGCGGAGTGGGAGGGCAGAATTATCCACAGACGTGGAAAAGCCGAGGTTCAGTTTCTCAGTTACAGCAGTTTCTCAGTTATAGGAGTGGTTGAAAATGTGGTTCCGGGTGTCCTCAGAAGTCACCTAAGGGAAACGAGGGGCCCTCCCTGAAATCAGTGTGGAGTCTTGGTGTATTGATTGATTAGAACCTTTCTCCTGCCCCCGGGAGATGTCCTGTGTGGAGAACAGCACAGACACAGTGGTCCCTTCTCTCCCATCCCCCACCACCTGAGTGCTCATCTCACAGCTGTACTAGGAGGTGGACTGCTGTGCCCACAAAGTTCACATGGGCTTCCTTTCAGTTCCATCCATGTGGTTTCCGTGAGCCAGGTCCTAGGCCTTCCTGTGTGCCCCCAGCCCACCCACACCCACGTGTGGTGGAAAGACAAGCCCAAGTTCTGCCTGGCTCAGCCAGGGGGCCTCCCTGTGTGGCTGAGTCACAGCACAGACAATCTGTGGTGAGTTCTTCCATGGTAGCCTCATTCAAGGACAGGTTACAATTCGCAGAGGTTGCAACTGCATCCACCCCTCACAATGCAGCCCCTGTCTTGGGGGGCAGGGCAAGGGCTGAGCAGCACACACAGGGTAGTAGAAGCAGCCCCACCAGTGGCTACTTGGTGTCCGGGCTGGAGCTGGGCAGAGAGCAGCCGCAGGGCTCCCTGGAGGTCCTGGGACAGAGCCCGGGATGGGCAGGTAGGGGCCTGTCTCTAAGCCAGAAGGGAGAAGCTTCCAGACATGATTGCATCTGACCTTCTCCTCATGTCTCCTTTCTCTGGCGTAGGGCCTGCAGTGAGCCCAGCTCCTTCGTATTCCTGGGCTTCAGCGTGGGGGAACTTTGTAAAGTTTCCAACCCACAGAAAATTGCCAACCTCTGTAGGCTTGAGGGGGACCCACGATCTCCACACAGAGCCCTTCTCATTCCTGTGGACCTCTGTGGAGAGAGGAATTGGGGGTGGGGAGTGGGAGAGCTGCTCTGAGTGAGGAGGGTGCTTCTATGCTTCTAAATCAGCTTCCTGAGAGACCCTCACCCCCAACCCTGCTGGCCTGGAGCACTGAGGTCTTCAGAACCTTCCAGAACCTTCCTCAGTTGAGCAATCCCAGCCCAGGGCCAATCCCCAGGGAACCTGGAGAAAGAGAAGCTCCCCTTGTTGAGGATCCCTGTATCCTTCTGTTTAAAGGGTCAGAGGGAGGAGAAGGATTCTGAGCTTTTAAGAGAAGGTCTCTCAACAAAACACTTCCTGATGCTCATCTGACACTAAAAACCTATTCAAGTCATAAACTTCTCCTGTGGAACACGTCTCAAGAATGTATTTATCTAAAGGGCATCTGTGTTTGGTCTCAAACTCAAATGCTCCAAATGTCAGGCCCTGAATGATTTATTTGGGGCCTCCTGTTCCCTCCCTGTGAATTGTCTTCCGGCTCCAGCCCTGCTCCTGTCACCCTTTCCACTGATGTTTACAGACTCAACAGGCTTCTGTTCACACCAAGGAGGCAGCCCAGAGGGAGTTGGGGGCAGAGGGGTGTGAGTGTGCACCGGTAAGGACTGATGCTGTCACAGCAGATGGCCCTGCCCTACCTCCTGCCTCCTGAATGCACCTTGTGCCTCTGCCCAGGCTGTCTTCTTAGCTTCCAGGGCCATTCCTCACAGCAGGTCATCCAACTAGCACCCTGAGTCCTCATCATGTCCCCATGGAGAGGGCCGGGAGATAAATCCAGCACAGTTAAACCAGGAAGCAGGACTTCCCTGGCTGTGCAGTGGTTAAGACTCCATGCTCCCGATGTAGGGGATATGGGTTTGATCCCTAGTTGGGGAACTAAGCTCGCACATGCTGCAGGGCATGGCCAAAACAACAACAAAAACAAAAACAAAACAGGAAGCACACTGCGTGTGTGTGTGTGTGTGTGCTCAGTTGCTTCAGTCGGGTACAACTCTTTGCGACCCCATGGACTGTAGCCTGCCAGTCTGCTCTGTCTGTGAGATTCTCCAGGCAAGGTTGCTGGGGTGGGTTGCCATATCCTCCTCCAAAGATCTTCCCAACCCAGGGATCAAACCCACGTCTCCTGCGACTGCTGCAACGCAGGCAGATTCTTTACCACTGAGCCACCAGGGAAACCCAGGAAGCATACTGGGTTCCCTTCAAATTGTTTAGATGGAGCATCTGAGTATTGGCTAGGGAGAGTGGTATCTTGGAGCCCAGACTTCTGAGTGACAATTAAGAGTTGAACAACAGAGGGGGCCAGAGGCAGGCAGGAAGACAGAAGGAACAGCCAGTGGAGGTCAGTGGCCACAGAACACGTAGGGAGTCTGAGACCATTGGAGGCAGGGTGGCTCGGGAGCAGAGGGAGGTAGGCCCTGGAGAGGGGCTAGATGCTGAGCTCCCAGCCCCAGCAAGCAAGCCCTTGGGTCTCAGGCTGCTGCACAGAGTCCCCTGACAGCCCTTCATCACAACATATTAACATGCATGAGCTCATCAGCCCCTTTCCAAAGAGGCCCCTGAGAACAGGGCCCTCCAACGCCCACTCTGCCTACAGGAGGCAGGGGTTTCAGTAGACGTGGTCAGGCTTGGTGCTGGGTCTGCAGGGGAACAGAAGATTCCCCAGGACGAGAGAGAGTGTGCCCAGGGGGAACCCCAGCAAGACTGCTGCTGTTGAGGGTGGGGGTGGGGGCTCTGGCACTTTCAATCCACCAGGAAACAGAGTGGAAGCTGCTGGATCAGACAGCCCACTGGGACTCAGCAGGCTCTGGTTTCTCTGCTCTCCCCACAGCGGGGGAGGTTTGGGCTAGGAGCCTGCCCAGCCCCCCAGGAGCCCCAGGGTAAAGCCGGGAAGGTGTTTCTTAGAGCATCAATGCCCAATAAGTACATAGCCATGTATGACTACTTAATTTTACATTATTGTAAATTCAGTTCCTGAGTCGCACCATCCATATCTCAAGTGCTCCACAGCCACACTTGGCTAGTGGCCCTCACATTGGATGGAACAGAGGAGGAAGTTACCACCATCACAGAACATTCTGTGGACAGCACTGGGGATGAAGGCCAGGCTGGCCAGCTTCTCAGCAAACAGGGGTGCTGAGGGGTGCCCACCTGGGCTGGGTGAGGTGTCTACAGCAGAGCTGGGAGCTACCTCCCAACCATGCACCTAGGTTCAGATAGCCACCTTTAGGGAGGTGTTAGAGAGGAAGCAATGGTGGCACCCTAGATCTACCCGAGACAGCACTCCCCACCTCCCCTGGCCACCTGGGGCTGCTGCCATCACTGAACAAGGTCTTTAGGAGCACTTCCTGGATTGGGGTGGGGAGAACGGGGGTCAGTCAGTGCCCTGCTGCTCGCGGGCTTGTCTGTAAGCACAGGTGGCTGGGGGAGCCACACAGGTTATGCCCTCCCACAGGCAGGTGGCCAGCCCCCCTCCCCCTCCTTTCCAGGGATGGCGGCACCCCCACACACACACTGCCTCAGCACCCGCAGGCCTGAGATGGATGTAGAAGCAGCACACCGTGCCTGGAGCTGCACCCACCCCATCCTGGGCAAGGAGGCCTCAGAAGCCATTACAGGACATTAAGTCAATGGACTTCCTATTTGTCAGCACACCAAGAACACAGCAGACATTTTCCACTCCTAAAGATTGCCTGGGTCAGAGCATTCACTCTGCCAATCCTGCAGGCTGTAACCCTCTCAGAGACCAGAACTGCACCTTCTAGAGGGGTGAGGTGAGGCTGCCAAGGAGGTGCTTCATGGGGAGACAAAGACCCCTTATCCCTGCTGGGGCAACAGAGGAAACCCCAAGGCCCACCCTGTCACTTCCCCCACTCCCTGTGGGCAGCACCATCCCCAGAGCTCTGTCTTCTTTGCCCAAAGTCAACTCCCCGGGACATCTGCCCTGACAGACACCCTGCCCCATGCCCCTCCCCATCTGGGGTCACTTGTGAATGCTCTGTGTGTCTGTACCTTATGTGTTGGTGATTGTCCTTGAGAAGCACCCCAAAGGAAGGGTCTTGGCTTAGCTCACTGTAGTTTGAAAAGGGTGCTGGGAAAATAGTGCCCAGCAAGTATTTATTAAATAGATGAACTTTTCAAGAAGAGTAAATGGTAAATGTGCAGATCAGGTGAAATACAGACTCGGATGTGAATTTTTGAGCAAAAACAAGGCTCAACTTCATGCTTGTTGATCATTTTAGGTTACATGACCAGGGAGGGACATCCAAGGCCCCTCCTTGTAGACCCTGGCTAAGCAACCCTGCCACAAGGCAGACCTCCCTGGCTTTGTGATTCTGCCCACCTGAACATGACAGGTAGCATATGCTACCTGTCACCAGTTTTGTTTTGTTTTTCCACTGTGGGCCACAGAACAAATCGAGAGGCATCATCCATCTTACCTGAAGGTTTTGTCATTTCAGTCTGGAAACTGGAGAATTCATAAATAGGTTTTGTGATGGTAAAGGTAAGCTTAATTTTTCATTCACCTCTAGCTAATAACTGATGGAGAGGTTCGCCTTTGCTTCTAGAAGCAAAAGGGAAAAGAAAAGGCTTCCCAGTGACAGGATAATTTGTCAGAAAGTTATGAATGAGCACAAGCAGGACTGTATAGGAAGTGTGTATTGAATGACATGACATACTGGCTTCTAATTGCTGCTGCCTTTCTGATCAATAATACATGTTTTCAAAAAACCTTCTGTTTGCATTTACACAATGGGCTGTAACTACTGCAAAGGATCCATTAAGACCTATTTTAAAAAGTGCATTCGTAAAAACTTGTCTAAATCTGCATTACAAGGCAGATTATGAAACTGCCCTGGGAGATGTTTTTTCTAAAGAGCATTCAGGTCATACCTGTTGGACTGGCCAATTCGAGCTCCCTGTTACTGCTATGGCTTGCTTGTAAGCTAGGTCAGTCCTTCTCTTTGGTGTCCTTGAGGCAAGAGGCAGGCACTGCCAGGCCTGAGGCCCCATTAGGTTCCAGTGGTCTCCAGCCAGTGGTACCCTTGGGCTGGGGACTTGATGTGAGCAAAGCCCCCAAAGCCTGGGTGAGGTATGAGCAGAAATCAACCCACCACTCCCGAATGTGTAATTACATGCTCAGATAAGTGCTGCGGTGGCAAAGAGGACTCTGGGGTTCTAGGGCTCTCTCTCCTTCCACTGAGAAAGCTGTAGGTCCTGTGGGGAGGGCTGGAGACAGGCATTGGCTCCTGCAGGCTGGTATCATTGGCTGCCAGCCCCATGCAGGTGTGACTTGTTACCTGTGCAGGTGGGAAGCCAGAGCTGGGGCAGCAGACAGCCCGTTTTAGGGGTCACCTGTGTTCTGTGCTACCTGAGCTAGGTCCACTGACCACTCTTGCCTCAGCTCAGCTTCCACAGCTGACGGGAACCAGTGATAACAAGGACAGCTCCTGCCCATTGCCTCGGATTCACCTGTCCTCAGGCACCTAAAGGGAGAGAGCTCTGCTTTCCTGAGGCCCAGAGATGTTGCAAACATGCTGAGGTCACACAGACCAGAGAGAGATGGCTTCGATACAACTCAGAGCCTACCTGCAACCTTCACACCAGGTCACTGCCCCCAGCCTAACATCCAGACAGCACCTTGGACTTTAGAGGACCCCTGGAAGAAGAGTCAAAAAAAAAAAAAAAAAGCTCATTTTCTAGACAACCAGAAACAGTGCTGATTCTGTCAAAGCTTCATTTGGGTTCAGCCTCACAGCACTGCCAGGTAGTTACTGTATTATTACTCCCATGTTCTAGTACATGATGAAGACCCCAAGGCCCCAGTGATGCAGCTAGCCTGGTTCTTGTGCTGTGGGGAGGAATGGAGAAGAGATTCTTCCAGAGAAGAGGGAGGGAAGCAGGCAAGGGAGGAAAAGGAAGAACAGAGGAAGGAAGGGAAAAGAGCAAGGTGGGGCCAGAAATTCAGAGGAGAAAAACAACTCCATTGGGGTGGCCCATGGAAGGGTGACTGGGGCAAAGAGTTGATGTCAGGCCTCCTGGTGGAGATGGGCCTTGTCTGGGACTCATGGGGGTCTCATAGATATGCAGGACCCAAGGCCAGAAAGCCCAACGCTTCACCTCTGCCCTCTCCTAGATGATTATCTGGTCAGGTCTCTGGGCATACACATGGGGGCGAGTGTACATCCGTGTCCTGCACATGACACAGGTATATGCTCATGCATACATGTGTACATACACAGACGGGGATAAAACTACACATAGGAGGCTCCCTGGACTTTTTTCTAAGAAGAAGGCAATACCCCCACCATAGTCTTAGATGTCCTCTCAAGACCCCCAAGGGTGGTGGTGGGGAAGGAGTGGAAGGGCCTGAGGGGATCAGGCAGGAGCACAGTGTCCAATGGGCCCTTGAGGTGGTCACCCAGAGCACGACTGGACATCCGGCCTGACCAGTGTCAGCCAAGGCTTGGCTGGGGCAGTTCCACAAGGGTGGGGCCAGTTGGAAAGAATGCACCAGGCCACCCCCCTTCATTCTGCATCCTCCTGTCACAGAAGTCTGTGTGTAACAAAGAAGTCTCTCTTGGGATCTCCCTTCCTAACTCAGGTCCCTTCGCTGTGCACAGGCCTGAGCAGCTCAGCCTTGGTGGTTACTATTAGCACCAGAGGTAGCTCGCCCACACCCAGGGGAATCCCCCACAGCCAACTCCAGCCCCAGATGTCCAAGAGCCTGAAGCCCTGGGAGGGTGAGGCAGGCAACATAAGGTCTGGTGGCCGCAGGGTGGCTCTCCTGAGCTGATAGCACTGTGCCCTGGCCTTCTGCCAACAGGCTGGCTTGGACATCTCAGGGGGCAGAGCCCCCAGCCAGCCTGTCTCAGCAGCTCCTCCTCCTCATGGCGAGTGACTTCACTTTGACTTCATATCTGCAGTGATGTGCACAGCTCTTACTCAGCTCTGAGCTCAGCCAGGCAGGAGGGCGCAGCTCTGTGCACAGCAGGAAGAAAAGACCCTGAAATAGGGGCACCTCAGGCCTAGGGACCTGGGATCCTCCCACCCCAAGCTCCCATGTGCATCCCATTCCTCTGTGCCCTGGTGGGGGCCAGACCTCAAAAGGCAGCTGGGAGGTGGGAGGAGAACAGTGGACTTTTCCCACAGGAGCCTAGTACTCACCTCCCCCCTCACCCCAGGACCTCCCATGTTAGGGACCCAGAGTCTTCCCTCTTTAGTATCAGATGTGTTTATAGGCATCATTTCTTGGTGCAAAAATTAAATTCTTTTGGGCTCCAGTTCCTTCTTGTTACTTGCTCTGCTACCCTGTCAGCCCCACATCCTAAGAACTCTAATGTGTGGTGGGGGGGAAAGGGTATTACCCTCCAAGCATTCCGTTAACGCTGGCTCCAGGTCTCTTTGAAAGGTGTGCCCGGTCAGATCCCTGTTTTCATTGGCTGGACCAGTCCTAAAGAGGGGTTCACAAACTAACGCTAGGACACCCCCAGAGGGACTACAGAAGCCACTCACCAGGCGCACCCCTGGAGTGCACAGAAGGCGCCGGCTCAGGGTCCCTCGCGGGGGCTCTTCCCCTCCTCCCACCTTCGGCCGCCAGAGAGGCCGCGCACCCACCGCACCTCCCCCCTCCGCGAAATGGCGGAGGATGCGCCCGTGCCCGGAGCCTGGAGGCGGGGCACCTGCCTGGTCTGCAGGTCCCTTCCGGCTCACTCCCAGCCAGTCCGCCCAGAATCCGCATCCCCGCCTGGTTTCCCTGCCCTCTCTGGGCGGCAGGGAAGGTCGAAGCGCAGAGACAGCGAGAGGGCGCACAGGCTGAGGAAGAGTGACTGTGCGTGCGGAGGTGCACGGCTTGGGGCTGCGGCTGCCAGGCCGGTACCCGGACCCCGCACCTCGCCCCTACTCGTGCCCCGCCCGGCCTGCACCCCGCGTCCGGCTCTGGTCTACTAACCCTCGCCCTGGGGTAAGCGCACCAGGGATCGCCTGGGGAGGTACCCGGCGCCCCGCCTTTACTTCCGCACCCTGGCCCCGCCCCCCCGCCACTCCGCCCCCCCCCACCACGCCGCCCTCACTGCCCCGCCCCGCCCCTGCTCTCGCCTCGTGCGCAGCCCGCGCCCTCCCCTCCTCAGTCATGTGCTCCGAGCCCCGAGCACAGCTGCGGAGAGTGCCCTGGAGCCCGCGCCCCGACGCTCGGTGCCCGCAGTGTTCACTGAGTCCTCCGCTCCAGGACGGGCGGTGCTGAGCGCCGCACCCCGCTGCTGAGCCCCCCAGCCCAAGGAAGCGTCCCTCTCGCCGCAGCCGCAGCGTGCATCGGCGATGGCGAAGGCGACGGCCAGCGCCGTGGGGCTGAGGTTGCTGCTTCTGCTGCTGCCCCTGCTCGGGGAAGGTGAGTTCTGTCGAGGACTGGTGCCCGCAGCGGCCGGGGTGAAGTTGGAGCCGTGCGGTGGAGTGGACGCGTTTGAAAATGCCTTTCTGTTCACGGCGGGCAGCGGGCCAGGCAGTTACTGGCCACTTGGGCTCCACTGGGAGTGGGGTGGTGTGGCGGGCAGCGCGCCTCGGGCCCCAGGCTGGGTGGGTCTCGGCCGGAGCCGGACACGGGCCAGGCGCCTGTGCCCAGGGCCCGAGTCGCAGCCACGCTCGCCTGCCTGGTTGCGCCTCGGGCCACAGCAGCGTCTCGGGGCGAACCAAGCGGATCTTGTTGGCGTTTTGGTGCAGGTAGGGGAGGACGGGTAAGGTAGCCCTAAAAAGCCTGCCACTGGGGCAGGAGGAGTTGTGTTTCTGTAAACGATTGCTCCATTTTGGTTTCCTTGTCACACTCCACGTCGGTGCGTTTCTCCTCCAGCTCTGATATCCTCTCTCAGGTGAGAGCGGAGGGGATCTGATCTTTTTAAAACGGTTGCTTTTCCTTGTGAGTTTTTGCCACCCTACTTCTTAAAAATCCCCCAAGCCTGTGGTTTTTAGGGAGGCTGCCCTCGAGGGCCCGCTCAGGCTGGCCCAGCGCCACCGGCCCTGGCTCCAGTCCCACCCACTTCTTTAGAGTCCCCTGTTGCTGCCCCACAGGGGTACCTGAAGGTGCAGCCTTTGGCACCGTTTGACGGTTCGGGGCCAACATGCACCAAGCGCTTTTACCATCCTGGAGTGGAGTAGGGCTGTGTGTTGTCAGTATCAGTGCTGGGAGGATTCGAAGTGGCTTTGCAGAGGCTGGTCACTGCCCCCACCTCCAAAACTCTCAACAGATGAATGAACCCCAAGGCTGTGGAATCTGCTTCTTACCCCCTGCCCCCCGTGGCCACGAATTTTAGTTTCTCTCAAATTGTCCCTGATTTCTTTTTCTTAAATACTTATGTGTATGTACTAAATTTCCCTCTGAGAGTAGCCCCCACCACCCTTCCCCACCTTTCCCTTCAGCCTTTGGGAATACAAGAGGCAGTGAGTGGTTCCCTGCTTCTGGCCCTGGGTCCTGCACAGACGGTGGGTTCACAGGCCTGCCCAAGGTTTCATTTGTATGACTGGATCCTAAACTCAAGAGTCAGATACTTACACTAGGATGGGCCCCCAGCCCATCACAGGAAAGGCAGGGGAGAAATCCTTCCCATGCCCCGGGGAAGAATGGGGGAAGCATTGGGAGTCTGGGGTCAGGGTGCTGTGAGGCGGAAACAGACAGAAGAAGGATGAAGACTCCGCAGAAGTAAACACAGACAAGGCCTTCAGAAGATCTCTTGTAACTCTGCGTTGCAACTTTGTAGTAATGGGCGGGTGATCAGGTGAGAGGCCGAAGCCAGGGTGGACTTGGTGGCCTCAGAACCTAGAAGAGGACTTCCCATGCCTCTCCTGTGCTTAGCCAAGGTGTCCAGCTGAGGCTAGGAGGACTGGACTGGGAGCGGGGCTGCTAGCATGGACCTGTGACACTTGGTAGGAATGCAAGTGGCTTTTTCACAGCCTGGACTTAAGGAGTTGGGTGGTGGGAGAAAGGCCCTCCAATCCAGGGAAAGCAGGTCTCCTGCCCCACCCACTCTTCCAACAGGATGAGTAAGAAACTGATTGACGACACTGAGAGTGGAGAGGTGGCCCCGCGGTACTCAGGAGGAGACAGCTGGGCGTTTGGAGAGGCCTGCGGGCACACTACTCAGAGTGGCAGTTCTGGAGCTCTCTCAGTGTGGCGCTCCAGACTGCCGCAAGTGAGCCAGGGCCGCTGCTCCGGGACTCACCCAGGCTGGGAGTAGCCCGGCCTCAGGGCGGCCCCTTGTGGATGCAGCCCTTCAGTGGCCGTGCCTCTTACCTGGGGTATGGGCTGGGTCTCTAGGGGATGAAAGCCCTCCCTGCTGGCCTAGACCTACCTCCCCCAGACCGGAAGCTCTCTTCTGTGCTGGATGACTGATGAGAGGCAGGGTAGGGAGGCAACCAGATGGAGCGGCAGTGGCCTGGACCCCAGTGTTGGGGAAGGAAAGCACTGCCTCAGGGCTGGCAGGGATGGGCTAGAGGGCTCAGGGGTGCTCAGACCAAGGTCATAGGACATCACCAGACCCCTAGTGTGTGCCCCTCTCCATGTGTACACACTCTCATTGTGTAAGAATTCACACGCCTTCAGAAAAAGGCGCCATCCCAGACACAGACTCCCAGAGTAGGGCAGTACTCCTCACCCACACTCTGGTATCTGTGTGAGGGCACACATGGGCACACACACACACTCTTGAATCCATGCTCACACACTCTCATGCTCACTCTTGGTGATCACCGAGACACCACTGCCCTTTCTCAAGGATATGTGATCATGAGGCCTGTGGACACACTCACACCCATGCTCGGCCCCTCACACTACACCCTTATCTGGGAAACCCAGCCCCCCTCCCTGCTACTCCCACACATTGCGACCCCTGCGTGTATACACAGGGACACCTGCTCCTCCCTATTCACACTCAGGGGGCACAGCCTGTCCACCTGGGGCATCCTGGACCCATCTAGAAGTTGTTCTCAGAAGAGTGTGTGGCGTTTTACTGCTCCAGTGCAGGTACAGATGTCCCCGTGGCATGGATGAAGAGACTGATTCCCAGCTTCCAGGGCTCTCCCTGAATGTCTCAGGCTGACTGCTCACCCAGCACCTTCTCCCTGCTCTTCCTCATGAGGCCTCGCACCTCCCATCTTCCTGGCCTGGCTTCTGGGTTCCTGTTTTGCTCAGTACCTCTGCCCACAAGGAGAGACCTGCCCCCTGTGCCTGCACGCCCCTGGGGCCTCTCACTCCCAGTACTGGCCATGACTTCCAGCCTGCTCTCCAGGCTGTGGGCCCTGCCCCTCTGCAGTTGGACCTGGGTGTGCCACTTTTGCTGGGACCAGCAGGTGCCAGCGCAGCCCCTCAGCCAGGAAGACTGCTCTGCCGACCTCTTTGTTTCTCTTTCTGCCCCTTCCCTCTCTGGCCAGGGACAAGTGGTGGTGTGCTTCATCAGGCTCACCTGGGTCCCCCTAAGCCCTTCTGGCCTCTGAGAGCTGCCTGCGCTCCACACTGACTGTCCTGGGCCCTAGCAGAGTCCAGCCTTCTGAGGGAGCAAGGGGCTGGGTCAGCTGGTAGGCTCCTAAGAGTAGGGTCTGCAAGCAGAGAGCAAATGGGGAAGTTTATTGAGACCATTGCAAAATTGCCTTTATTCTGCAGAATTGCATTAAGGATGGCTAAGTAAATCACTGTTTCCTTGGTGGTGTGAAGAAAATGGGATTCTTTTACCTAATGGGGTGCTAATGGCCTTTTAGCCAGGGGAGGAGAAAACAAATGAAAAATTATGGGATCTGTTAACCTGAAGTATGGGGTGCCAAGCGGAAGTGGGGGGGGCAGGAAACTGCTGCCTTGCCTGAGGGCTTCTCCCCCTGTGACCCAAAAGAGGTGCCCTCTGCCTATTGGTCTTAACTGGATAAGGTGATGCCAGCAACAGCCACCCCAGGGGGCCCACAGCATGCTGATCCTGTGCTCAGCACCGCCTGTCTGCTACTCACTGTATCCTCCTGAAACCCTGAGGGATGTGGCCTTGTATTCCCATTTCATAGGTAAGAAAACTGAGGCTCCCACAGCCCGTGTACCTGAGCCCGTGAAGAGGACTTCATGACTCTGTGGCCCTGGTCCTCTGGTTTTCAGCAAGCCCCTCCTCTGGGCCAGCGGTGGTGGGGACCTGCAACAGGGCTCAGGAGGAGTCCGGGGATGGGTGTGGGGAAGGTGGCCCTGAGTCTGCTCACCCACTGGTCACCCTCTGGTGGGGTGCTCCAGGGGCCCGAGGGACAGCCTGGCCTGGGTCTGGGACGGAAGTGTGCTGCCATGCTCCCCAACACCTGAGTCAGGAGCCCGCAGGACTCTGGCTGATTCTCAGATGGGACTGCTACTGTAGCTGATGTCTGGGAGTCCTACAGGTCCAGGAACTGCCTCCAGGTTGGATCCTGTCATAACTGGCCCCAGGGGAGGGAGCGTGCTAGTGGTGTAGGCTGAGAGTGTGACCCTTGTACCCGCCTCTGCCTGGGGACCTAGAACCTGACAGAAGCCACTGTGCTGAGGAGTGGGGGAGGGCAGGGGCTGGGCTTCAGGGCACATGGGTATGACTGTGTCTCCTTACCTGGACTCCAGGACATTCTGGGAGAAGAAAGTGCCCACTGGGCTCCCCAGGAAAGAGGCAGAGCTGGAGAAGTGCCCCCCAACAGCGGTATTGCTTCCTTCTATCCTGAAGAAGTGGCTAGTCTCCACTCTGGAGACCCACCCCCTTCCTGTGGATGTGGGGGAGGACACTTCCTCCTGTGGGGGTTGTGTTCAGGCTCCAGTCCCTCATCTTCTCCTCTTCATTTCTTTCTCTTCTTCCTCCTGGTTTCTGCAATTGTTTTTCTGAGAGAGTGACTTAATAGTAACAATAACAGTACTGGTGAGCAGCCCACATACACGCTCCGAGGGACCACCTGCCACCCAGGCAGCTTCTCCAGGACTAGGGGTGCACCCGGGGAGAATGCAGAAGGTGACTTTGACCTCAGAGCTATCTCCATGTAGGAGAAATGGGCAGTAAAGGAAGCGCCAAGCTGTCATTTATCTCAAATGTGTGTGTGTGATATCAAATGGAAGTGCATGGCAGAAGGCAGGCTGTGGGGCCGGGTGGAAGCAGGGATGGTGGGCTGCCAGGCAGGAAAGGGGCCCTTCTGGGCTTGGGCCACAGGGTGTGAAGGCGGTGGAGGACATCCCCCTCCCTCCCTCCCTCCTGCCTTCTCACTTGCTTCCCCTGGGTCTTCAAGGGCAGAGTGCTATGCTTTATGGGTGGGCATGCTTCAGCTCCTGGAAGACTGGGGGGTTGGTGTGACTCAGAGAGATCACCCAGGGCCATGACCTGGGTAGTCTCAGAGGGGCTTGAAGGGGTATGAAGACTCAGGCCTCCAGAGCCCACATGGCTTTCCCTCCCTACCCCAGAGCAGCGGACTGGCAGCGCAGGTCCCCCTCCCTGACCCCCGTGTTCCCATGCTCAAGGGAGGCTGTGGCTCCCAAGACAGAGCTCCGCCATACCTGAGAGGACCTGAGGGTATTGTCCTCTTTGGGCTGAAGCCCTGGGAGCCCCTGTGGACGGGGCCCACTTCCTGCCTGGCTTCACCTCCCAATCCTCCCACCATCCGCCTTCCCAAGCTCTGGACCAGACGAGACCTGGGCTTCCATCAAGCTCTGGCCTCACAGCTGGGTAATTGTGGGAGCCCCTGGCACCTGTCCCTGAGGCTGGAGCCTGAAAGCCAGTGGCCCTATCAGCTGTCCACTGCAAGACCCTGGGCAAGGTAGGGTGGGGCGAGAGAGAGCAGGGAGGTAGAACTGATACCCCCTAGAAAGCGTGGTTGTGGGTGTGATGACGCCAGCAGGAGCTTGGGGAAGGCAGATCAGGCACCACCTGGGCCCTCAAGGAGAGCAGGTGGCCAGCCCTGAGCAAACACCTCTGTTTGCTTTTGCCTGGTGAGCGGCTCCACAGAGTATAGCAGCCAAGGCACCACTGTAGAAAGGTCACCTGTGCACCTGGACAGGTGTGTGCCCACCTGTTGGTCCGGCCGATGCAGGCTCTCCATGACATCAAGGATACCTAGTGGGACTGGGGGCCTCTGTGGCAGGCAGGGATCAGTTCTGGGACCCACTCAGGGAAGACACCCCTGCCCCTGCAGACCCACGTCCTGGGGGCCCCAGCCCACTGCCCCCAGATTCAGGTACTGGGACTTTACTTTATCCCCATCTTAAGCCTTCACTCTTCTGACCTGGGAGCTACTGTCTGGGTTCCACAGGGCCCTGGGCTCCAGAGAAGTATCTAAGGGGCAGGGTGGCCGGGAGAGGGAGGCAGAGCTCCAAGCTGTGCCCTGATTACCAGCTCTGACTGCCCTGTGATTGAAGAAACAATTTGGCTTCTGAAACAGTCAGAACCTCTCTGGTGAGATAATGGACATCAGAACTGGTTCTAGTCCCCCATTCCTGCCTATGGGATTGCCAGAAAACTCCAGTGGTTCTTAGTCTTAGCAAAAGGGGGAAAGAAACCATGTAAGTTCCTAAGCTTTAATTAACAAAAAAAAAAAAAAAGGAAAAGAAAAACTATAAGTTCCTAAGCTTTAACTAACAGCCTGGAAAATGCTTGGGAAGATATATGTTCTGTGTGCCAGAACCTGAGAGTGAGACAGGTGTGGGGGTGGGGGGCGATCTGGGGTGCACAGCGTGGTGGTGGGAGTCCGAGTGGAGGGAAAGAGTTTATGGAGTTTCTTTCTCAAGTTTTTCTACCCCTGAAACAGTCAAAGACACAGATACGGTGAAACAGGGAAAGACCCAGAAGCTGGGGGGCTGGTTCAGAGTGTGCTTTCTCCTTCCCTCCTCCCCTATCCTGCCTTTCCAGCATTGCCCATGGTGCATCTGATGCTCTTTTTTTTTCTTTCTGGGAAGGAGAAAGGATGGAATCAGCACTCCATTCCGCCACCTCTTGGCCATGACATGGGTGCAAGGTGACCGTGTACTCTGTGCTGTGAGCACATGCTTTGCCACTGGGTTGAGCCTCCTCATCAGATTGGCACCTGCAGGGGATCTTTACAGGAGATCACACATGTGACTCCACAGAGCCTTGAGAAGTTTCCGCTGGGACCCTCTTGAATCTTCTTCTGCAGCCACCTATCCCCTGTACCTATGTGAGCAGGAAAGACTATGAACTTGGGGGTGACAGAAACCCCCAGTCTCAACGTCTCAACACTGTTCATTTGTCTCCTGCTCCCCGCCCCCTGCCCTTGGCAGCCACTCCACACCTGACTGTGTGCACAAGAGGGGCCCAGAGCTCTGAGGAGTCGGGTTTCTAGGGCCCTGGGCTCTTTGCCCATTTCCACAGGCTGGAATCCCATCACAGGGTCCTTTTCTCTGCAAGAGAAGCCAGTGTGCAGAGGAGAGCATGGTGGTTTGGTGGGATGCACACTGGGGCACCTGTGCAGGCTCCTGGGGTCCGCTCTGGACTTGTGCCCCTGCCTCTTCCAGGGTGGTCTCTCCTGCGGAGATGGGGGGAAGAACAGGGTGGTAAACAATTAAAATTCACTTCTTTTGAGGTATGAAATTCACATAACAAAATTAGAGTGAACAGTTGAGTGGGATTTAGTACATTCACAGCATTGCATATTCATCACCCCTGTGTAGTTCCAGAACATTATTGTTAACCCCCCAAAGAAAACCCCATACCCATTAGGCAGTGCGCCTAGTCCCCCCACACTAGCCCCTGGTAACTGCCACTCTGCACCTGTCTCTATGGGCTTGTCTATTTTGGATATTTAAAATAAATTGACCTTTCATTTGTATCAGGCTCCTTTTACTTGGTTGGAGGTATATCCGTGTTGTAGCATGTATTGGTATTTCATTCCTTTTTAAGGGTGAGTAATATTACATTGCATGTATTGGGTTGGCCAGGAAGTTTGTTTGGGTTTATGAACTTTAGGGCCAATGCAACATGTATCACATTTATTTATTCATTCATCTCTTGGTGGACATTTGGGTTGTTTACATCTTTTGACTTTTGTGAATAATGCTGCTGTGGATATTTTTGTGTGAGTATCTGTTTGAATCCCTGTTTTCAGTTCTCTTAGGTGTTTATTTTGGAGTAGAATTGCTGGGTCATGTGATAATTTCAACTTTTCTGAGGAACTGCCAAGCTCTTTTCTGAGGAACTGCCAAGCTATTTTCTGATAACAACTGAAACATTTTACAATTTTACCAGCTGTGTGTGAGAGTTCTAGTTTTACCACATCCTCACCAACACATGTTAGTTTCTGTTTATATTTTTAAATTGTATCAATTTTCTTGGATACAAGCAGTGTCCTCACCTATGGTTTTGATTTGCTTTTTCTTAATTATCAGTGATGCTGAGAGTCTTTTTACTTCCTTCTCGGCCATTTGTATCTTTTTTGGGGAAGCAACTATTTTGCCCCTGTTTCAATTGGGTGGACCTTCTTTTGTTGTTGAGTTTACTTTGCTTTATCAAATTTCCACCAGGTGTTCCCACCTGCTCAGGGTGGGAAGATCTTGACTAGGGGGTTATCAGGAAGCCTTTGTGGGCCCAAGGAGGTCTCATTCAGGAGTCAGGGAGGAGGCGGCTCCTTGCCAGGCTGTCCTGTGGATGCTTCTGGGACTTTGTATGCTTCCCTTTTTCTTCCTCTTCCCACACAGTATCTGGAAGATTTTTGCTCTTTATTCGGACTCCTGGTTATTTATTGCGGGTTGGCAAGTGCTTGGTTTGGAAATGAAGGGTAAGGCTGGAAAGGAGGAAGCAGGTTGGAGACATGGTCTTCCTGACCTTCCAGAGTCAGTCAGCATCCTCTCTCCCTGCCTTCTGGGACCTTCTTGGTTTTCCAGAAGGTCCTGGCTGGGGGAGCTCTGAGCTCTGTGGTAGAACTGAGTGTAAGGGAGAACTAGTGTGTAAAGACACCACACCAGTATGAGGCAGAAACACACATCCTCCCAGCAGCCTGGGTCACCCTTGTACCAGAACTCGTCTGCTGGTGGTCAGCCCCTGCGTGATCCCTTCACAGCCCGAGGCTGGGGCCGCAGCCTGTGACCCAGCAGACACTGACCAGGACCCCAGTGCATTCCCTCTCGCCTGTCCCTCTGCCCTCCTCTTTCCTGGGACCATCCTGCATCACTGCATCTGATTTGCCTCAGTGGCAGACCTGGGTCCAGTGTCCTCTCCTTGACTTTGTGATGAAGGTCAAAAGAGCACAGGGACCATACCCAGGTTAGACTGAACTCCTCCAAAGGGAAGAATTACCCTTGGCAATTTCCACGCCCCCACCCCCCGGCAAGACTCTCAAGGGAGGTGCCAAGAGACCCTGAGACTCCAAGGCTTCCTCCTTGGGAAGCTGCCCCTAGGACTCTGGACACTGGGCTGAATGAATTCAGTTAGTCTCACTCTAAGGGTCAGAATGTTAGTCTGCTTTTATTTTTTCATTTGTTTTGTTCGTTGAATAAATGCTGCTGACGACAAGTTGTCTTTAATAAACCACAAGTTCTTTGCAAAAAAAAAAAAAAAAAAAAAGAGGGAGAAAAGAGGAGAAGTGGCTCTGGCTCCCACCAGTAGGTGCTTGGTCCCAGCAGCCCTTCCAGGGAGGGTCCCTGTCCCTGTTCACAGCTGGGAACAGACGCAGAGAGGCTGAGCACTGAGTGGGCCATGCAGGAAGACAGAGAAGGAGCGTGGCCTGGGCCTGGCTCTGCACTTGTCTCTCTGCTTTCACGAGTCACACTGAAATCTCTCCTTTGTATCTAGACTCACTTCTGAAGGTGAAATGTGTGTGTGTACGTGCATGCATGTGCACGTGTGCACGCACACATGCTCAGTTGTATCCTACTCTGCAACCACATGGACTCTAGCCCTCCAGGCTCCTCTGTCCATGGGATTCTCCAGGCAAGAATACTGGCGTGGGTTGCCATTTCCTCCTCCAGGGGATCTTCCCAACCCAGGTATCGAATAGTAGGATCTAACAGCAGCAAAGAAAAGGACCCCTCAAGGCTCAGTCCTGTGTCCAGGGGGCATGGGCACATCAGGCCCCCAGCATCCCCAGGTACCTGCACACTCAGCAGCCTTGACCATGTCTGTCCCTGTTGGACAGCGCTGGCCGAGCAAACTCCCCCCTGTTCATGCCTTCCTGGGCCTTTGCTCTGTTTCACTGAGATATGAAAGAGCAAATTTCCACGAGGAGACTTTTAAGGGCACCTGCATTTTTGAGGAGACTGAAGAAGACTATGGAGGATTATTTAGGTTGCATTTTCCACCTGGTCAGCAAGCAGGTGGATGGGTGGCCTGGAGTCCCAGGTCATGGTGCCCTGGCTTTTCCACATGTGTGTGCACAGCCGTCACCGAGCAGAGGAGCCTGGTGGCCATGTATACCTAAGAGTAGAACCCTTAAGTCCTGGCTCACTCACTCTGTACAGCCTTGGGCAAGGTAGCCTCTCTCTGCCTTGGTTTCCTTGCTCTAAGACAGGAACCAGAAGTTGTCCTTACCTCTGGCAGTTGTCGTGTCCATTAGTAGGGTGATGCACGTGAAGCATTTGGAATAGAGCCTCTCGGGAAGAATGCATTGGCTTGCCAAAAAGTTCGTTTGGGTTTTTCTGTAATATCATGCATTAAAAACTCAAACGACCTTTTTGGCCAACCCAATAAAGAAGTCTCACTCTTGCTGAGTTAAATCCAACTCTTTGCAACGCCATAGACTGTAGCCCATCAGACTCCTCTGTCCATGGGATTCTCCAGGCAAGAATACTGGAGTAGGTTGCCATTTCCTCCTCCAGGGGATCTTCCCGAGCCAAGGATCGAACCTGTGTCTCCTGCATCGCAGGCAGATTCTTTACCTGATGAACCTTCGGGGAAGCCCTTGCTGGTTAATGGTAAACCTGGGCTGGGCGAGACCGGTGCTGGGGGGAGGGGCAGAAAGGGGCAGGACCATGGCTGTTCAAGGAGGTCCAATGAGGTGACACATTTGTTGAGATCTGAGTCATAGTGCCCTGCTGGGTGAGAGGGGGACAGTTGCTGGGCAGCAGCAGCAGAGTCAAAGCCTGGGATGTCCTGGCCAGTCGCCAGGGCTGACCTGACCAGGCCGGGGCTGATACACCTGCCGTTGGCTGGGGTTACAAAGCACAGGAACCCCAGAGCCAAGGGAGCCTGGTGACCTGCAGAACAGTCATCATCAGGCCACTTGGGTGGCCAGTCTTTTTCCAGTCAGGCTTTGCCCTGGGTAAAGAAATTAATTGTAACCTAATTCGCAGTTTCCTTTGCATAGAAGCTGGAAGGAACTGCTAGTGAGGCTGGTGAGTAACTCAGTGGCAGCTGGGAAATCACATTTGGGCATGAGTGTCCATCATCTGAGCGAAGCTGTTGCAGCTGGTCCGGGTGGTTGGGGATGTGGGTGGTGGCCACGGGTGCCTGCTAGGTGCAGCCTGGCCCTCAGGCCTCTGGGAACAGAAGGTTGGGGCCTGGGCACAAGGGAGGAATTTGGGCTGCTGGCTCCATGCAGCTGGGCTGCAGATCTCGTCTGCACACCTCACTACCCCAAACTTCAGCCACACCCTGACCCCTTCCTGCCCATCAGCAGAGGACTACGTAGATGGCATGGCAGAGGAGGGGGTTGTCAGGAGACCTAGGCCTGGTTGCAGTTCCATTCTGAGAGCAAGAAGTGAATTCTCTTCCTCAGAATTGGGAAACAGACGGGGAGACTGAGGTCTACAGTAAGAGCTCGGGTAAGGTGGGCAAGTCAGAGCTTTTCACGTGTGGAGGAATGTACCTGTACGTACAGGTCTGTGGTGCCTCTGAGGCAAGGCCTGGTCCTCGGGTTTCTCCTCCTCTCTCCAGGCCACCAGCCACCCTGTCCAGGCAGGGCCCACGCAGACAGGTGTGTGGGGAGACACAGTACCCCTGCATGTGATCGCCTGCCCTGCCCACCGTGGACCACACGATGAGGCTCAGTCTGAAGGGATGATGGAGGGAAAGCCTGCAGAGCTGGGCTATGTGTGAAGTCCCTGACCAGACAGGCAGGCAGGTGCCTGGGCTCTGCACTAGACAGAATCCTCAGGAGCGTGGAGAGCCCCAGGCATCCAGGGTGTGCCAGGGTGGCTGCTCACTCCTCCTTGTGTGCCAGGCCTTTGTGCCAGCTGGCCTTTGTTGTGTGCCCAGTCCGGGCCAGGAAGGCCACTCAGCCTTGTGGCCACAGTGGCACACAGGCTGTCCACTGAGGGCTGCTGGCAGCATTTGGGAAGAGGGAATTTAAGACTGGAATTGAGGCTGCTCTCATGGTGATTAGTGTCCTCACTGGGCACCAAGTAAAGTAGCTAGCCCTGGCTTGTATTCACCACCCATGTATGCACTTAGCTGTTCAGCTTTGGGTACACCTGCACAGGCCAGAGTTTTCTTGATGATTTTGTAGAGAGGCTTCAGTTCCCAGCATGAGGACTGGGGCAAGCTGTCATATTCCCTGCAAGGAGGCACTGGCTTGTGACATCTAAGCTGAGCCCAGGACCCGTGAACAGAGGTGGCTGGCTCTCAAAGGGCCACCCAGGCCTTCCCTTCTCGCCTGCTCTGTGCCAGGCATCAGGCAAGGTTCTGGGAATGCAGCAGTGAACAGGACAGGCCCGGGCTGGCTTTGTGGGTCTTTCCAGTCCAGCTTTCTTCCCACATCTTATGTGGGTCAAACCTGGCAAAGCTGCTTCATTTGGAAGCCTCTGGATGCCTAGCAGAGTGATGATGGTGGCGATGGTTGGAGGGTGGAGTGATGGTGGGTGGTGATGGTGTAGGCATGGTCAGCAGTAGTGGTGAAGCTGGTGGGTGAAGGTGTGAGGTGATGGTTGTGGGGAGGGTGGTGATGGTGTCAGTAGTGGTTAGGGTGTGGGGATGATAATATAGTGGGGGGCTGGAGTTCAGGTGAAGTTAGTGATGGTGGTGGTGATGCTGTGTAGGTGAGGGGGGTGAAGGTGATGGTGCTTGTGGGGAGAGTGGTGATCATGGTAGTGGTAATGGTGTAGCTGGGGGTGGTGATTGTGGTTGGGTAATGGTGGTGATGGTGGTGATGGTTTTATGGCCACACACAGGAGGTACTGAGCATACCATCAGCCCCATTTATGGCCAAAGTGGGGCTGGCCTGCAGGGCCCTCTCTGCGCTCATAGGCACTGGTTCTCCTGACCTGTGCTTTTTTCCTAAAAAGCCAAAATTACATTACAATCCCTTGCAAAACCAGCCTCCATCTGGGACAAAAAATGGAGATCGTGGGGTGTGTGGAGCATCCTACAGGGTGACCCTGCCTGAGAGTGCACATGTGTGTGTGTGCATGTGTATGTCATTCTGCCTAATGTCTCCCAGTTGGCAGTGTTCCTCAGTTACCAGGCCATCATTTCCTGAGCCGTGGTCAGTGATTTTGTTCTTAGGTGTCCTCAGGGTTTCTTTGCTCAATGCCAACTCTGGCCTCACCCAGGCAGGTCGTGCACTAGAGAGTGCTGTGTGCCCCACGTGAGCCTCATGGGGTGGGGAGGGGCATCCGTGAGGCTCCATTGCACTCATCCTGCCACTGGCCACCCACCTGTGGCTCCCTGTGCCTGTCAGACCAAGCCAGGGGGTCTTGACCAAGGTGATATCACCCATCTCTCTGATACCCTGCCCCCTCTCCTATCCCAAAGTCTCACTGTTTTCCAAATGTGCCCAGCTGTTAACCTCCTGCCCACCTTCCCCCCGCCACTCTGTGCTTAAAACCATTTATGTATTAGTTTGTTCCTTCCTGGATTCCTTTGTTGTTTCACTCACTAGTTTGTTGTTTCAGACAGATTGTGACATGATCTGACTGACCCTGGCTGCTCTGGGGCAAGTGGCCTATGGGGTCAAGAGTGGTCTCAAGGAGGGACTTCCCTGGTGGTCCAGTGACTAAGACTCTGTGCTCCCAAAGCAGGGGGCCTGGCTTCAGTCCTGGTCCAGGAACTTAAATCTTGCATGCCACAACTAAGATCCAGTACAGCCAAAAAAAAAAAGAGTGGGCTCAGGGAGGCTAGGTGGTCCTCTAAGCTGAACTGAGATGAGGGAGAGGATGGAGCGAGTTGGTACGGATGTCTCTGGTACTTGGGTGGAGGTCAGGGCTGGTGAACGTGGCATTCCTTGGCCCAGAGGCAGCCATTCGAGCTGTGGGACTGGCTGCCATTTGCTTAAGGATGCTCTGGAGAGAACACCTAGAAGATAAGCTGAGACGGAGGAAACCCACATGGGGGTGAGCAGGCTGGCTCATCAGAATGAAATAGGAAAGCACCAAACACAGGAGGTCCTGAAGCAACCAGAGAGAAGAGAGAACCAAGAAGGGAATCATCAGAATTGAGTACAGACCTCTCAGAAGCAGGACAGCAGAATCACGCTTTTGAAGGACAGAATAACTGTCCTGTAGAAGTCTCAGGGCTTCCCAAGTGGGCTTCCCAGTTGGCACAGTTGATAAAGGGTCTGCTTGCCAATGCAGGAGATGCAGATTCAATCCCTGGGTCGGGAAAATCCCCTGGAGGAGAAAATGGCAACTCCCTCCAGATATTCTTGCCTGGAAAATTCCATGGACAGAGGAGCCTGGCAGGCTACAGTCCATGGGGTCACAAAAGAGTTGGACATGACTGAACACTCACACACACAGAATTCTCTGCCCAGCAGAAGTGCCTTTCAAGAATAAGGTAAAAGTGTTTTAAAAAGAGGGGCAAGGGAAACAAAGACCCAGATTCATGTTTCTGTGAGTGTATGAGGTGGAAGGGGCGTGTGGGAGGGGCAGCACTGTTGCTAAACGTCCAGTTAAGTTGGCCACAGGTTCATGAGTGTCTGTTGCAAAACACTATTTTGACATAAATGTTCTGCAAAATATACTGCTTGTACATGTCAAATATTCAACTAGAATAAAGAGAAAATGTGAACAGGATATGAGAGGAGGGGCATGGGGTGGACGAGGAGAGGATAATGGTGCCAAAAGTTGCTGTCTGGGCGGTGGGGCTAGGGGGACCCTCCACAGGGACAGCTGGCCCTCAGGGAGAGGGGCAGTCCCTGGGGAGGAGTCCATGAGGTCTGCTTCCTGTTCCTGCAGAAGTGATGGCATTAGGAAACCACCGTCTGTTAAGGAGATTGTGCTGGGCCATAATAAAGCTGTCATCTGCAGGATCTGGTGCTCGTCACAGGCAGGAGCAGGGCTGCCCGGTGAGTGGATTCTGCGGGAAGGTACTGCCTTGCACACACATGTGGGCACTATTGTCACCCCACTCAGTTCTTAGATCAGACCATCTTGCCATGTGTTTTTTTCTTGAGAGCCCCAAATTCTGGCTTTTACATTGCAGTCCTAGGACATTGGTTGTCTGGGGCCTTGTGTGGGATGACCACGGTGACTGCCACTCACTCTAGTCAAGGGTGCCCAGTTAGGAAGCACCTGCCTGGATCTGGGTTGGTATGGTCAGACTGGCAGCACATCCTCAGTCGAGGGTAGCAAGGAGGTCAAAGGAACCTCAGGGGAGTTGTGCATGGCCTCTCATGGCCAGGGCTGACCAGGGGGCACTGGTGAGGTGAGCCTGCAGTTAGGACTGGGTAGGCTCGGTATGTCTCACTAAATGAGCAAGAAGATGGGGGAGGTGGGGGTGGGTCTGCAACAGTGTGAGAGAATGTGCATGTGACATGCTAAGTGTAAGAGAGATGTGTGTATCAGTCTGGGTCCAATCCAGAGACACCCACACAGCGACTGGACCAGAGGAGGTTAACATAAGAGTTGATCGGCAGTGATGAGTGTAAGAGAGCTGTGGGCCACCCTGAGGCAGAGGGCAGGAGCTTGGGGAAGGGGCTCCCTCCCCAGAGTGGGGTCACAGCTCACTGCATATTGAGAAGTTGGCTGGGTTGCAGGGGCCAGGACTGGTCTGCAGCCTCGGGGGCCAGCGGGAGGTGACCCTCCAGTACACGGGGGAGCTGAGGCTGGTGCACAAAGGCTGGTGATGGGTGCATCTGGGGGCTATGGGAGGTGATCGCGGGGCAAGGGCGTGGGCTACATTGGCGCCAAGGGGCTGCGTGCATTTGGCATGGACTGAGGCAGAGCATGCAGGATGTCCCCACAATGTGCTGCAGAAGTGAGGGATGACAACCAGAAACCCTCGTCCACCTGCGTGGTTCTCCACCGCACAGGAGGGCACTCACAGCTTCTGTGTGGGTCTGAGAATGTGTACGAGTATGACCAGTGTTCATGTGTGAGTGTTCACACAGGGCTGAGCTTGTGGACAGTTGAATGAGTGAAAGTGAAGTAGAGACTTGGGCCTGCTTCTCTCTGCATACAAATGTGAGTAAATGACACATCCAGCCAGGTGTGGAGCATTGAAGACTGCCTTTCCAGGATACAAAAAGGCTGGTGACTGCGTGTGCCGAATGAGACCATCCATGCCTGGTGGCTCTGCTTGTAAAGATGCTGGAGGAGGCCCTCCTTGGAACAGGACAGCCCGCTGTCCCCACTGAGTGTTAGTTGCACATCTTCTCCTGCAGGGGTGGGGCAGGGTGGGAGCATATGGGGCCTTGGGCCCACATGCCTGTCTCTGTTTCCATCTGCTGCATACCTGTGCATACACATTCATGCATATACACACACATGCCATGAAGGGGGCCTGGGGTCTCTGCAAATGCGAGCAGCAGCCAGGACCTTTGGCAGGTATGTCATGAGCAGTGTGGGACCCATCCCCACTCCTGTGAGAGCAAAGCCCAGCTCCTCACCCTCTGGTGTGATGCCAGGGCAACTTGAGGGGCCAGAACCCCACGTGGTGCTGGCAACATCTGTCGAGGCAGAAACGTGGGACTAGGTGTTGGGGGAGGACCCTGTCACCCAGCAGCATTCGGGGTGGAAGGTGTGGGTGGGGCAGGTTTTACAAGTCCTGCTGTGTCGACCTGCCCCAAGTTCCAGGGGAGACTCTCATCAGAGGTTGGTCAAAAAGCCCTTCCTGGCAAAACGGTGCCAGCAGGGAGGGGTGGTCAGCTGGCAAGGCCTGGGGCTTCCTGGTGGGGCCAGCATCTGCCTTGCTCCTGAGTCCCATCGCCGCTTTGTTAGTCATCGTCCAAACCCCAAGATGCCCACCCTCCAGCTGTTTGACCATGGGAAGTCTTCTCACCTCCCAGCCTCCGTGTTCTTACCTATTTAATGGGGCAGTGAAGAGGTTTGCCCAGTGATTATAAATCGGAAGTGTGAACTTCATACCGCGTGTACCTGTGCAAAGGTGAGGCCTATACCAGCTCCTCCTCTCCCCAGCCTGCCCTTCTCTTGTTCACAGTCAGAGAAAGTGAGGCCCAGAGGAGGCTAGAACTTTACAGAGGCTGCACAGCCCCAGGAAACTGGACACCTCTGATGGCCCTTTCCGGGCTCTTCTCCTTCACCCTCTGGGGTTGGCCCCATCATCTGTAGGGCCCACCATAGAATGCAGATTGTTCTAGAATTATGAATTATTTTAGGACAATGACAGGAGAGCATTAAACCAAGTATGGGGAACTGTGGTCTCCCCAGGCTACACCCCCCTGAGGCCAGCCCTGCACCCACACCCTCGTTCCCTACCTTGGACCATGTGTTTTTCCATCTAAACGTGTCTGTGACAAGGAGGAGCATTAAGGCGGCCATGCCCTGAGTAGGGACCACCTGGGAAGCATTTTAAGTGCATTTAAGACTGTTTCTGCTCACAATCATCGCCCAACCCACAAATCACTTTTGGCAGCAACAGACCAGGCCCCACATGGATCCTGTAGGACCTGGCTCGGAGATGAGAGCAGGCAGTGCTCTCATCCTGCACGTGAAGTCTGTGTGGTGGTGACTGGACCAGCTCGGAGGTGGGGGCTCCCTGGAGCTCAAGGCACCTCCCAGCCCCTGGACCATTGAATGTACATGTGCTCAAGGGGGCCCCAAGGGAGGAGCCCTATTCTGGATCTGCTCCTCACTACCTGGTAGGTGGAGTGAGCATCTCGCCCCCGCTTAGAAGACCGATCTGCAAGCCCTACCCCCCATGGGTGGCTCCCAGGGCTGCCAGTTCTTGCACAGCTGACCGAGGCCACAGGGATTATATCCTGAGAGAATAAGAAGGCAAAAGTCGCGATATTCTGCTGATGTGGGTGCAGGCGTCCCACACCATCCTTGACAGTACTCCGGAGACCAGAATGCAGACCTCACTTCTCCACGGAGAGCTCTGGCACACCAAGGAGAGCTGGTGGCCAGGCAGGCTGGCAGACACAGGCTGCCCTTGGCTGTGTGCCATCTGGGGGACCCACCCACACCCACCCTGGGCTTTCCCCCTCCCCACCAACTGAGTCTCCTGCAGCTCTGGGGTTGGGGCCCTGAAGGCAGCATCTCAGATCGCTAGTGGTTGGCGCTCACCTTTCTGCCAGGATGAGAAGGAGGCTGGCAGCACAGAGCCCCCTTCCCATCCAGCATGGTGTCACAAGCCTGGACTGCCACCAGGTCACCACCCTGTCAAGCCACTGGGAAATCTCTCATTCTCTTTGTGGCCAGAAAGTCAACCTTCCCGAAAGATGGTGCACCCTCCGGGGCTGCTTTCTACTGCAGGCCAGTGTCCCTGACTTGCGGTCACTGCCCAGGACTTGGGGTGGGGGTGGAGGGTGGGCACAGTAACCGTGGGTTCTGGACCATGTGACATGGGGTTGAGCAGGCCGGTGAGGGCTATGCTGCTGGAAAGACAGCCCTCCAAATCCCAATCCCCTGGCTGGCTGCACATGTGCCCTCGAGCATACAAACAACTTTCTTTCTGTCCTGCCCAGGTGTCTGTTTGCAAAGCAGTGATCCCATCAGCAGCTCCATCTGGGGCTGCGAAGAAAATGCAGGGTCACCATGTGCCACGGGGCCTGGCCTCGTGCTGTGTGAGTCCACCTGGCCGTGCTCACCCCACTCTGCACCTTTGAGAGGCGGGGTGGGTGAATGCGGTGGGCCAGGTCCTCTGGAGAAGGTGGCAGTGGAGGGAAAAGCAAGCCACTCCTCTTGCTGTCCGCAGGGCTGTGAGCATCAGCTTCTGCGCTCCTTCCCCAGCCCCCCACAGCCCACCCCAGAGCTCCCCCTAGACTCTTTGACTTGCAACCTTCATGGAGTGTTGGAGGGAAAGGAAGCTGGGCTGCTGCTTATGAATCAGGCACTTGTTTTGGGGCAGCAGGGCTGTGTCTGGTGTTGACCCCCACTTTGAATCTGCCTTCCCAGACCCGGCCTTACTGGGGCAGGACAGGGGGCCACCGTGGGCTCGGAGCCCTTCTGATTTCTGTGAGGAGTGCAGACCCAGGTTTATTACTCTGCCAGGCAGTGCAGTGGGGCTTCAGTGCACTACAGGTGGGGAGCAGCTGCCCCTTCCCTCTCGTTGGCTGAGGAAACACCACAGGAACCCTCCTGCCTTTGTCACAAGAGCAGTATGAGCAGTGCTGTAGGGTCCTCTTTGGGACCCCGAACTGTGTACTTCTCAGGAAGCGTGAGCCAGTGGAGTGCATCCTAGCTGTGCAGGAGGATCTGTCAGCTGTGGCCTGTCACTCTGCCCAGCTTGCAAAAGGCCTGCTCCGAGCTAGTGCCATTGGCTGCCTTTTCACAGAAGCATCAAGGCCAGTCTTGAGGCCATTTGGGGCTGACACAGTTCTCTGAGCTGCCAGCCATCCCTGCTAGGGTTGGCTACTAAATCCCGAAGAAATGAACACTCTGAGTGTATCTGAGAGGCAGTCCATGTCCTCGTGGCCAGTTGGGAGGCTGTGGGACAGGAGGGTGGCATCCAGCCATGTGTGGGTGGCTCCTGTCGTGGTCTCTACCAGTGAGACCCCCGGCAAGGGAAGTCAGGTCTCAGTGCTCCCTCCCCAGAGTTCCCCAGAGTGACTTCTTCCTAGGGCTCCTGGAGCTGCCACCCCCTTGGATGGCAGGCAGCATGATGCTCTGGGTGGATCCCTTCCCCCAAGAGGTGGCAGGGCAGGAAGGCCACACGCAGAGCCTGACTTGGGCACAGGGCCAGCTCCTTGGAGTTCAGCTGCCCTTCCCAGTACCTCACCTGCAGAGACCCAGTGATTCTGGGTCCCACTCCAGGGACAGCACTCCTAGGGAGCAGTTTTCCGAAGGTCTAATAAGTCAGCTCCGTACCTGCAGCCCCCTCCTTCCATCTCTGTCTTTAGTGCCGGGTGTGCAGTAGCCTTTGACTACTGGCCAGAGCATCTCTCCCCTCCATCCTCTCTGCCTTACTTACCTTTGTCCTTAGCCCCATTTGTCTTTTCCCTCCTTCCCTCTCTCTCCCTCTGTTTCTCTTCCTGTTCCCTCCCTCTCCTGCTGGCTCCGTGGTCCAGCCTGTTTGGCAGGGCAGCACCCACACTGGGTGGGTGGGACCCAATCAATGCACACTTCAAGTTGGCATTCCCAGCCGGGTTGCCTTTGAAGTCATCCTTGGGAAGCCTGGCACAGTGCTGGCAACCTTCCAGTTTTCTTCTGTTTCACCACTTTGGGATCCAAAAGGTCTTCACCAGTTCTCCTCACCTGACTCTAGTTGGCTCTTGATTGTTTCCCACACACAAGTGTGTCTTCAAGGACCCAGGCAGCCCCAGGGTATCTTCCACTGGTGTGGAGTGGACCAACCACTCATCTTGGTGGCTGCAAGAGAAGCAGAATGTAGGTGGAAACAAATTGATTGAAAAGAGAAATCGCTCACACACAAGTACAATGTTTCTCATGTTTGCTTTGTGTGTTAGTATTTTTTATGCTTTGTAGAGAATATTGGCAGGTTTTCAGTTTTTTTTTTAAAGCATCACCTGCCCATTTATCCATCTTTTTAAAATTTCTTACTATTTAAAAATAACTGTTTATGATGCAAAATGTTGAACATACACCAAGTCAAGAGAGTAGTAGGATGAGTGCCCCATTGGTTCACCCAGCGTGGCCATGGTCAGCATCCCTCTTCCTCATGGCATTTACAGCTCTACCCACAGCCTCTCAGTGATAAATTTAGGCCACAATTACATACGTTGAAATGCACAAATCTTGGCTGTATGTTGTTGACAAATGGATGTCCCTGTGTGACCCACACCCCATCAAGATATGAAACATGTATGTTTCCCAGAATATGCCCCCTGCTTTTCCAGTCTATTACCTCCCCTACCCCCAGCTGGTACCCAGTTTGATTTCTGTCACCTAAAATCAGTCTGGAATGGTGCCATGTGATTCTTTTGTGCTGCTTCTTCCACTTAGCAGGATGTCTATGAGATGTGTCCAGGCTGTCGTGTGTATCAATAGTTTGTGCCCCATCCTAACTGCATAGGGTTCCATGGTGTGATGGACTGAGGTTTGTTATCTGATAACCTGCTGGAACACATCTGGGTTCTTCCCAGTTCTTGGCTCTGTGAATAACCCCAGCATTTGTGAACAAGTCACTTGACGGACATATGTTTTCATTTTTCTCAGATAAATGGAGTGGAATTTTTCGGTACTATGGTAGGAGCATGTTTGACTTTAGATGAAGATTTTGTTACTTACAGGGGCTTCCCAGGTGGAACTAGTGGTAAAGAACCCACCTGCCAATGCAGGAGGTGTAAGTGATGCAGGTTCAATCCTTGAGTCGGTAAGATCTCTTAGAGGAGGGCATGGCAACCCACTCCAGTATTCTTGTCTGGAGGATTCCAAGGACAGAGGAGACTGGAGGGCTATAGTGCATAGGGTTACAAAGAGTTGGACACGACTGAAGTGACTTAGCATGCATGAATGTTGTTACTTATAAAGTGCTCTAGTTCATCTTTGGGGACCCCTGCCTGCTCTGCTTGTCTGGCAGCATCTTGTACACTTCAAAACTCTGGCTCCAGGTGATTTGCTCAGAAGCTTGGGTGAAAGCCGAGTGGTTTACGTGCTTATCTATCTCAGGTAATCGAGGATGATATTGCAACTGTTTATGCTTCCTCACTTCCTCCTTTTTCTGTTTTAAAGCAGTGTATTTGCAGCTAGTGTTTAGCTATACAGATAACTGTGTGTTGATGTTCTTAGGAATACAGATGAGAAAGACCTAAGTTTTCTTTTTTGGCCCACAAGGAAGCTATTACTAAAATGTGAAGTTAGGCCGCTGGGAAAGGTGATCTGCCTGGGAGGGCTGCTGGGCTCTGCACCGTGGTCGTCCCTCAGTCCCTCCTTCCCTCACGTGTTTCCCTGCCTCCCACAGCCCCGCTGGGACTCTACTTCTCCAGGGACGCTTACTGGGAGAAGCTATACGTGGACCAGCCGGCCGGCACGCCCCTGCTCTATGTCCATGCCCTGCAGGACGTGCCAGAGGAGATGCCCAGCTTCCGCCTGGGCTAGCACCTCTACAGCGCCTACCACACGCGGCTGCACGAGAATGACTGGGTCCGCATCCAGGAGGACACGGGGCTTCTCTACCTTAACCAGAGCCTGGACCACAGCTCCTGGGAGAAGCTCAACATCCGCAGTAAGGGGGCGGCCCTGACCCCACCCCCACATGCCTCATTACCCACCCCGCCCTGCCCTCACCTGGTCCTTCCTTAGAGCCCATCACACAGCTCCTACGACTCCTGCTGTGTAAGAGTGGAGCAAGTGAGATGGGGCTGGCCTGTCCTCTTTGTCCAGCCCGTGAGGGAGCCAGGATGAGCTTGAGGACCACTGATGACCCTCAGGCCTCCTGAGGCTGTTGGGATTTTGGAGAACTTATGTGGAGGACTTGAGGGGCTCTCTCCATGCTGGCTCCAAATGTCTTCCAGTTGGATTAACAGAGATGTGGGGTTGTGAGAGAAGAGTTAAGAAAGGCTAGAGACATCCCAAGATCTTGATTTAGTGGATGATCTGGAACTTGGTGGAGAAGCAGCTGTTTGCACAGAAAGCCCACCTTACCATCAGCAGCAGGCTGCTCTTGGCACCTGGTGAGGACTGGGGCCTGGTGCCGGGGAGGAAAGTGGAGCAGGAGGAAGGCCTGGACGGCTTCTCAGAGCAGGGGTCCAAGCTGGAGTGAAGGCCATGTGTGACCCTGGTACTGGGAGGAGGTTGTTTGTGGAGCAGAGTTCTGCCTTGTGGCACCAAATGGTGATCACAACCCCACCTCTTGCTCTATAGACATGGCCTCCCTGGGCCCTCACGCCAGCTCTGAGCTCCTGTGAGTGCTGAGAGGCAGACACTCTGCTGTGAACAGTACTGCCAGAGTGAAATTTGCCAAGGGTCTGAGTTTCATAGGAGGCCTGTTCTGTTCGTGATTGGAGAGCAGCCTCATGCACCTGCCAGCTCTAGTCAGGAGAGAAATCACAGTAATTAGAACAGAGAAAGTTTATACGGAGAATTATTAACCACAGCAGGGGACTGGAGCAACAGAGGACAGGCTAGTAAGAAGCAGAGAACTGATGAATATGGGAGGAGTAGATGTAGCGGGGGGACACTTACCTAGAGCTAAGATAGAAGGCCCAGGAAGAGCCCCCGCCCCAGCTGAGATCCAGATGGGTTGGACGGGGGTTGCTATGGTGCCTCCATGATGGAATTTGCCAGAAATCCCCTCTCTAGGTGCTGGGGAAGTCTGTGTCTCTGCAGGGGTGGCATGGAATTCCCTGGGGGTCCCGTGGTTAGGACTCTGAGCTTTCATTGTTGAGGTCTTGGGTTCAGTCCCTGGTCAGGGAACTAAGATCCCACAAGCAGCAACACTGGCAAAAATAGAATAGAATAAGTGTTTTATTTATTTTTAATTGAGGGATAATTACAGTATTGTGTTGGCTTCTGCCATACATCACAATGAATCAGCCATAGGTATACATATGTCCCCTCCCTCTTGAACCTCTCTCCCCCCTCCCACCCAATTCCACCCCTGTAGTGTTTTTAAAAGTGAGAAAAGAAAGAAAGTGGTTGGGGTAGTGGGTGAGGGAGGGAAGGGAGGTCACCTGAGGTGCCAAGAGCCTGCCTTGGGGAAGCACTCCATCTTAGACCCAGGGTTCAGCGCACCTCTCTGAGGAAGGGTATTTGAACTGAGATTTGGAATAATCAGAGAGATGGACCTGTGAGGCACCCCCCAGGATGAGGGAGCAGAGCCATAGGGCCCTGAGGCTGCCAGATCCCAAGTCCAGGGCCGTAGGGGGCAAGCAGGAGGTAGGGGGCAGGGCGGGGTTCCCAGCAGAGCCCTGCTAGCCTTGGTGAGGACTAGGCTTTGCACCAGCCCGGAGCTCCTGCCCTCTCCCCATTCAGATCCCAGCTGGGCAGGTGTGGCTGACACCCTGGCGGGGCCTGACTTGTCTCTGCAGAGGGCGGCTTCCCGCTGCTTACCATCTACCTGCGGGTCTTCCTGTCACCCACATCCCTACGTGAGGGCGAGTGCCAGTGGCCAGGCTGTGCCCGAGTGTACTTCTCCATCATCAATGCCTCCTTCCCAGCTTGCGGCGCCCTCAAGCCCCGGGAGCTCTGCTTCCCTGAGTCAGGCCTGTCCTTCCGCATCCGGGAGAACAGGCCCCCTGGCACCTTCCACCAGTTCTGCCTGCTGCCCGTGCAGTTCCTCTGCCCCAACGTCAGTGTGGCCTACAGGCTCCTGGGAGGTGAGTGCCAGCCGCATGGAGCCTTCCTCGATGCCTGCCGAGTGCCAGGCATGGCCCTGCAGTTCCTCTACATGAGCCGTCCAAGTTGACTACACCACCCCATCATCCATTCATTCAGAGGTCCACGTGTATCTCATGTATGCTGGCCACAGGCCAGGCATGGTTCTAGGGACCAGGGATGAAACAGTGAACAAGTTCAGGCCCAAATCCTGCCTGTCTGGACCTTCAATGCCTGGGGCAGGTGGAGACCACACAGGTGCTAAGGACGTTGGGTGGCCTCTGAAGGGACCAGGTGGGAGGTAATGCTGAGAAGGCACGGACTGGTGGAGACCACTGTCCTAAATCAGGTGGCTGGAGCAAGGTAAAGGAGGGTGCCCAGCAAGCAGGGCGAGCTCATTCAAAAGTGCGGAGGGGGAGGTGCGGCTGGAGGGGAGGGCAGAGGCTGCTGAGGGCAGAAAAATGCAAGGGAGGGGGCAGGACTTCCTGATGAGGGGACTAGGGAGCCATAGAAGGTGTTTTCAGGAGTGGGGGGAGGGTGTCATTGACAGGATATAACTTACTTTAAAAGGTTAGTCGGGCTGATGTGTTCGAAATGATTTGGGGCGAGTGGTTTGGAGGAAGCAGGAAAACTATGAAGAGGCAGGAGACATCCTTGAGTGAGAGGATGAGGACTGGGGTTGAGGGTGAAAGCCTTTAGGCCACAAGAAGCAGGCAGATTCTGGGCATGTTTTTGCAGGAAGATCCAGCAAGATTTTCTGGGGAGTTGAATGTGGGGTGTTGAGAGATTCACAAGGGGACCAAGCATGGTTCCAGGATTCCGCCTGAGCCACTGTAAGGACAGTGGACCTTGTCACAAGATAGTCCTACCACACGATGGCCCTGGGGAAGCCACATGGATATGGGGTAGGGGAAGGGCACTGGATCCGAGTGGAGATGAGAGAAGGCAACTGAGCCGCTGTGTGTGAGGTGCCATTGGACAGTTTAAAGGGGACTTAAAGGGGACACTTTTATGCTGGATGGCTGGTAAGTGAAGCCTGGATTCCCCCCAGGTTGATGGCACCCACACATGGTCATAACGTTAAAGGAGCACTCAGTAGTGTAAGGAAAGTAGTCACTCACACTTCCACATCCCTTCATTTATCCTGCCACAGGGATGGATGTCTTTGTACAAAATTGTCCCCAAAGCATATGGTTTAGTGTGCTGCCTTTTTCGCTTAAAAAGAAAAGCCATTTTTGTAACCATAAGCAATACAGGGAAATGTGTAGTTCACATGTAATATGTGGCTCTGATGTGATTTTCCACCAAGTGGAGTTGACAGCCCTCCTGAGGTTGGCTATGGGGTGGTCACTGTTGACCTTCAAGCGTTCAGCTTTTCCCCCTTTCTGGGTCCTTTCTGGAGGATGAATTCGAGGACAGGCTTGGGTTGAAGAGTATATTGTTATTACTGGTCCTCCCCTCACCAGGTTGCAGTTAGTCATTGAACTTACAGCAGTGTCTGGCGATGAACACACACAGCATCTCATCTTCTGGGGCTTCCCTGGTGGCTCAGCTGATAGAAAATCTACCTGCAGTGTGGGAGACCTGGGTTCAATCCCTGGGTTGGGAAGACCCCCTTGGAAAAGGGAACGGCTACCCACTCCAATATTCTGGCCTACAGAATTCCATGAACTGTATAGTCCATGGGGTCGCAGAGTCAGACATGACTGAGCAACTCTCACTTCACTTCATCTTCTGGCGAGGAAGCTGAAGAACAGAGACAGAACCATCAGCCTCAGGCCACGCAGCCTGCAGGTGTATAGGGCAGGGATCCAAACCAGGCAGTCAGAAATATTTGTGTGTTAACATGAAATTACACCAGATGTCCCCAATGTTGGTTTTCAAGTGGTGGAATTGTGGCTTTTTTCTCACATTCTCTAAAATGAGCATGTCTTGCTTCCACAGTTAAGAAAATTCCTGACAGTTTTTCAGATACCAGCAAACGCTAGGAGCTGGATCTCTGGGCCTGCAGCGTGACTGGTGCCAGCCCTCGCCACAGAGGAGGCAGGCAGGGTGTGTGAAGGGGTGTGCCCTCCTAGGTGATTGGGTTGAGGACCTGAGGCAGACCTCCTGGTCCCTGCTCTTCCCTATCAGCACCAGTGCAGGCTGCAGGCACAGTGATGCTCAGAGCATAATCTCCACTGCAAACTGTGCTTGGAGGCTGTGCTCCACTGTGGAAGCTGAAGAGGGGCCACGGCCCAGGCCCAGCATGCACCCCAGCTCTGTCTCCTCTTGCACACTGCTCCCTGTGGGGCCCTGAGGAAGGCAGCTCACCCTCCCCTCAGCTCAGGGTCATCCTGGGGTTGCTGGTCTGTTTGGTGCTCAGGTGAGAGTCTGCCTTTCCGCTGCGATCTGGACAGCCTGGAGGTGAGCACGCGCTGGACCCTGGACCGTGAGCAGCGGGAGAAGTATGAGCTGGTGGCCGCGTGCACGGTTCGCATGGGCATGCGCGAGGAGGAGGTGATGGTGCCCTTCCCTGTGACCGTGTACGACGAGGACGACTCTGCGCCCACCTTCTTCGGGGGCGTCGACAGTGCCAGCGCGGTGGTGGAGTTCAAGCGGAAGGAGGTGCCTATGCGTTTGTCTGGTGCTTCTCTAGTGTCTGTCATCTCTTTGTTGTGCATCTGGGTCTCTCCATTCGTCATTTGTTCCTCGGTCTATTCAGCTGTCCATCTAGCCATCCAGACATGTGGCTGACCATCACTGTGGTTATTCGTCTTTCATTTGTCCATCAGTCTGTCTGTTGGGGTTTTGTTGGTTTCCAGGACAGCTGAGGAGGAGAGAGGACCAGCCCCGCTGGCCCCGAGCTGACCTCTGCCCTGGGAAGCGGGTGAGGGGAGGGGTTGGGGTGCCGGTGGGGTTGAGGGTAAGGGTGCCCAGCCTCTGACTCAACCATCAGGGCTCGCATCAGAGGGGCACAACTGTGGTACTGCAGAGGCGGGGCACACTGCCCCAAGGAGACGGAGAGGACATCTGCCAGGAGGGTGTTCCCTTCTTCGGGCTGTCAGCCCCTCAAGGGAGGGCCAGTGAGTTCAGGGAGGGTACCCCGGAGTGGAGGAAGACAGGCCAGTGGATCCGGCAGGGGTGTCCCTGCGCCGCCCCTCCCATCGGGGCCCCGCCTTCCTCTTGCCTGTGCAGGCGGAGCGTGACTGCCACCTGCTGGGCCCTGGGCTGTCCTGCAGCCGGCAGGCTGGCGGGAGCAAGGGGAGGGTCGGGGTCGGATATGCTGTGGTTGCCTGCTTCTCTGGACACCCAGGGAGCAGGTTTGGTGGATGGATGGGCAAGAGGAAAGCACATGGAGTAGGGAAATGTCCCATGAGCCTGGCGGGGCAGCTCCATGGTAACACTGTGGAGCTTGGCCAGGAGTGAGAGCAGAGATGACATGTGGCTTTACTCAGAACCCCCCTCATGACCCCATCTAGCCTGGGGTACAGAAGAAGCTGTAGGAGAGCATTCTGGTGGACACTGTGCTTAGGTCCCAGCTCTGTCATCTGTCACTGCATGACATTGAGCTAACTTCTCCACTGTGCGGGGCCCAGCTTCCTGGAAGGAGAGTGGGGGTGCCCACTCTGCACTGTGGGGACCTGAATGAGGTCTTCCACAGAGCACCAGGGCATCTGTTCTAACCCATAATCATGGGAAGTCTGGAGATGCCATTGCACCTGTTGCAGAGGTGAGGTGCAGTGGCCCAGGAAGGGTGACAAGCAGGCTGGCTGGGGGCCCCTTGCAGCTTGAACCCTGGTCAGGCTGTCCCTGGAGCCAGCTCTGACCGCACACACCTGATCCACCTGCAGGGCACATGCCCTCCTATGGGCTCTGGCTTTCGGGGCCCTGACTGGCCCCCATATTCTTTGCAGGGCACAGTGGTAGCCACGTTACGTGTCTTCGATGCAGACGTGGTGCCAGCCTCTGGGGAGCTCCTGAGACGGTACACGAACACGCTGCTCTCTGGGGATGCCAAGGCCCTCCGGACCTTCCGAGTGGAGCACATGCCCAATGAGACCTTGGCCCAGGCCAACGGCAGCTTTGTGCGGGCAACCGTGCATGACTACAGTAAGAGGGGACCAGTGTGGCCTGACAGGGCCCCCTGGGGAACTGGCGACCTGCTTTCCTTGGGCAGGGCAGCACCCTGCACAAGTAGACACCTGTCCTGGCCCTCTCAGCCCCAGGTGGCCACCCCTTCCAACCCTCTTCCCAGCCTTTGTCTCTGCTGGGCTCACCTTGGCCACCTTGGTGGGTGTTTACAGGCTGTCCTTTCTCGCTGAACTGCCCCAAGGCCAAGGCTGACCCTGGCAGGACCCCCACCACACTACCCTGTGCTGACCACGCCAGGGCTCACCGCAACCTCCTAGGTGCCCAAGTGCCCAGGGATCCTTAACCACCCCCCCCCAGCAACTCTCCACTAACAGGAGTTGATGTCCAGTAGCAGCTCTGTGCCCTCAAATTGGAGGGTTCTGGGATGACTGTCCTGTCTGACTTCTGAAATGTGCCCACCCTCAGGGCTAAGCACCACGTGCCCCCAGGGCTCACCTGCAGGATTGGGTGTCCTCATCAGTTGCCAAACCTCCCCACCTCCCTCGCCTGCTCTCCTGCCTATGTTTTGTAGGATCACCTTTCAAATATGCCACTTGTGCTTGGATCCTTGTTTGGAGGCCTGCTTCTGGGGAACCCAGGATCACTGGTGCCTTTACCCCTTTCTGCCTGACCTAATCCTATTTCCTGTCTTCTTCCTCACCAAGCTCTGATGACCTCTATTCTGTGCAAGGGAAAATGTCATCCTTGCCCCTGCACACTCACTCTGTATGCCATGTGCACCCAGAGATCCTCGCCTCCTTTGTACTCCACTAAATGGGGATCTTAGCCTTGGCACACGGTGACTGCTCAGGAGTGTGGAAGCTCCTGGGTGCTTGAGGCCTGTGGAATCTGAGGGTCCATAGGAGGCTGGTACTGTTGCGAGAAGTTCTCAGGGGCCAGGACGGTCTTTCTGGGACCTTGCTGGTGGTGGTGGTGGGTCTTTACCTGTGTGTCCTTGCCCTGACATGCATCTTTCTTATACACATGCACACACACACACACCTCACTGAGGTTACCTCCCAGCTGGGGAGGGTCTTCTGGGCTCAGCTCAGCACAGTGACTCACATTTAAAATATTTCAACCTTAGTGCCTACAGCCAGGTCTGTTGTCTGTGTACCGTGTGGGTAGAAGTACCTGTTGTCACACGTATGCCCATGTGTCCAGGGAATGCTTTGCAGGGGAGATGTGCAGCATCGTGGGGCAGTGGTCTCCACCCTGGGCAGGGCCCCTACCTATCATCACATGCCTCCACCTGCAGGGCTGGTTCTCAACCAGAGCCTCCCCATCTCGGAGAGCTGGGCTGTGCAGCTGGCCGTGCTGGTCAACGACTCAGACTTCCAGGGCCTGGGGGAGGGTGTCGTCCTCCTCCACTTCAATGTGTCCGTGCTGCCCATCAGCCTGAGCCTGCCCAGTGCCTACTCCTTCTCCGTGAGCCGGCGGGCCCACCGCTTTGCCCAGGTGAGCTCCTGGCCTCTTGCCAGCCTGGGGAGGGGAATGGAGGAGCAGGGACTCCCAGGATGGGGTCACATGGGGGACACCACCTCCCTGAGCACACAGAGTGGCCCTGGGGAGCAACAGGCACAAAGCCAAGGAGGCTAAGGCCGTGGGAGAAAGGAGTGGGGCTGGTGGGCTTTGTGGGCCCCTCTTTGCCCTCTCCCTTCTCAGCATGTTTACATTTTTTACTAATGAAAGAGCAGTGCCAGTTAAATCTATGCTGACTTGGAAAGACATTCCTGGTGAATGAAGTGGGAAAAGTAGTTTGCAGAAGTATTGGTCTTAGGTGGCTCCATATGTTCAAAACCAAGTCTTCATTGCCAGAAATTTCCAAGTGTGCAAACACAGGCATTAGTGGAGACCTCTGCAAGGAAAGACAGGAAGTGCTTCTATTTCCTACTTTCCTGCAAGTCTGTTTGCTAGAGCTTATTTTGCATTTGTCATCAGAAAATAGTGATTAGAAGTAGAAAAAAAGGGAAGTGGTAAGAATTCATCAAAAGGATATAAGGGATAGATAAGAGTGATCTCTTTTCCTCATATCAGCCAGTGTTTAACGTTTTGGTGCAATTCTTTCTAGAATGTTTCTCTGAAGCACTTTTTAAAGTTTACTTGCAGTTATGGCAGGCATGACTTAACATACTGCATTCTCCTAATGGCATAGCTGTGGCCGTGTGCCCTTTAGAATATCCCATTTAGGGTCATCTCCTAATTAGGACAGTGGCTTTGCCAGTTTCTGTGGTTGGTTCCCATGCCACCTCCGCTCCTGGCAGCCACTTAGGACCCAGCACAAGAAGAGCCACATCCTTGGACGTGGCCAGGCCACCCCACTTGCCACCCCCGCCAGGCCTTTCCTGGAAGCAGAGGGCAAGGCTGGTGAGAGGTGACGAAGCAGGGGGCCCTGAGGGGTGTCCAGGGGGGCTGAGGCAGGCATAGGCATTGCCAGGGGTGTGTCAGCAGAGCCAGGCAGTGGGGAGGGTGATGAGGGCTGAGTGGGAGTGGGGTCTGAGAGGGCGGGCCCTGCCAGCCTCTGCAACACCGCCCACCCCTGACGACTAAGTCTTTCCCTGTGCCTGGACTCACGAGGGTGCAGAGACCCGAGTCTTGGCCCAGCCTTACACACACTGCTGTCTCTCACCAGCCCCCCCTTAGTATTCATGATTATAAATTGAAGGTGGTGATCTCAGGCAATTTTGAGGATCACAGGAGAAAGTGGAAGTGAACCCGCTCTGTACAAGGCAGTGCTCGGAGCCTAGGAGGTGGTTTTGTTGTGGTATGAGGAGTGGGCTTGGTGGAGCCTGGCTCTGCCCTGGGCCTGAGCAAGGCTGAGCAAGGGCCTGGCCTGTGGCTGCAAGCAGGGGGCCCTGTGCCATCACTGCCGCCAGGCCCGCAGCCCTCGACCTTGACTGGTCAGAGCTTCTGATCTCAAGCCCCAGCAGCCCTAACTCCACCTTGGGTGGTGAGGGAGGGAAAAGGAGAGTTCAGGCCCCAGTGACCACTGTGGCCATGAGGCATCCCTGGAGAAGTATCCCTTCTCTCCCAGGGGTTCCGGCCCAAGTCTCGGAGGAGGCTCCAGGACCTGGGTGGGACAGCAACCCTGCTGTGTGAATTATGGCCCGGGTGCTGTGCTCTGGCTGACCAGGCAGGTGACCCAGGCAGGACACTGAGGATGGACCCTAGTGGTGCCCAGAGCACGACGGCCCCTGCCCAGAGGGGAGGGAGGTGTGTGGGAGGCATCCAGGCTGCCTCTGTGCCCAAATGAGGGAGCAAGTGAGGGGTGAGCCGGGCAAGCCAGCAAGCGCCTCCCTGGAGGGCCAGTCCCTAAACCAAAGCCCGGCACCCTGTGTTCTTTTCACCTCCGGCTCCCAGGAGCAGGGATGAAGGGTGGTGTCACGGTCTGCGCAGGGCCAGGCCAGGCCAGGCAGGCAGATGGGTCTGCAGATTCCAGGGGCATGGAGGATGGGGAGATTGGGGGCCACCATCTCTGGGCTGAGTGGGAAACTGTCCTGGGACTCAGCTGGCATGGAGCCCCTCCAGCCACTGTCCCAGGTGGTCTACTCACCTGGCTAAGGGTTCCGTGATCCCATGCCTAGATTGGGAAAGTCTGCGTGGAAAACTGCCAGGAGTTCAGCGGCATCCAAGTGCAGTACAGGCTGCAGCCCTCCAGCGCCAACTGCAGCGCCCTGGGGATGGTCACCTCAGCTGAGGACACCTCGGGGACCCTGTTCGTGAATGACACGGAGGCCTTGCAGCGGCCCGAGTGTTCCCAGCTCCAGTACACAGTGGTGGCCACCGAGAAACCAACCCACCAGCAAGCCCAGGCCCTGCTGCTCGTTACCGTGGAAGGGATGTGTGAGTGCCCGGCTGCGGGAAGGGTCAGGGTGGATGGGGCGTGGCAGAGCCTCGGGCTGTTCCTGCAGAAGGGTGCCGTCCTATACCCCGTCACTGACCAGTGGGCTTTCTTGAGCCTCCTTCTCTGTAAGATGAGAAAACAGCGCACAGCTGCACTGGAAGGATGATGGGGGAGGTATGACACAGTTTAGTCCAGTGTGACAGCATTGTGGGTGGCCGCTGCTGCCCATCGCCTCTGTCAGCAGGACCTACCTGTGCACTTGTTTTAGGGCTGCCAGGTACAATATAGGACCCAGGTTGAGTGTGAATTTCAGGTAAACAACAAGCAATTATTGTGGTGTAAGTACATCTCGTGCAGCCTTTGCAGTGAATTAGAAGACAAACTCCCCTATGTCCCTGTGATATTAGGGCCATATTTACACAAAGCAGGTATTCACTGTTCTCTGAAGTTCAAGTTTAATTGGGTGTCCTGCGTGTCCCTGGATGAGTCTGGCCACCTCCCATCCCCACTCCATACTCAGCCCCTTAGCTGCCCCTGCTGTGTGACTATGATGCCACCCCTCCCCCAGCAGCCCCCTCACTACCCTGCGCCCCCAGAGTTTAGTGACTGCCTCCCCTCTGGGCTCAACTCGGGACAGCTCCAGCCAGTGCTGCCTGCACCCATGGGTGCCCATGGCAGGCTGGCCCCCCATGACTGCTTTCTGCCACCCCTAGACATGCCTGAAGAGCCTGGCTGCCCCCTGTCCTGCGTGGTCAGCAAGAGGCAGCCCGAATGTGAGGAATGCGGTGGCCTGGGCTCTCTGACAGGCAGGTGCGAGTGGAGACAGGGAGATGGCAAAGGTAGGCCCTGGGCAGAGCCAGGCGGTGGGGAGTGTGATGGGGGCTGAGGGGGAGTAGGGTCTGTGCATGCAGGCCCTGCCAGCCTCTGTGACACCCCCCACCCCTGCCCATCTAGTCCTCCCCTGCGCTTGGTCCCTGCCGTGGCTCCTGATGCCAGGAGAGGGTGGTCACGAGCGCAGGGAACAGAGAACCTTCCAACTGTTTATCACCGATGGGATCACAGGTGCCTGAGACTGAGCTCGCTCTGGACTTGAGAAGGTCGGGGCCAAAGTTGAGATGTGTGTGTTTTCTTTTTACTTTATTCTAAAATTCTGAATTTCTGTATTGGTGCCTAAACCAGATGGTAATTAACATGTATATATCCATTTCTCTACCCATATACACATAAATACATGTGCAGTTGTGAATGTGAAATTGAAAGTGTTAGTCGCTCACTCGTGTCTGACTCTTTGGGACTCTGTGGACTGTAGCCCACCAGGCTCCTCTGTCCATGGAATTCTCTGACAAGAATACTGGAGTGGTAGCCATTTCCTTCTCCAGGGACTGTCCCAAGCCAGAGATCAAACTCAGGTCTCCAGCATTACAGGCAGACGCTTTACTATCTGAGCCACTATATTCACCCAATGCCTTCTCTTTTTTTTTTAACTTTTTATGTTATATTGGAGCATAGTTGATGAACAATGTTGTGTCAGTTTCCAGTGTACAGCATAGTGATTCAGGTATACATATACGTGTATATATTCTTTTTCGAATCCTTTTTCCGTTGAGGTTTTTATAGCATATTGAGCAGAGTTCCATGTGCTATACAGTAGGTTCTGGTTGGTTATTTTAAATATAGTGTGTATACATGTGTATCCCAAACTCCCTGACTATCCCTTCTCCCCACTCTTCCCCCATTCACCCAATGCTTTTAAACACATAGTTCACAGACACTTTTCGAAGATCTCTTGGTAATATTACTGTGCATCCAAGAAGTGGAGGAATTAAGGTAGACTACACTGTTGACATGTCATTTATGGTTGGCTTTACTTCATGAAAACACAAACCTTAAAATAATTCAAAATATCCAAAGTGGTCTTCAGAGAGGCTCTACCCAGGAGTTCCCAGCCCAGGGGACATGGACCCAAATAGGAGGGACCTGAGCAGCCTTGGGTGTGGACAGTAACTGGCTGCCAGCTGGGCCCACCAATCTGAGGGTCCCACCCACAGTGCAGCCTAGAGAGGGTCCCAGCCTCATCTGGTCTCTTCTGGCCTCTCTGATGTGAGCCTGGCACAGCTCTGGGACTGCCTGGCTCCTCTGGCCCCCACCATCCTGGCTGCCCTGTACCTCAGGGATGCCCTGCTGGTAGGGCTCTGTGTGTGGTTCTTCTCTGCTCAGATCTCAGTTTGCTCTTCCTTGCAGGGGATGGGGTGGGGTACAGGGTTGACCTGGAAGGCCCTGGGGTATGACCCCCCTGGCTCTGCAGTCTGAACAGGGCAGCTGCTCCCTTGTGGTCATAACTGCCCACTCTGTGTTGTAGGGATAACCAGGAACTTCTCCACCTGCTCCCCCAGCATCAGGACCTGCCCCGATGGACACTGTGATGCCGTGGAGAGCAGAGACCCCAACATCTGCCCCCAGGACTGCCTCCGTAAGCAGCCCGATGAGCCTGCACCGTGACTCTGAGCGAGCAGGAGCCTGATTGGGTGGGGGGAGTAACAAGCTAAAGGGGCTTGGACTCTCACCTGCATTTCAGCCAGACCAGCCAAGCTTCTGGGTTTTGCGTGCTGAGCCCTTTCCTAACATTTTTTTTTAATAAAGGCGCTCCTCCCCCCAAATTAGAGCTTGCTGGCTTGACCCACACCCTTCCAGTGTTGCTCTAGCCAACTCATGGGGCACGACTCCCTGTCCCCCGTTTTGCTGACTGCCAGCTGCCCCCTCTGCCCCTTTTCTGCTTCTGAAAAGTAACCAAGTGTGGACCTTGACCTGGGCCCAGGGCAGCCTGTGGGTTCCTCCTCTCACCTGCTGCAGCCAGGGAGCTGGTTTGGGGGCTCATCATGCTGCAACTGGGGCTTCCCAGATGGCGCTAGTGGTAAAGAAACCCACCTGCCAATGTAGGAGATGCGCAGGTTTGATCTCTGGATTGGGAAGATCCCCTGAAGAAGGGCCTGGTGACCCACTCCAGTATTTTTGCCTGGAGAATCTCATGGACAGAGGAGCTTGGTGGGCTACAGTCCACAGTGTTGCAAAGAGTCGACCTGACTGAAGCGACTTAGCACACATGCATGCATGCTGAGGCTCTTGCCTGGGGTGACCTAGACTTCTGATCTCACTGTGCTCCCTGGGCGTGAGAGTGCTGACATCAGGTGGGGAGGGGCCTCTCATGATCCTGTCTGGTGGTCCTGGCTGGCCAGGCCCCCTGGAGGCTGAGAGTGGGCTGCTGAGTGGGTGGTGTCTGTCCTCAGGGGGCGGCAGCATCATTGGTGGGCACGAACCTGGGGAGCGCCGGGGGATTAAAGCTGGCTTCGGTATCTGCAACTGCTTCCCTGAGAAGAAGAAGTGCTTCTGCGAGCCGGAGGATAGCCAAGGTGCATTGGGGGTGGGGGGGTGGGGGGCACAGCTGGCCGGGATCCCCACACCTCCCTGAGCCTCCAGGGAGCAAGGGAGAAGATTGCAGGAAGGAAGAGAAACCTAGGAGATCTTCCTCCTTCCCTGGGGTCTTGGTTCCCCCATGTGTGCAGACAAGGAGCTGGCTCAAGGCTACTAAGACTGCCTTGTGGCCCGAAGTTCCTTTTTTTTTTTTTTGGCAAGGCTTATGGGATTTTAGGTGCCCAACCAGGGATTGAATCTTGGCCACAGCCGTGAAAGCTCCTTGTCCTAACTGCTGGACCACCAAAGAATTCCCTGGCCTCAAGTTCTATAATAAAGATTGGGCTGGAAAACTAGTTATTCCACCAAATAGCTCAGCATCTCCTCAGACTGTGCCTGTGTAGAGCCTTTCCTGGGCCTGTGGCATTGGCCAGCTGGGTCCCCCCTCCCAGCACCCTCCAGGTGCTTCTTCTAGAACAGGGGGGCCCCACTGAACACATGGGGAGCTTTTCTGGCATTTGGGTGGTCATTGCATGGCCCAGATCCTGGGCCACTTGTCTTTCCTCTCCACTATATATTGAACATGAAGAAAATACAGAAGATATTAGGAATGCAGGAGAAGAACTTCTCCCACCCCCCGGGCCCCTGGGCCTCTGGCTTCAGTGCAACGTTCCAGGGTGGGGGAGGTGCAGGGGTGCACAACCTCTGGTGTGTGACCTCAGGCAGGATGTTTATAAATGCTCATTCCTTCCAGAAAAGGGCAATAATAGTCTCTTGTAGCAAAAACATACAGAACAGTACCTGCCATGGGTCAGGAGTGTTGGCAGGCAGCTCACAGTCGGTCACAGCAGCCACTTCCTGGCTGTCACAGGTGTGGCTCTGTTGGGTATTGGGGGTCCCCCTTGTGGGGTGTCTACTCTCACAGCCCCTACTCGCCCGCAGACACCCTGCGTGATGACCTCTGCTGCACAGTGATCACGGCAGCTGTGGTCTTCTCCATCGTATCTGTGCTGCTGTCTGTGCTGCTGTCCACCTTCTGCATCCACCGCTACCGCAAGAATGCCCACAAGCCGCCCATTGCCTCGGCTGAGATGACCTTCTGTCGACCCGCCCAAGCTTTTCCGGTCAGCTACTCCTCATCTGGTGCCTGCCGGCCCTCTCTGGACTCCATGGAGAACCAGGTCTCAGTGGACACCTTCAAGATCCCGGTGAGGTTCTCCATGTGGCAGCAGGGCCAGGGAGGCAGCCCTTCCAGGTAGCCATGTGGGTAGCCTCTGGTCTAGGGCAGCTGGGGAAGGAGGGGGGGACAGAAGGGGCAGGGCCCTTGGGGTTGTTGCATCCTTGCCTGCCAGGAGGACCTCGTGAGCTTCCAGCTGTCTTCTAACCTCCACCGAGATGTCTTTCAGGGAGGGCAGAAGGCAGGGGTGGGGCAGAGAGCGTGAATCAGTGTGGAAAAGGATGGGTGTGGATTTAAATGACTGAGATCTGGGCCATTAGGCTCCAAGGAGAGGGCAGGCCATGCTGTACCCACCTAAGATATCTCCTACGGAGGCCCCAAGTGCTGGAGGATGCAGCCTTGGGGGAGGCCCTGAGGAGGAGTGTGTGGGTTTTATTCTCAGAAGGTAGGACCACCCTAGGGCTGGAGGCTGATGTTCTGCCTTCATTTCCACGGGTCGCTCTGCTGGGGAGTCTGTTGGGTAGGAGCCCCATGATGAAACACTGTCCCCATCCAGGCGAGAGAGACTGGCAGGTGGGGGGCCTGGCCGCAGCCAGGAGGGGATTCTGTCTGTGGCTTGGAGAGTGGGGTTGCTGAGAGGCCTCTCAGGCACCATCAGGGGAGCCTGGCCCCAGGACTCTGTGACTGGCCTGCCAAGAGGGGAGAATCAGCCCAAGCCTCCTCCTCCATGACATGGTCTGGGCCTGCAGTTAGTGTGGGAGGCTCAGACACCACCTCCTGCCCGGCCAGGCTGCTCCTCCGCCTGTCTGCCCTCCAGTGTTTTTGCTGAGGAGACTGAAATACTATGGGGACTGGGGGCTGGAGACCTCCCACCTGCTGAGTGTTTGGAACCAGCAAAGTCAGGAAGGAGGCCTCTGTGGCCACCACATCTGGGAATGGCCCTCGTGGCCCAGGGACGAGCCATTTGATTCCCTTATATGCCCTGACGGTTTGTGCTGAGACACACAATGAGAGAGGTTCTTCTGTGGGGGGGGGGGGCCACGGACCACTTTCAGCCTCTAGCCCAGAGTGCAGAGAAGCCAGAGCTGGGCCGGAGGCCCAGGACCACACTGACCAGCTCTGAGGTCTTAGACACATTATTCGACCCTTTGGCCTTAGTTCTGTCTTACATAAAGTGGGGAGGACACTTTGGGGTTTTAGCACTTTTAAAGAGAAACAAATGAGAGATATCCCCTCTTAGCCCAGTCTTTATGTGCAGTCAGCTGTTATCCAGTGCAGTGTGGACACCAGGGTGGTGGTGACTCTGTTGTCACCTTTGAGCCTGACTATGGATTCTTGGTAGAGGAGGAAATGGCAACCCACTCCAGTATTCTTGACTGGAGAATCTCATGGACAGAGGAGCCTGGCTACAGTCCATGGGAGTCAGACACGACTGCCTCTTTTGCAACTTAAAGAACAAACAACATGGGTTATTGGGGAAGCTGAGACACCAGGACACCTGGGGAGCTGGCTGGAAGGCGCCCCTGGCCGTGGTGCTTAGAGGAGCCTGCCTCTGCTCCCAGACGTAAGAACACAGGGTTCTGGTCCCTGGGGGGGGGGCAGTGGGTCACCAGTGTGTGTCTGTGGGTTAGGCGAGCCTGCCAGGCACATCATAAGCAGCCCCTGGAGCCATGCCCACACCCAGCCACAGCAAGACTTGGGGACCTGGGCATCCAGTGCTGACGGGAAGGCAGGTTCCAGACAGGCTTCAGCATCCCCAGAGTTCAGGTCTTCGAGCCAGTCTTGGGGTCTGGGAAGACCCCACCCCAGAGGGGTCTTCAGTGGGCATGGTGTGTTGGGAAGGCCGGTGTGTGCAAGTTCTGGCCAGTGGCTGGGCTGTGGGAGGAGCAGACTCTTCCACACATTGTCAGGGAGGGATGGGGGGGTACCTGAGGGGCACAGTGGTAACTTTCTAGAGGCTGCCACACCAGGAAGGTGTTCTTGACACCCCATCCTGTAGCTGGGAGTGCAGGGCTGGTAGGCAACTGGGGCCACAGCTGCCACTTGAGTTCTCTTGGAAGTCCTGGAGCCTGGGCCACTGTCAGTGCCTGGTGTCCAAAACAGAGGTGGTGCCATGAGGCTTGGGCCTGAGTCCCAGGGAAGAGGCTGTGGTCCCCCTGTGAGCACCTGTGGGTGCTGAGTAAACCCTGACTCTCTCACTGGAGATACCAGGCCCTGGGCCTGAGGTGGCCCAGGGCATCTATAGTAGATGGAGGCCAGTGAGGGTATGAGCATACGGAGTCCAGCCAGTCTGTGGCAACACCTGCCTTCCTGTGGGGGGACGCATCTTGTCATGGCACCTCAGGGCCTGACTGTGGGGTCTTGCCCTTGGACATGGTGACTGTCACCTGTCACTTCAGGTGACAGTCGGCCGTCTGCACATGGAGCTTGTCCGCCGGCTCTTGCCTTCTTCCTTTCTTCTTACCTTCGCCATCTCTCTTCCCTCTCTTTTTCCTTCAAACCCAATGTAGGAGGATCCCAAGTGGGAATTCCCACGGAAGAACTTGGTGCTTGGAAAAACTCTGGGAGAAGGTGAATTTGGAAAAGTGGTCAAGGCCACAGCCTTTCGGCTGAAAGGCAAAGCAGGGTACACGACTGTGGCTGTGAAGATGCTGAAAGGTACGTGCCCAGGCAGTACACAGGGGGCTCTGCCACTCACACCTGCGGGGGCCCCAGTGGGTGGATGAAGCCCTTATGACAGCCAGGACTCTGGCAATCAGCCTGCTGCCTCCTGAAGAACCAATACGCCTCCCCTGCTCTTCTTGAGTGGCTGCAGTCTAGGGACCTCCACCATGGATGATGTGGGCTGGTGTGGTCCCTGGAGAAGCAGGGTAAGACATTCCTCCCTTGAAAGCTTTCAGAGCCATGTTGCTTGTGTATCAATGTTGGGTAAAGATCCGAGTTTAAATTAAAAGCCCTTAAGTTCAAAACCGACAGCTCTCCCCACCTCAGTCTGCCCCATTAATTTCTTTCGCCAAGCGTCCACTGAGGTCCTGGTGAAGAGACCACCTGTAAGGACTGGCCCCTGTCCCCCAGGTCCCTGCCTTTCCCAGTCCCCATCCCCCCCAGCCCTTAGTGGGCCAGCACTGCCCCAGTCTTAGCACATGCTGGGTATCCTCACTGCTGCTTCTCAGCAGGGACTGGGTAGACAGTCCTCTGCCATGGCTGAGTTCTGCCTCAGCTTGACCAACTGAGGGCCCAGTGGCCATGTGATGGGCACATTTTAGGCTGATGCACTCTGATGTTCAGCAGTCGGGGAGCCATGCAGTGCCGGGTACTTTTGTGTACTTACCCAGGCCCTCAGACTGGGGTTGCCCCTTGTCTATGAGACCCCAGGCCCTAAGAGGGCACAGTGAGACTGGCCCTGGGTCACTCATGTGTGGTCCAAAGGGTTCCAATGCCCCATCTTGCAGCTGTCTTCTCATTTCCAGACAAGTCTACAGCCAGAGGCAGTGGCACAACTAGGCAGTGGGATGTGGGGCCATGACCCAGGAGGACAGTTGGCCAGGAGACCTCCACACCCAAGCTCCTGAGCACAACTATCTCTGCCCTTGGAAAACACACACTCAGCATGGCAAGACGACTTCTGTGAAGTCTCATGGCCTTCACCTTTCTCCAGGGCCTCACCCCCCTTTGCCAAGTGCTTGGTTGGCAGGTGTTTGGGGACACCAGGGAGTCCCTTTACCTCCCCAGAAGGGTTAATGAAGGGTTAACGCCACTGTCTTTGAGAGATGGTGATTGCAGGGAAATAATGCCATTTGCATGCATAGCCCAGCCCAGAAGGCTTTCCATGGAAAGACTCTGCTCACATGGAAGTGCGCTCCTCTGGTTCTTACTCCCTGTAGGCAATTGAGGCCGCTGTTGACCCTCCCATGGGCTGAGAGTAGCTCCAAGCAGTGAGGTCCTGGCAGGCCTCAGTCTGAACCTGAGTAGGATGTCTGGGAAGGAGACAAGTCTGTGTAGACCCCTCGTTTGCGCCTGTGACCCAGCATGGTGGTAGCAGGGACTTTGTGACCTGCTTTGTTTCTGTGCATTTCAGAGAATGCCTCCCCAAGCGAGCTGTGGGACCTGCTATCAGAGTTCAACCTCCTGAAGCAGGTCAACCACCCGCAAGTCATCAAGCTGTACGGGGCCTGCAGCCAGGATGGTAAGACCAGCCGGGGACTAGCAGCTGCTGGGCACAAGCCAGGGGCTCTGGGCTGCTCCATTCTGCATTCTCCCTCATCCCCATCCTTTTCTTCTCTGGCACCTGTCCTCTCTCTTCCTGGAAGCATGGTTTCTCTGGCTCTTGCCTGAAACTTGTGTGTCAGTGGACCATGAGGGCTGCCACAGGAGTGTTCCCTGGGGTCTCTGGCGACATCCTGGTTGTCAGCACCCTGCCCCAGGCTGAGCCCTTAAGACAGGGAAGTCCAGAGATGAGCAGTGTCTCCTGGGCACCTACTAGATATGCCATAACCTCCAGGTGATCTCAACCCCACCCCAGCCTGGGGTGGCAAAGGCAATGGCAGATCATTTTTCACATAAGAGCATTTTGCTCTATTAGTCTTCCAAAACTGCTTTGCCACCCTGGGGGCCTCCCACTTTGTGTGTGTGTGTGTGTGTGTGTGTGTGTGTGTGTGTGTGCATGTGCGCGTGGGTGCATGTGTATTTCGGGTGTGAGGGAGATGGGAGGCCGACAGGGAGAGAGCAGCAGGGGCACCAGTAGCACTCAGGGCCGGGCCTCGGGGAGGACTGTGGCCTGAGAGCAGGCAGGGCAGGGAGAGGGTGGCCAGGGGCAGTCCAGAACCTCTGCCTCCATCAGCTGTCCCCAGGCCATACTGTGGCAAGACCAGGGGTACAGAAAGTTCCTGACATCCGAGCAGCAGTGGTTATCTCCCAGGGCAGCTTCAAATGCAGTGACTGCTTGCCCTGGACACCCAGGAAAGAGGTTGTGGTCAACTGTCCAGGCAGCTGGCTTTGGAATCCAAAGCCCCTGCAAGATGGAGGAGCTTCCCAAGTGGCACTAGTGATAAAGAACCTGCCTGCCAATGCAGGAGATGTAAAAGACTTGGGTTCAATCCCTGAGTCAGGAAGATCCCTTGGAGGGGGACATGACAACCTACTCCACTCTTCTTGCCTGGAAAATCCCATGGACAGAGGAGCTTGGCAGGCTACAGTCTATAGGGTCACAAAGAGTCAGACATGACTGAAGTAACATAGTGCTGCAAGGTGGAGAGCAGAGTGATGGGAGAGTGAGCTGAGGCTTGAGTCCTCAGGCTGCTGGAAGCGATTGCCCCGTGCTGGCCCAACTTCTGCCTGCCCAGGGTCACCTAAGCAGCCAGCCCACGTACCTACTGCTCTGCCCCTAGGGCCACTGCTCCTCATCGTGGAGTATGCCAAGTACGGCTCCCTGCGGGGCTTCCTCCGAGAGAGCCGCAAGGCGGGACCTGGCTACGTGGGCAGCGGGGGCAGCCGCAACTCCAGTTACCTGGACAACCTGGAGGAGCAGGCCCTGACCATGGGCGACCTTGTCTCCTTTGCCTGGCAGATCTCACAAGGGATCCAGTACCTGGCTGAGATGAAGGTGCGTGCCGCCCCAGCCCCGCGCCCCCTCCGCCAGCGATTGGCCCGGGGTTCAGGGGTCCCTGCTGTTGTCTTTTCCACAGCTTGTCCATCGGGACTTGGCAGCCAGAAACATCCTGGTAGCCGAGGGCCACAGGATGAAAATCTCAGATTTTGGTCTGTCCCGAGATGTTTATGAAGAGGATTCCTACGTGAAGAGGAGCAAGGTACCAGGCTCTGGGGTGTGATGGCCTGAGGGCAGAGGGCATGGTCAGGGAGCCCACAGGGTGGGGACAGATTTTGATCTGAGGAAGATAAAGCGGGTTTTTAGAGTGCAAACTTCCAGTCCTCATCCCCGAACTCTTTCCTAGTCCTGGGTCCCCAGAGACCCAGAGCAGGACTCAGTCTTGAGCCTGTTCCTTCTCTTCCTCACAGCCACACGTGCTGTTTTGGAGCTCCCTGCTGGGAGTGGGGTTCCTGCAGCTTCTCTCACTTTTCATCACTATCACTTCTAAAGGTCACCCACCACTGCAGAAATAACAATCTTCTTGTCTGCAGTTGCTCCTCTCACTGCTGCAGAGTGAAGGTCACTGTTTTACTTTCTGTGTAACTTTAGTCCTTTGCTTGGGGAAAAGAAATGAATTAAACCCAAGCTTGCTAGTCATTCTTTACAGAAAGGATTGAACCACTTTACAGCAGGGTATGCTCCTGGTCCAAGGGCCTAGGAACGGCTGACTAAGTGAGTTTGGAAGGCAATCAGGAGGATCCTGGAGACAAAGTCCAGAGTTACAGTGTAGAGATTTGGGAAGCTTTTTCCAAGTCACTAAAACAGGTGGTTCGGGGACCTTCTTGGGAAACCTGGTTCCCTGGTATGGTCCCCTTCCCTGTGACATTGGTCTTGACTTTCTTGGTGCTGCTATCCTCCCAACCCCTTTCTAGTAGCCTCCCTGTGACAGACTAGACAGGGAAGATCACAGGCCCCCTCAAGACACACAGCTAAGCTGGCATTCAGAACAGATGCTGCTCAAAAAGAAAAACACAGAAAGCCACGACATACACTTCAGCTTTGCTCTGAGGGGCGAGTGAAGCCCAGGTGCTCCTGGGGCTGTGAGGATGACATTTGATTTCTTGTGGGGTTTCTGTTGTGACAGCACATCTTAGAAGTGCTGAAGGGGAAGTGGAGAGGGGTGCTCCCTACCCCGTGGAGGGGGCTGGATGGAACTTCCTGTTGATGCACTGGTCCTCGGGAAGGCCCTGTGTCACCCAGCAAGGAAGCACAAGGTGCCCAAGCTCGGCCCCTGAGAGCACAGCCTGCAGGTTGCATTGTTAGAAACACACACCCTCGAAGCAGTCACACTTCATGTAGGGTATGAATCCTAAATAGTACTTTAAAAAAAAAAAAGAAGTACAATAAATGCATTAAAATCCAAAGCAAATGCCTTTTTTTTAATTGATTGTGCCTTGATGCTGACCTGTTTGTTGTTGTTTAATCGATCAGTCGTGTCTGACTCTTTGCGACCCATGGACTGTAGCCCAGCAGGATCCTCTGTCTATGGAATTCCCCAGGCAAGAATACTGGAGTGGGTTGCCATTTCCTCCTCCAGGGTATCTTCCTGACCCATGGATCAAACCCGCATCTCCTGCACTGCAGGTGGATTCTTTACCACTGAGCCACCAGGAAAGCCCGCTGATCTATTTGTACCAAAAAGCTATTTCTTAAGTTGCATTAGAAAGGATTTGTTAGGTTGAACTCCAGCCTCTCCATGGTGGAGGACAGTCTTTTAGAGGATGCTAAAAGGGCCCTGGGATAAAATAAGGGAAAAATCAGACTCAAGACACTCACATTGATTTCTTCGCTCAGAGCTTCTTAGAAAGGCCTTTAGTGTGTTCATTTGTGTCAGAAATTCCCAAGATGGAAACACTGGATGTTGGCTTCCCAGACCCCTTCACCCTCAGAAATCAGGGGAGATCTTGATGGAAGTGCTTCCAGCCTACCCACTGGGCAGCACCCAGGGTGCAGTGCCCCTGATCTCCCGAGAAGTGACCACAGTGGGGCCTGGCTTGCACTTAGCATCAATTCCTTGGGATGTGGTGCATGACCAGCACACCTTGTATAGCTGTGGGCAGGCCGACTGACTCCCTCGGGGGTCTCAGCCAAGCCTAGGAAGGCGGGGCTAGGACTCCAGCCCCTGTGAGGCTGGGCTGCTGGCCTCTACCCAGGAACACACTGGAGTCATTACTCAGTGTTCCCTAAGAGCTGAAAGAGCCTGAGATGTGTCCCCCACACACACCAGTTCCTAGGATCTCAGAGCAACGTTAATGCCTTTCTTTCACTCCTTCCTTAGGGTCGGATCCCAGTCAAGTGGATGGCCATTGAGTCCCTCTTTGATCATATCTACACCACCCAGAGTGATGTGTGAGTCTGGGTGTTGCCTTCCTGGGGTGGAGGTTACATGTATGCACCTGTCTGGGCAGCTCTGCTGGGGAACAGAGTTGCCCTGAGTCCCTGTCAGCTCATTCCAGCCGTCCAGAGTGACCTCCCCAAACTGGGGGGCTGTGGATGGGGAAGCTTTGTGTACTCACACAGCAAATGGCAAAGGCCCAGGCAGTAGTTCTGAGTGCCACGGTGGAATGCATGAGGATGTGAGCCATAGCTGCAGCCCCCTTGCCTCCCCCACCTCCCCTGCCCTCTCTTTGGACATCTCAGTGACACACAGTCCCAGCTGAACAGTTCCCTCTCTGTGAGCCTGAGTGTGAGCGGGCTTCAAGCAGGTCCCTGGAGACTGGTCCCCACCCAGAGACAGGTTTAGGGTGGAGTGACCTTGAATGGGTTTCCGGTACCCAAACTGCTCCAAGACCAAAACTCAAGTCTTCCAAGTCCAACTGCATTCTCAATTGTTTTGAAAACCACAACAGACTTGTTTCCAAATGTTCTGCTGTAAACAGCCTTGCATGTTTTAAAAAAAGTAGGCTGTGAAAAGGCAATTCTTAAACAGTTTTAACAGCTGTGTTCTGATTACCAAGTGGACTGTAAAACAACTGGAAATGCAGGGGAAAGCATAATGAGACTAAAAGTCAATGGGGCCCCACCATCCCAAAATAACTACGGCCAGCACTCACAGGCCTTGCCTAGAGTTGTCCGTGGCATGCAGGCATTCTTTATTACTGTAAACGGGCTTGTGTGATAATGCTGTTTTGTGATGATTTTGTCCCCACTTGACAGTAAATTTTCCCTCACAGTTGATATTTTCCCATTGCAGTGTTTTTTCCTTTTAACATCTTATGAAAATTTCCAGGCACACAGAAAAGGTGAAGGGGTTTTGCAGAGTGCCCTGGTGCCCTGTGGCCTCAGTTTGACCTGCTTTTCACTGTGCTCATTTGCATTCCCTGTGCCGTCTCTGATGCTACAGAGCTTCACCTCAGGGGTCAGCCACCTGCCCTTTTTGGATATGGGGGCTGAGCTTGGGCAGCAGCTTGCCAGGGGGTTGGGGCAGGGCAGGCAGACACCTGGTCCCGCCTCCATTCCACTTCCATCTGTCTGGTCAGCCTAGGCTGAAACTGTGGGCACTTGGACCACTCTCTGTACAGGGAACTCGGGTCCTGTTGCTGCCCAGGGGGAGGATATCTGGGGCGCTGAGGATGCCACAGACTCAGTGCAGTCGCTCATTGGCCCTCTGGTTCTGCAGGTGGTCCTTTGGTGTCCTGCTGTGGGAGATTGTGACCCTGGGCGGCAACCCCTACCCTGGGATTCCTCCAGAGCGGCTCTTCAACCTTCTGAAGACAGACTATCGGATGGAGAGGCCAGACAACTGCAGCGAGGAGATGTGAGCATGCTTTCTCTGGTCCAGCCTCCCCAGCCACTGACACTCCAGGTTTTGGAGGGGTGGGGTCATGCACACTCATCCTTTCCCACTGCTGGGCAGCCCTGGGTGCCAGCCCTAGGCGAGCTGGGCAGCTGGAAGCAACGGGCTAAGACAAAGGCACAGATGACAGAGAACCACCCTTGGGCATGATGGCAGATGCTGGGGACCCAGATTCCACTGGGGGCTGGGTGGGCCTCCTGGGGGGACTTACAAGCTGAGGGGGAGCAGGACCCCAGGAGAGGTGGTGGAAGGATGAGGGAGCAGCTTCAGTCTAAGGCTAGAGACCTGTCCCAGGATGCTTGGGGAGGGGCAGGTAATTCAGAATGGCCCCAGGGGTACATACAGGGGAGCGCCCAAGTGGAGACACCAAGGCAGACAAAGAGCAGGCAGATGGCACCTGGACTTCAGCTCGAGGGCACCAGAATCTTCTCATCAAATGGTGGTTCCATCAGATGATCCTTGGAGAACAGGTTGAGAACACATGAGAAGGGGGTCGTCCATAGTTAGACACACACTGGTCCATTCATTCTACAAAGTCTGTCATGCACCTGCCATGTGCCTGGCTCAGGGCTGTGGGAGTGCAAGGGTGAGTAGGTGCTGCCTCCCTGGGCACCCTAGACTGGCAGGCACAGGCCCAGCACTCACCCACAAGGTGGCCCCTGCAGCCCTGCCAGAGCCCCAGGGGAGGGAGGGAGGGAGGTGCAAGACAGAGTGTGCTTGGCAGGTTTTTGTGTTCATACACAGTTCATCCTTCATAAGAGTTTTAAGGACTGGCATTTCTGCGTTAGCTGCCATAACAAGCATGGCTGGACCACAGCGCCAGACACTGTGAGCCCCTGCTGACCCATCATACCCTGGCCCAACTCAGAGAAGGATGTCAGTGACACAGGAACAGCTTTGGGATTTTGGACCAGAGCCTCTGGGGCCCAGGTGCACTGTACTGGGTGTGGTGGTTGTGACTGGGCAATCCTTGCTGGATTGTCACCACCCACCTGTTTGTCTCACCAGGTACAGTCTAATGCTGCAGTGCTGGAAGCGGGAACCAGACAAGAGGCCAGTGTTTGCCGACATCAGCAAAGACCTAGATATCTAAGATGATGGTTAAGAGCAGAGTGAGTACCCGGAGCCAATCCCTGGTGCCACTTCCCTCACCCCAGTTCATGGAATTCCCAATACAAAGGCAGAGTGCGGCTGTGCAGAGTGAGATGGTCATGTCGTCTCCTGGTAGGGGGCAGGGCAGACTGGGGGCAGGGGGCGGGGCGGGCACGAACCTTTATCCTTAATCCAGGCCTCTTGGACTTCTTGAAATTAGGGAGAAACCAGGATTTTTACCTTGACACTTAGGAAGAGCCCTCCACAGACAGGGGTGGGAAGAAGATATGCCAAAGCCAAACAAAATTATTTTCAATAATGGAACTTGAGGAAGTAAAGTTGGAATGAATGTGTCCTAAATTCAGATTCTATGAAGGGTCTGGCTAGGGGTGGGAAGTGAAGGGAGCAGTGGAAACTGTGACAAATAGTAACCTACCAGCTGGCTCTGAAGGACCTGTTACCATAGACAATGTAACCTGTAGGAATAAGAGTGCCAGCATGCCAGGGCTTTTTAAGGGATGTTTATGTTTCCCAGTTTTTATAGCAATTTCCAAAAGCTCAGTGTGGGCCAAACAACATATCTGTGTGCCTCCAGTTTACAACTCTAGGTGATAGAGGAAATCAACACAGTTTTCACTAATATTGATTGGGCAATGGGCTGCCTCCTGTATTCTGCCTTAGATGCTGGGGATGCAAGTAAAGAAAATAGACACAGACCTTGCTTGCCCTCTGGTGGTTTCATCCTTAAATTGACACAGTTACTGAAAGTTGTCATTTCTCCAAACATGGAAGGCAAGATGCATGGACTGGGCCCCTTGGAATAAAACCCAACCTTGGTGTATCGTTTGGGCACATCCTATGATTTGCCCTAAACAGAGGTAATAGCTGATGCCTACAAACAGCTTTCCTAGAACAGTGCTGAGAACCAGCCAGAAACACACTGGAAGCATTCTTGACACCTTTAACCAGGGCAGTGGAAGTAGCCGGTCCTCACAAATCATCCTGCTTGGGAGCTGAAGCCTCTAGCAGCATCTTATGCAAAACCCACACCGATGACTCAGATTTCTTGGTCCTGACTTGATATTGGAGATGGCAGGAGTGCCTGGAGGGAAGCCAGAAAGTGTGGAGCAGATGGGGAATGTGTCTTGGCCTTCCCACATGAGTCACGGGACTGCAATCCCAGAGCCTCAGGTTTTATAAACAGGCCTGTTCTCCAGTGCTGGGCCTGGTGCCCCTAGCGCTGCAGAGAGAGGACCAGAACAATGAGGGAACACATTTCTGCCTCCAAGAGGTGATTTTCTGTGATGAGGACCAGAGGCTGGGGGAACTCATGCTGACAGACCTGGCCAGGGGCTCAGATCTGGCGAGAGGTTGATAGGTGCGGGGTGGGACTCGGCTGGGGCTTCTGCTATCAGGCAGGGCGGGGGTGGGGAGGGGTGGGCATGTCCAGCAATGACCTGCTCCAGGAGTGACCAGGTCTCTCTCCCTTCCAGGACTACTTGGACCTGGCCGTGTCCACCCCATCCGACTCACTGTTGTATGATGATGGCCTGTCAGAGGAGGAGACACCCCTGGGGGACTGTAATAATGTTCCCCTCCCTCGCACCCTCCCCTCCACATGGATTGAAAACAAACTCTATGGTAGAATTTCACATGCATTTACTAGATTCTAGCCACGTTGTTCCTGCTCTCTGCACTGTCCTTACTCTCTGTAATGCTTTTTAAGAGTGTTTCTGGTTTGAATGAAACCAAAGTCTGCTCTGAACCTTTTTGTTTGTAAATGTCTGACTTTGCATCCATTTACATTTAGGCATTTTTTTTAAAACTATGTTTTTTTTAAAGGATGTGAAAATATGTGTGATGATCACATTGCCCAGCAGCTTAAGATGATAGAGGAGAGGGCGGGGCAGAACTCTCAGGGGATTTTTTTTTCTTTGGCTCCTCGCATTTTTCACACCTTTTCATGCTCCTCGCATTTTTCACACCTTTTCATGCTCCTCGTCTTTTTTTTTTTTTTTGCTCCTCGTATTTTTCTCCCCTTTTCCTGCTCCTGGGATTTTTCACACTTTTCTTGCTCCTCGTATTTTCACACTTTTGATGCTCCTGTTATTTTTCACACTTTTCTGCTCCTCGTATTTTTCTGTTTTTTTTTTTTTTTTGCTCTTCGTATTTTTCTCCCCTTTTCCTGCTCCTGGGATTTTTCACACTTTTCTTGCTCCTCGTATTTCCACACTTTTGATCCTCCTCTTATTTTCCCCCCTTGTCTGCTCCTCGTATTTTTCTTTTTTTTTGCTCCTCGTATTCTTCTCCCCTTTTTCTTCTCCTCGTGTTTTTCCCGCTTTTCTTGCTCCTCGTATTTTCACACTTTTGATCCTCCTCTTATTTTCCCCCCTTGTCTGCTCCTCGTATTTTTCTTTTTCTTTTTTTTTTTTTTGCTCCTCGTATTCTTCTCCCTTTTTTCTTCGCCTCGGGTTTTTCAAACCTTTCTTGTTCCTCGTATTTCCACACTTTTGATCCTCCTCTTATTTTTCCCCCTTTTCTGCTCCTCGTATTTTTCTTTTTTTTTTTTTTTCGCTCCTCGTATTGTTCTCCCCTTTTTCTTCTCCTCGTGTTTTTCCCACTTTTCCTGCTCCTCGTATTTCCACACTTTTGATCCACCTCTTATTTTCCCCCCTTTTCTGCTCCTCGTATTTTTCTTTTTTTTTTTTTGCTCCTCGTATTGTTCTCCCCTTTTTCTTCTCCTCGTGTTTTTCCCACTTTTCTTGCTCCTCGTATTTCCACACTTTTGATCCTCCTCTTATTTTCCCCCCTTGTCTGCTCCTCGTATTTTTCTTTTTCTTTTTGCTCCTCGTATTGTTCTCCCCTTTTTCTTCTCCTCGTGTTTTTCCCACTTTTCGTGCTCCTCGTATTTCCACACTTTTGATCCTCCTCTTATTTTTCCCCCTTGTCTGCTCCTCGAATTTTTCTTTTCTTTTTTTTTTTTGCTCCTCGTATTGTTCTCCCCTTTTTCTTCTCCTCGTGTTTTTCCCACTTTTCTTGCTCCTCATATTTCCACACTTTTGATTCTCCTCTTATTTTCCCCCCTTTTCTGCTCCTCGTATTTTCTTTTTTTTTTTTTTTTTGCTCCTCGTATTGTTCTCCCCTTTTGCGTCTCCTCGTGTTTTTCCCACTTTTCTTGCTCCTCGTATTTCCACACTTTTGATCCTCCTCTTATTTTTCCCCCTTGTCTGCTCCTTGACTTTTTCTTTTCTTTTTTTTTTTGCTCCTCGTATTGTTCTCCCCTTTTTCTTCTCCTCGTGTTTTTCCCACTTTTCTTGCTCCTCGTATCTCCACACTTTTGATCCTCCTCTTATTTTCCCCCATTGTCTGCTCCTCGTATTTTTCTTTTTTTTTTTGCTCCTCGTATTGTTCTCCCCTTTTTCTTCTCCTCGTGTTTTTCCCACTTTTCTTGATCCTCATATTTCCACACTTTTGATCCTCCTCTTATTTTCCCCCCTTTTCTGCTCCTCGTATTTTCTTTTTTTTTTCTTTTTTGCTCCTCGTATTGTTCTCCCCTTTTTCTTCTCCTCGTGTTTCTCCCACTTTTCTTGCTCCTCGTATTTCCACACTTTTGATCCTCCTCTTATTTTCCCCCCTTGTCTGCTCCTCGTATTTGTCTTTTATTTTTATTTTTTTGCTCCTCGTATTGTTCTCCACTTTTTCTTCTCCTCGGATTTTTCACACTTCTCTTACTCCACGTAGTGGCATACTGTTGATCCTCCTCTGATTTTCGCCCCTTGTGTTCTCCTCGTTTTTGTATTTTGCTTTTTTTTCCTTGCTCCTCGTATTCTTCTCCCCTGTTTCTTCGCCTCGGGTTTTTCACACTTCTCTTACTCCACGTAGTGGCATACTGTTGATCCTCCTCTGATTTTCGCCCCTTGTGTTCTCCTCGTTTCTGTATTTTGCTTTTTTTTTTCTTGCTCCTCGTATTCTTCTCCCCTGTTTCTTCGCCTCGGGTTTTTCACACTTCTCTTACTCCACGTAGTGGCATACTGTTGATCCTCCTCTGATTTTCGCCCCTTGTGTTCTCCTCGTTTTTGTATTTTGCTTTTTTTTTCTTGCTCCTCGTATTCTTCTCCCCTGTTTCTTCGCCTCGGGTTTTTCACACTTCTCTTACTCCACGTAGTGGCATACTGTTGATCCTCCTCTGATTTTCGCCCCTTGTGTTCTCCTCGTTTTTGTATTTTGCTTTTTTTTTCTTGCTCCTCGTATTCTTCTCCCCTGTTTCTTCGCATCAGCATTTTCACACTTCTCTTACTCCACGTAGTGGCATACTGTTGATCCTCCTCTGATTTTCGCCCCTTGTGTTCTCCTCGTTTTTGTATTTTGCTTTTTTTTTCTTGCTCCTCGTATTCTTCTCCCCTGTTTCTTCGCCTCGGGTTTTTCACACTTCTCTTACTCCACGTAGTGGCATACTGTTGATCCTCCTCTGATTTTCGCCCCTTGTGTTCTCCTCGTTTTTGTATTTTGCTTTTTTTTTCTTGCTCCTCGTATTCTTCTCCCCTGTTTCTTCGCCTCGGGTTTTTCACACTTCTCTTACTCCACATAGTGGCATACTGTTGATCCTCCTCTGATTTTCGCCCCTTGTGTTCTCCTCGTTTGTGTATTTTGCTTTTTTTTTCTTGCTCCTCGTATTCTTCTCCCCTGTTTCTTCACATCAGCATTTTCACACTTCTCTTACTCCACGTAGTGGCATACTGTTGATCCTCCTCTGATTTTCGCCCCTTGTGTTCTCCTCGTTTTTGTATTTTGCTTTTTTTTTCTTGCTCCTCGTATTCTTCTCCCCTGTTTCTTCGCCTCGGGTTTTTCACACTTCTCTTACTCCACGTAGTGGCATACTGTTGATCCTCCTCTGATTTTCGCCCCTTGTGTTCTCCTCGTTTTTGTATTTTGCTTTTTTTTTCTTGCTCCTCGTATTCTTCTCCCCTGTTTCTTCGCCTCGGGTTTTTCACACTTCTCTTACTCCACATAGTGGCATACTGTTGATCCTCCTCTGATTTTCGCCCCTTGTGTTCTCCTCGTTTTTGTATTTTGCTTTTTTTTTCTTGCTCCTCGTTTTCTTCTCCCCTGTTTCTTCGCATCAGCATTTTCACACTTCTCTTACTCCACGTAGTGGCATACTGTTGATCCTCCTCTGATTTTCGCCCCTTGTGTTCTCCTCGTTTTTGTATTTTGCTTTTTTTTTCTTGCTCCTCGTATTCTTCTCCCCTGTTTCTTCGCCTCGGGTTTTTCACACTTCTCTTACTCCACGTAGTGGCATACTGTTGATCCTCCTCTGATTTTCGCCCCTTGTGTTCTCCTCGTTTTTGTATTTTGCTTTTTTTTCTTGCTCCTCGTATTCTTCTCCCCTGTTTCTTCGCCTCGGGTTTTTCACACTTCTCTTACTCCACGTAGTGGCATACTGTTGATCCTCCTCTGATTTTCGCCCCTTGTGTTCTCCTCGTTTTTGTATTTTGCTTTTTTTTTCTTGCTCCTCGTATTCTTCTCCCCTGTTTCTTCGCCTCGGGTTTTTCACACTTCTCTTACTCCACGTAGTGGCATACTGTTGATCCTCCTCTGATTTTCGCCCCTTGTGTTCTCCTCGTTTTTGTATTTTGCTTTTTTTTTCTTGCTCCTCGTATTCTTCTCCCCTGTTTCTTCGCATCAGCATTTTCACACTTCTCTTACTCCACGTAGTGGCATACTGTTGATCCTCCTCTGATTTTCGCCCCTTGTGTTCTCCTCGTTTTTGTATTTTGCTTTTTTTTTCTTGCTCCTCGTATTCTTCTCCCCTGTTTCTTCGCCTCGGGTTTTTCACACTTCTCTTACTCCACGTAGTGGCATACTGTTGATCCTCCTCTGATTTTCGCCCCTTGTGTTCTCCTCGTTTTTGTATTTTGCTTTTTTTTTCTTGCTCCTCGTATTCTTCTCCCCTGTTTCTTCGCCTCGGCTTTTTCACACTTCTCTTACTCCACGTAGTGGCATACTGTTGATCCTCCTCTGATTTTCGCCCCTTGGGTTCTCCTCGTTTTTGTATTTTGCTTTTTTTTTCTTGCTCCTCGTATTCTTCTCCCCTGTTTCTTCGCCTCGGGTTTTTCACACTTCTCTTACTCCACGTAGTGGCATACTGTTGATCCTCCTCTGATTTTCGCCCCTTGTGTTCTCCTCGTTTTTGTATTTTGCTTTTTTTTTCTTGCTCCTCGTATTCTTCTCCCCTGTTTCTTCGCCTCGGGTTTTTCACACTTCTCTTACTCCACGTAGTGGCATACTGTTGATCCTCCTCTGATTTTCGCCCCTTGTGTTCTCCTCGTTTTTGTATTTTGCTTTTTTTTTCTTGCTCCTCGTATTCTTCTCCCCTGTTTCTTCGCCTCGGGTTTTTCACACTTCTCTTACTCCACGTAGTGGCATACTGCTGATCCTCCTCTGATTTTCGCCCCTTGTGTTCTCCTCGTTTTGTATTTTGCTTTTTTTTTCTTGCTCCTCGTATTCTTCTCCCCTGTTTCTTCGCCTCGGGTTTTTCACACTTCTCTTACTCCACGTAGTGCCACACTTTTGATCCTCCTCTGATTTTCGCCCCTTGTGTTCTCCTCGTTTTTGTATTTTGCTTTTTTTTTCTTGCTCCTCGTATTCTTCTCCCCTGTTTCTTCGCCTCGGGGTTTTCACACTTCTCTTACTCCACGTAGTGGCATACTGTTGATCCTCCTCTGATTTTCGCCCCTTGTGTTCTCCTCGTTTTTGTATTTTGCTTTTTTTTTCTTGCTCCTCGTATTCTTCTCCCCTGTTTCTTCACCTCGGCTTTTTCACACTTCTCTTACTCCACGTAGTGCCACACTTTTGATCCTCCTCTGATTTTTGCCCCTTGTGTTCTCCTCGTTTTTGTATTTTGCTTTTTTTTTCTTGCTCCTCGTATTCTTCTCCCCTGTTTCGTCGCCTCGGGTTTTTCACACTTCTCTTACTCCACGTAGTGCCACACTTTTGATCCTCCTCTGATTTTCGCCCCTTGTGTTCTCCTCATTTTTGTATTTTGCTTTTTTTTTCTTGCTCCTCGTATTCTTCTCCCCTGTTTCTTCGCCTCGGGTTTTTCACACTTCTCTTACTCCACGTAGTGCCACACTTTTGATCCTCCTCTGATTTTCGCCCCTTGTGTTCTCCTCGTTTTTGTATTTTGCTTTTTTTTTCTTGCTCCTCGTATTCTTCTCCCCTGTTTCTTCGCCTCGGCTTTTTCACACTTCTCTTACTCCACGTAGTGCCACACTTTTGATCCTCCTCTGATTTTTGCCCCTTGTGTTCTCCTCGTTTTTGTATTTTGCTTTTTTTTTCTTGCTCCTCGTATTCTTCTCCCCTGTTTCTTCGCCTCGGGTTTTTCACACTTCTCTTACTCCACGTAGTGGCATACTGTTGATCCTCCTCTGATTTTCGCCCCTTGTGTTCTCCTCGTTTTTGTATTTTGCTTTTTTTTTTCTTGCTCCTCGTATTCTTCTCCCCTGTTTCTTCGCCTCGGGTTTTTCACACTTCTCTTACACCACGTAGTGCCACACTTTTGATCCTCCTCTGATTTTCGCCCCTTGTGTTCTCCTCGTTTTTGTATTTTGCTTTTTTTTTCTTGCTCCTCGTATTCTTCTCCCCTGTTTCTTCGCCTCGGGTTTTTCACACTTCTCTTACTCCACGTAGTGGCATACTGTTGATCCTCCTCTGATTTTCGCCCCTTGTGTTCTCCTCGTTTTTGTATTTTGCTTTTTTTTTCTTGCTCCTCGTATTCTTCTCCCCTGTTTCTTCGCCTCGGGTTTTTCACACTTCTCTTACTCCACGTAGTGCCACACTTTTGATCCTCCTCTGATTTTTGCCCCTTGTGTTCTCCTCGTTTTTGTATTTTGCTTTTTTTTTCTTGCTCCTCGTATTCTTCTCCCCTGTTTCTTCGCCTCGGCTTTTTCACACTTCTCTTACTCCACGTAGTGGCATACTGTTGATCCTCCTCTGATTTTTGCCCCTTGTGTTCTCCTCGTTTTTGTATTTTGCTTTTTTTTTCTTGCTCCTCATATTCTTCTCCCCTGTTTCTTCACCTCGGCTTTTTCACACTTCTCTTACTCCACGTAGTGGCATACTGTTGATCCTCCTCTGAATTTTGCCCCTTGTGTTCTCCTCGTTTTTGTATTTTGCTTTTTTTTTCTTGCTCCTCATATTCTTCTCCCCTGTTTCTTCGCCTCGGCTTTTTCACACTTCTCTTACTCCACGTAGTGGCATACTGTTGATCCTCCTCTGATTTTTGCCCCTTGTGTTCTCCTCGTTTTTGTATTTTGCTTTTTTTTTCTTGCTCCTCGTATTCTTCTCCCCTGTTTCTTCACCTCGGCTTTTTCACACTTCTCTTACTCCACGTAGTGCCACACTTTTGATCCTCCTCTGATTTTCGCCCCTTGTGTTCTCCTCGTTTTTGTATTTTGCTTTTTTTTTCTTGCTCCTCGTATTCTTCTCCCCTGTTTCTTCGCCTCGGCTTTTTCACACTTCTCTTACTCCACGTAGTAACACACTTTTGATCCTCCTCTGATTTTTGCCCCTTGTGTTCTCCTCGTTTTTGTATTTTGCTTTTTTTTTCTTGCTCCTCGTATTCTTCTCCCGTGTTTCTTCGCCTCGGGTTTTTCACACTTCTCTTACTCCACGTAGTGGCATACTGTTGATCCTCCTCTGATTTTCGCCCCTTGTGTTCTCCTCATTTTTGTATTTTGCTTTTTTTTTCTTGCTCCTCGTATTCTTCTCCCCTGTTTCTTCGCCTCGGGTTTTTCACACTTCTCTTACTCCACGTAGTGCCACACTTTTGATCCTCCTCTGATTTTCGCCCCTTGTGTTCTCCTCGTTTTTGTATTTTGCTTTTTTTTTCTTGCTCCTCGTATTCTTCTCCCCTGTTTCTTCGCCTCGGCTTTTTCACACTTCTCTTACTCCACGTAGTGGCATACTGTTGATCCTCCTCTGATTTTCGCCCCTTGTGTTCTCCTCGTTTTTGTATTTTGCTTTTTTTTTCTTGCTCCTCGTATTCTTCTCCCCTGTTTCTTCGCCTCGGGTTTTTCACACTTCTCTTACTCCACGTAGAGCCACACTTTTGATCCTCCTCTGATTTTTGCCCCTTGTGTTCTCCTCGTTTTTGTATTTTGCTTTTTTTTTCTTGCTCCTCGTATTCTTCTCCCCTGTTTCTTCGCCTCGGCTTTTTCACACTTCTCTTACTCCACGTAGTGGCATACTGTTGATCCTCCTCTGATTTTTGCCCCTTGTGTTCTCCTCGTTTTTGTATTTTGCTTTTTTTTTCTTGCTCCTCGTATTCTTCTCCCCTGTTTCTTCGCCTCGCCTTT